>NC_064629.1:549380655-549690905 GCF_023864275.1 Schistocerca cancellata
ACTAAGTAACTAAACTAAGTAACTAAACTAAGTAACTAAACTAAGTAACTAAACTAAGTAACTAAACTAAGTAACTAAACTAAGTAACTAAACTAAGTAACTAAACTAAGTAACTAAACTAAGTAACTAAACTAAGTAACTAAACTAAGTAACTAAACTAAGTAACTAAACTAAGTAACTAAACCAAGTAACTAAACCAACTAACCAACTAACCAACTAACCAACTAACCAACTAACCAACTAACCAACTAACCAACTAACCAACTAACCAACTAACCAACTAACCAACCAACCAACTAACCAACCAACCAACTAACCAACCAACTAACTAACTAACCAACTAACTAACTAACCAACTAACTAACTAACCAACTAACTAACTAACCAACTAACTAACTAACCAACCAACATGAATTCAGATTGTCACATGTCAAGTGATTTACTACATTCCTTCATAAATATATTGAACTGATCCTTCATCTTATTACAAATACTTTATCTACTACCTTTGGATCCAACATCTTGTTCAGTCTATTTTCAATTTTTGACTGTCTCATTGAATTCTTTCTTCCAATCTGCATTCTGTTCATGTTTAGTATCATGTAGCTGTTATTATCACAGAATTTTTTGTTTAAATTTTGCTCATGATCATCAAGTCTTTTGTTAGTACCATTTAGTTTCTTTTTCAAACCTGTACTCATTTTTTGTAAAAATGGTGTTGATACAGTCCCCCTTCCTACATTATCAACACATTTGTTATCTATTACTGCCTCACATGAATCAATGAGCATATCTAAGTTTTAACTTTAATTTTTAGTTGCCTCCACAATTTGAACTCTCTTAACTAAACCTTACTCATTAATAACATCCATGCCAACACTATCCTAATCAGCACTATCCTCCTTATAAATTACATCATGATTCTCATTTTGATTAGCCATTGTTATTCAAATATATACACTGCATGCACAATTCTTAATCAAACTTATAACATTTAACAGTCTATAACTTTTTTTCCTGTACAACATTGCTTAAAAAATTGAGGTGCTACTGAAAATTACAAATTCACTCACCATACACTGACACTAGCAATCAGGTTCTGGATTCAAAGACTGTTGCAGGATGTGACATCCTAATCAGTGGTCTTTGTATATGGGGTGTTCTGGAAGTTTTCCCTGATTATAAACATGAATAAGGCAGAAAATATGACACATGGACACACATCTTTTATCTTGAAGTCCAGGTAACATATTTAAGTGTTTGTTTACAAACACACACAATTAATAATTTTCAGTGTCTATTTCTTTCATTGCCCAAAGAATATCCAGGCAATATTACAATTCCACCCATGTGTTAATCAACATTTTGTGAAGGATGGATGTTATAAAGTCAGTAATTCTGCGATGTAATGCTGCGATGTTGTTCACTAGTGGTTGCTAATTTTGGTCCTTGACATAACCCCGAAAGAAGAAATCCAGTGGTGTCACGTCCTGTGATGGTGGAGGCCAGTTGATGGGACCACCATGCCCAATCCATCTTAGCGGAAATGTTGCATCCAAACAGGCATGAACATCTAACCTCCAATGAGGTGTGCCATCTTTTAGGAAAATTAAGTCCAGAATGTCCTGAATCTGTGGAACAACAAATAACTGCAACATATCAAGATATTTATTGGCTATGATATTTGTTTCTGTATATATAAAATAAAAAAAATGTCCAATAACTTTACTGTGCATAGGACCACACCACATGTTCAGTTTAGGGCTGTCTGACAGACTTAAACACAGTGTAGGGATTCTCAGACCCCCAGATCCTAGCATTGTGTCAGCTGACAACTGAAATGTGGCCTCATCTGAGAAAAGGGCACATTTCAGATAGTCACCGTTTTTTCAGTCTCAACCAGCATGGCAACAGCAGAGTCACAACTAGCACTGTAACATGTTGGTTGGAGGGGCTGCACAATCTGGACTTTGTACATATGGAAAATAAGTTGTTATGTAGGATGCAGAGCACTGATGCCTTCAGAATCTGGAATCTGCAACTCCATGAGGCTCTGCAGACAGCTTTCTTGGGACTTCTCATGAAGGTGTCTCTCACTGTCTGAACTGTCTGCACACTAGGTCCATGCCTGCCTGTTCTAAGGAGATCACAGATGATCCCTGTGTCCTTAAACTTTGCATACCCCATCTTGATGCTTTTAACATCTGGTGGCTGTCTATGGTATGTCGTCTGGAAAATTTTCTTTGTACTGTTCTTGGTGAATGTGCCTCATGATATCAGAGGACACAGTGGGCTTCCTCCTGGTTTGCATACATGTTGTTTGCAAATGGGGCCCAGTCTCACTGTTGTTACATCAGCTGTCCCTGTAACAAAGCCACAGTATGTATATACACAAAAACTTTAATGTGTCACATGCAAATTCAAGATAAAAAGTATTTGTCTATGTGTCATACTTTATGCCCTATGAATGTTTGTTATCAGGGAAAGACTTGTGGGACACTCTGTATAACACGACCAGTTAGTGTTCTATATTAAACTATATTGCTGTCTCACTCCAGTCGAAGGTGCTAATGATATATTCTCTTTGACTGGTAATTTGAGGAAGTGAACTGAAATATTCTCCACTACTTCCTTATATATTGTTAGTTAATTTGGCTTACCGACTTACTGACATGACTTGTAGTGATGCCATTGCACCTGGCATATGCTTTGCGAATTGTTTGACATTGACTTAGTCTGTGTAATGTGTCATGAATCAAAATATACTTTGGCAACACAAGAAAAATTCACCTCCTATGTGACTTTACTTCCTAGGATGTTACTAACTTAATATGCTCAAAAACAGACCTTATTCTGCCTTAAGTGTGGAGTGGAAATTTACTACAGATCTGACTGCTCCAACTGCCAGCTGAATTCAACTGAACAATGGTTTGGCCTGTGTGTGTGTGTGTGTGTGTGTGTGTGTGTGTGTGTGTGTGTGTGTGTGTGTGTGTACATTGTTTATAGGTGCTCAATGGCAAGGTTGTCAGTGCCCTTACAAATAATAAAAGAAATGGCTAGAAATATTATCATACAGAGATGTGTAAACCTGCAAAAGGTACCCTCTCCCTCACTCACTCATTCATTCACTCACTCACTCACTCATGTTGACCCACACAGTCACTCTACCTCACGTGCTTTAAGACAATGGAAAATGGTGAAAGGTACTAAAACTGGGATTTAAACATAAGTAAAACAACAGAGGAGCTAAAATAATGCCACAGGGAAATGTGACTGGCTGACCAACATGGATGCACCAGTAACCCCGCAAACACCTCAGTGCATCACCCTAAAATTTTAGGAAACGAGTTGGACATATCACAAAAGTTGGACAAATCTGCTGTTGCCCTCTGGTGTGAAAATAAAGTGCCATCTAATAAAATGTGGAGCAGATCAAAGTGATTTGTATGCTACAAGCACTGTACATCATCCGACGTGTGGTCTTCTTGCTGGAGCAAGAAGCCATGGCTCATCGAGCTTTGGCATATGTGAAGACGGGTAAGGAGTAACTCACCCCACCTGTGTCGCTGGAAGGAGAAATGCCATTGCGCATCATGTACTTCACTAGATGCAGCTTACTGTCTCTCACTTCCAGCCACTCTTCCTCCCACTGACACATGAATATACCTCAACAGCGAGGCAATGTGTGCAGAACTAACTGAAGACCTTGAGATACCTGCTTGGCTGCTACAACCACCCTTTCATTCCCTGTAATACCTGTGTGTCCTGGCACCCAATTGAAAGAGACCTCCTTCCCCAGCCTTTGTACTCACAGCAAGGCTGGATATAATCGACTACTTTATCTGCTTGGTACAAGCACTATAGAGAGTGAATGGCACTCAGGGAATCTGAGCAGACAAGGAATTTAGCATCTCTAACACATCTCATCTACTCCAGTGGCACAACATCACAATTAATTCCACACCAAGTACAGTAAATTCATTAGGCAATAGGTACTAGAGGACATGATCAAGGAAAGCAACAAAGCAACCAACAGTGTCCACCTGTTTAGATACATAAGTAAATACAGCTGTGGATTTTTGGTGCTCAATGTCATAAAATAATGTATTAAGAGCAGGTGCAGGAGTGCCAACTCTCCTGTAATGAACTAAATCTAAAATCACTCTGGACCTCTGCAGTAACCAGAGTGGCAGGCAGTTAAAAACCCTGAAGTTTGGGCTGTACTAGATCCACACCATGCAACTCCAGCATGTGGTGCGTGCAGATCCTGAATGACCTTGCTGCTCTTGGACAGTTTGAGAAAAGGCATACCAGAGCAGGACAATCAACAGTATGGTGTGCAGGTGAATTCGGAGCAGTAAGGAACTTCCATGCCTGATGCACTTCCCCACCAGAGACTGGGTGTGGGCTGGTTCTATGAGCACCTGTGGTCAGCCTAATCCCTTCATGGTGGATAGTATCAATAATTGTCTGATAAGTGTGCCTCACTAACCCATATGCTGTGAACCCATAGTCTAGCGGTGATCACACAAAAGCCCTATAAAACTGGAGGAGCCTTACCCTGTCCACTCCCAAAGATTTTTGGCTAAGGCACTTTAAGATACCTAGTGAATTCTGAGTTCTAGCTTTCAGATCTCTCAGGTTCTGTAGCCAGGACAATTTTGAGTCAAAAATACAGCCCAGAAACCTCACCGAGTCTTTAAAATATAGAATGGTGTCCCTCACATGCAAGTCAGATAAATTAAAAACACAACGAGAATAAATAAAACAAACATAAACACATTTGAAACTTCCTGGCAGATTAAAACTGTGTGCCCGACTGAGACTCAAACTCGGGACCTTTGCCTTTCGCGGGCAAGTGCTCTACCAACTGAGCTACCGAAGCACGACTCACACCCGGTACTCACAGCTTTGGAAGGTAGGAGACGAGATACTGGCAGAAGTAAAGCTGTGAGTACCGGGCGTGAGTCGTGCTTCGGTAGCTCAGTTGGTAGAGCACTTGCCCGCGAAAGGCAAAGGTCCCGAGTTCGAGTCTCGGTCGGGCACACAGTTTTAATCTGCCAGGAAGTTTCATATCAGCGCACACTCCGCTGCAGAGTGAAAATCTCATTCTGATAAACACATTTATCTGCAGAAAACTAAAAACCTGTCTTTGCAGACCACTCCTCTGACCTCTGCACTGTAAGTTGCAATTGATGAGTCACTGTTGCAGCACTAGAGGAGGAACAGAAAACTGCAAAGTCATCCATAAATATAGAGCATTGTACAGGATTCCTTACTGTCGATGTGATGCAGTTTATGACTATGGCAAAGAGGGTAACACTTGAAACACTGCCCCTTGAGGAACAGCATTCTGCTGCTCAAAATGATCCAACAGCACATCACCAACTCAGAACCTAAAGAAGTGCTTATAGAGGAAGGACTGAGTGAATACAGGAGGTAGGCATGAAAGCCCCACTGGTGGAGCTGCCCTAGAATACTGTGTGCATTCCATACTGACATCAAAGAATATACAGACACAGTGGTGTTTGCATATACAATCCTGCTCTATTGTTGCCTCTAGCAGGGTCAGGTTGTCAACAGTGGATCAAAATCTCCTGAAACTACACCGAGAACTGCTAAGGAGTTGCCTGTTTTCTAAAATTTTGACTAGATGACTTTTAACCATTCATTCCATGGTCTTTCCTACACAACTTGGAGGAAGTTGTGTTCCAGTAGCTACTTGGAAACATTGGCCCTTACCTGGTTTGGCTGGAGGTATCAAAATTGCATTCATCCGCAAGTTGGGAAACTGGCCTGTCTGCCACATCAAAGAAACACATTTGATGACGATTTCCTGTGACACTGCTGGAAAATGTCAAGGCACACAGTACCAAATTTGGTCATGACCAGGTGCAGTATCTTGAGCCTCAGAGAGAGCAGAACCCAGATCCCACATGGAGAAAGGGCACTCAAAAATGTTGGACATCAAATCAAACTGATTCCTCTTTACAGTCATGCAGTAATGGCAGAGTGCTGGCCAGAACCTGGCTGGCATTGGCAGTAGTCATTACAAAACATTCTGCCATCATCCGGGCGATGCCTCTGGGCATTGTTTGGGAACACCATTGTTTCAGCACTGCTGGTATTGGTAAAGACTGGGTTTATAGAAATCCCTTGATGGCTTCCTGAACATTTGTAGAACAAGTGGAACAGTTGACAGAATCCATGAATGCTTGCCATGACCTTTTCTAGCACTCCTTGATGATGTGTTGAACTCTAGCACTTTCCACTTGAAAGACTGTGACGTTTTCTGCCACTTAAACTGTCTCAGAGCTGCAAGAATGACCTGGATTACTGAAAGGCACTCATCAGTCTGCCATGAACAGGTTGCCTCCAAAGATGACATGAGGACTTCAGGATGGAGACATCAGTGGCAAGGTGGATCATGCATGTGATGTGGTCCATCCACTCCTGGATGCTGTTGTGGCATTCCAACACAGCAGTCTCACTTAACAATATCCTATCAACTCTGTTGATCATCTGTCACAGCTGTGTACTTTCAGGGAGAGCTCCATCCATTGAGTGAATCCAGAGTGAGAAGTGGTAGCTGGAATGAAGGTCTTCAGTGACTTCTCAGTTTACACAGACTGTGAGGGCTGGAGAGCAGGAATAGATGGCTGAGGATGACCCAGTTGCTGTACAGAAATGAGTGGAAGTGCTGGTGTTGAGGATGCACAGCTCTTGAGAAGTCATGAGCTTCTCCAAACCCTCACCCTGAGGGCAAGTAGAGGTCAAGCCCCAAAATACATGATGAGTATTGAAGTCTCGAGTGTTGTGCATTATTGACAAGCACGGCAACCCTCCCCTTGGTCGTTTCCCCAGTCAGATCACCATTGCAATGAAGGGTATAGCCCCCATAGTACAGGGGTATCAGGCACCTTAGAATTTATGTCCTGTAAACACAAACATAGGGGGTGTCCCTATTCTAGGAGTTTCAGGTCCTCCACGTGTGTCCTGAACCCATTAATGTTACACTGTAATATGGGAGCCACTTATCACAGCAGTAGCTCTTTTACTTTGTCTTTAAGCCATGCTGTGGAGTCTGCAGTGGATGGATGCTCAGTCTTGGAGGATGAAACAAGTGCCCAGGCTGATAATAGTGTCGACTAACTCTGAAGACAAATTGTGAGAGACATAACATTGTCAACCTGCTTACTTCCCCTCTCTGTCAGCAGTTGATGCTTCGCATTTGGTTTTGATTTTTTGCTTGGGGTGGCTTCAGAGCCACAACCATGGAAATGTAGTGGCAGCACTGGACAGTAGAGCAGACTGAATCATTACAGGAACAAAAAGCTCCACAACATCAGCAACCATGGCCTTTTCTGGTGTTCAGGGGGAAAGTATAGGTTGCAAAATAATTACAGCAGCATAAGTGAATTGACAAATTCATGTACTGGTGCTGACACTAACAAACTCTGTTTGTGTAGCAGCATTGGTCTTCTGAACCAGAACAAAGGAGGTAGTGAACGCAGATGCAGCATGGCTTTATACATCTTTTTGGCCTCACCATATGGGACGCACTTCACTGTTTTAAGCTTTGGTATCTTCTGTTCTTCAAAATATATGCTGCAGTCCCTACTCCAGACAGGATGTTCCCCAGAGCAATTCACATATCTCAAAGAAAGATTCCTTCATGGATGGCCTTACCACACTTGCCACAAGTGGCTTTTTCCTTACATCCACAAGTAGTGCACTGAAAGTGCTGGCATTTGAAACAATGAATTGGGTTGGGAATATAAGGCCAGCAGCTTATGTGAAGGAAACTTGCCTTGATATGTACTGGAAGTTTCATATTGTTAAAAGTAAGTATAAATGAGTGTGGCATAATCAGATTGCCATCCACACTTTTCATTATATTTTGGACATTAACAATGCCTTCTTGGGCCCATTCAGTTTTAAGTTCATCTTTGGAAATATCCACCAGATCCCTCCATGCCACAACACCTTTTCTGTAGTTCAAGGAGGTATGGAGTCCAATGTCAGTGGCATATTCCACAAGGCTTTTCACTTCATGCTGGTTTGTTACTTGTTGTGAACTAGATGTACCAACTAAAAGCAACCCACTGCACAACCACTTGACAGATTTTAATGTGCCAACAATGCCCTCTAAACCTTTTTGAATATGGAAAGGTGAAACTTTGTCAAAGTAGCCCCCTTCCCTCTTTAATATTAAAACACATTCTGCCTAGTAGCAAGCATTCTGTTATTAGAAACAAAAAATCTTCAAATTAATTCCCGAGTCAGGAGGACTGGCTACACAGGACCTCTTGTTAGATTGGGTGTTGATATTTACCAGCAGCCTACCCATTACACTGAGGGCATGTGAGGGGGGGGGGCAGTAGGTGAAAATTTTCAATCCCACAAGCAGCTGGGGAAATTACGGTCCACCCACACAAAACCTCATGTGCCTGGGTAAGCCTTATACAACAGAGGTGTAGCAGGTTCACCAGAGGTTGCCTGTTAATGACTGTTCCACCTTAACTACCACTCATCTCTTCGGCATGCAGCATACCTTGAGATTCAGGGTTTTTTGTAGAGGTTTTTAACATCCTAGTGATCTGGGTGGTCAAGCCAAGATACTCGTTTCCCATTGCACACAACACTCCGTAGGCATACATTGGGAGGCAGCAGCTCAGGTATCGGAAGTGTGATCCCTATGTTGTCAGGGAGCTCAAACAAAAGGGTACATAATGACCACACTACACGGATCATCTACAGTGCTTACTAGTGAGTGTTAAGAGGATGACAGCATTGAGTAAAAGATGGAAGAGGCGGTAAGGCCACATGCCGAAGATGCTAAGTAAGGTGTTCTTCCCCAGTTGGCTATCAAACCCCAAAGGAGGACCAAAAATGCCATAATGAAAGGTGTACAAAGCAAGAGGAACAAAAACTGGAAGGAATAATAGAAACAAGGAGGATAATCAGGCCTATGTAAGCAAGGACACCAAGAGAGGGGCAGGAGTAGAGAGAGCGGAAGGAGTGAGGACAGAAAGGGAGGGATGGGGGGAAGGGTCTGCAGCCCAGGAAGCAAGAAAAAGCTGCAATAGCTCAAGGCCCTATGTGTGCCACACACAAACTCGTGAAAGAGCTTTGAGCCCCTGGAGGGAGGGGCTAATTTTAAAAGTAAAGGGGTCCAGCTACTCTATGCTTTATTTCTTTGTTCTGCACTGTGTGCCAATGGTCTTCTTCAACTTCTGACATATCAATATCAGGTGTGCAAAACTGAACCTAGTAATTGGTGTTCTTCCTCTCGAATTTTGTAATATCCTTGTTGCCTGGGAAATTGCATTCATGTGGATATCAAATGTTTCGTATTTACTGGTCCACTGTGCATCTTCCAAGTAATTTCTGTTGTTAGCCAGAAGTGGGCATGCAAAGAAATAATTATCCTCATGATTCTGGACATTAATGAAGATGGATGAAACTGGAGCCTCCCAATAAGTGGTTCAAAATGTGTGTGTAAACATCAAACTGGAGTAAACACTTAGTGCCTCACGGGACCAGCTTACATGCAGCTCAGAAAGGAGGCTCAGTATGAAGCTCTTCGTGAAAGTTCCAAACCTGTCTGTGATCAACTCGCCCCACAGCAACATGCTAGAAGCCCCACAAACTTGAACAACGCTCCTCTCCTCAGCATCACCATCGTATTTCAGGAAGTGGTTTGGTTCACAGTACAGAATTGCCTTGCACTTAATGGCAGAATATTGCCAATGGTTGATGTAACCAGGCAGCATTTCTTTCCAAAACTGCTTCAGAATAAATACGGGCAAAGTTGTTCATCCTTGGGAACTAGTTCACTGGCAGTCACTCCTTTTTGGGAACCATTAATTTTTACACATTCACCATTCATTGTGCTTGGTATATGGTTCTTATGAAAAACTGAAAATTAGTAGCATAGGTGTGCACTTGCCTCCCCCATGGGGAACAGAGTTTTTATTCATAATAGAATTCTCACACACTTTTAATTTTCATGATTCTGCAAAACATCTTGTTTAGCCAACTGTAACGTTATGTGGCTGATCGCAGTGAATTAATATAAGGTGGTGCACAAGAAACTGGCCCCAAGTACAGAATGCTTGCCAATTACAGATGATTTGTTGACCGCTACAAGCAGAACAGATAAACATGTAATAATTAGGCAGTGAAGAAATAACATATAAGCTAATGCAAACAACTTCGAAACAATAGATGATGATTGGTAAGTGACAATAAGCAGTCTAGTACTCAGGGCCAATATTTTATGTGCCATCCTGTACCACTGAAATAATCTTTACAAAATATGACACCATACACTTGATTACGAAGCGCGGGCTTCATTCGGTTGTAAGTCAGTCTGCCTTCCATAACAATGAACATGCTCTTTTACCTTCGATCAAAAAAAGATGGAAAACGGCAATTCATGTGTGCCATGCAGACATCCTTTGCATGTGTAACAACAAAAAATCTTGCCGTTTTACAAGTATATCTTCTGCTGTTTATCGAAATAGTGAAATAAGCTGATACGCCGTTTTGTTGCCTGAAAAGATGTATGTATTACATACCATGTAATTTTTATGTAGTTTATGTGATTATAAAATGCATTTTAATTACCGGTCATGGATGCTGAATAGAATATGAAAAGAACCAGAAGTTCAGAGTTCAAAAAATTTTGGAAACAGATGGGTGTGCAAAGTGAACAAAACAAACAACAACAACAACAACAACAACAACAACAACAACAACTCAATACTGAACTAACTACGAGCAGTCGGCAGTGGAACTGCAACGAGTGGCCATGCAAAGAAAGACGAGTCCGGCCAAGTGAGACCCAGACTGAGACAGATGGGAATGGGACCGAGGCTAGAACGAGACCGGCCGACATGTCGTTCGGGAATGAGACCGACCGTTTCCCATTCCCAGGAACTATAAGTAGAAAACCGTGACCAAGACAAATGGGAACGGGATCGAGGCTAGAACGAGATCGGCCAACATGCCGTTGCAGGAATGAGACCAACCATTTCCCGTTCCCGGGAACTATAAGTAGAAAGCCGCAACCAAAGTGAACTATGAAAGACTGTTCCTTAGAATTCGTTCCTCTCTCGTTCTGTTCATCTTGGTGAACTGTTCCTTTGGACCCATTAGTTCGCAAATGAACCATCTCTACTTCAGAAGCATTGAGGAAAGTTGCAGGACCTTGGCAGCCTGTGTCTGAATTATCAGTTTGGGCAAGTGAGATCCTCAATAAGCATGGGCTGGGGTGCTGCTGCTAGGCACGACATGTTATCGTGGCGATCTCTGGTGGTGATGCACACAAAATGGGCCAAGGTATGGAGAGTGATACCCATACCATGGTAAATGGGCCAGAGTTGTGAAGCTGTGCCACAGTCTAGACTAGGATGTCAACGGTGGGGGCTGCACCACACATGTCAACAGAGTTTGCAGCTGCTGCTTTGTGGCTGTCTACTACTGCCGCTGCTGCTGCCACCGCCACTGCTGCTTTGCAGTTGGCCACTGGTAAATCATCACAGATCGCGACAGGGCCAAATGGTGGTGCTGTGTGGTAGATACATCATGGGTGGGCCAGCCACTGCTGCTGGGGATGCAAGTCCATCATCCACTATCTTCCCCATATTACCTGCAGAGACAGGAGATGGAACAAAATTAAGTATTATGCATATTTTTTAAAAATAAAAAGTAGAGCGCTATCTCAATGTCTATAGCATTTCTACTAATGTTCAAAATTAAGTGCCTCTGAATGAGTCAACAGTATCTTATTGGCCATTATCTCAAGCAAAAGTTGGACGAGCTTGACTTCTACCTTGAGGACATCTAGCAACAAACAAAAGGACACCTCTCATTAGTAATCCATGCATACAAGTGTGTAGGTTGTTACAAGGAGGGGACTTGCACCCCTTGTTGTTTTGCATAGCACTATCACAGCACAGGCCTACATTGATGTTTTAAGCATCTTCTTGCTTCCCACTGTTGAAGAGCGATTTGGGGATGGCGATTGCATCTTTCAACATGATCGAGCACCTGTTCATAATGCATGACCTGTGGCAGAGTTGTTACATGACAGTAACATCCCTGTAATGGACTTAACTGCACAGAGTCCTGACCTGAATCCTACAGAACACCTTTGGGATGCTGACTTCGTGCCACGCCTCACTGACTGACATCGATACCTCTCCTCAGTGCAGCACTCCATGAAGAATGGGCTGCCATTCCCCAAGAAAGCTTCCAGCACCTGATTGAACATATGCCTATGAGAGTGGAAGCTGTTATCAAGGCTAAGGGTGGGCCAACACCATACTGAATTCCAGCATTACCGGTGGAGGGCGCTATGAATTCATAAGTCATTTTCAGCCACTTTTGACCACATAGTGTATGTGTCCACACTTTTGCCTCAGTCTCTGAAGAGACCGAGTTCCACATTGACCCAGTTTCAAAAATGTCATGCAACTACAAATTTTCCTGACCTTTGATGTAAAAAATGTTGGCTTTATAATCACAGATTTGAAACATTGTCACCAATTGTTTATATGGTAAACCATCACCGTCCCACCACTTCCCTTGTAGATTGGAGTTTAACCTGGCCAGTGCCTGATGTTTCATGATTCTCTTCACTGTTCTAAATTGTTTGGGTGAAGTGACATTTGTTGAGAACATTGTCAATACTAATCCAGTGTTTTTATATGTGAGTTGCAGTACTACCACATTTATACTATTTGCAGCACAATTCCTGTGAGGTGTATAATTAATAATACAATCATGCAACAAAAATGCATATGCCGCAGTGTTTGGTGGGAAATTGCCTGATAACTCAAATTCACAGCAGATGTCTATAGGGCTTGTCCTGACATTTTCATGTTGCTTCAAGAAATCGATCACCACAACTGGTGCTAATTCTTTAAATTTCTGTGGGTAGAGTATACATCCCAGTTCACCACCCTCATAGTAAGAAGATCGAAATCCTGGATCATAAAATGGGTAATATATCAAATTCCAAATATGCTAGAACCCTTACTCACATTCTCTCTCCTGTCCATCTGCATCCCCAGAATAACAAATCTTAATCAACCAGCTATGTTTTGAAGCCACCTGTAGAGCTGTTACTCTTAGAGCTCCCAAAAACAGAAACTTAGTGGTACCTGAACTCCAGAGTTAAGCACATGCAGAAGTTTCAGGTGGGTGTCATCTGAAATAGAAATGTGTGGTACTTTCCTCACTAATTTATCCAAATGGATTTTATATTCTGCTATTTGCACTTCTTGAATGTACACATTATTATCTGTTGCACTGCACAGCTGGATGAGGGGACAGTAATGCCACCTTGACACTGGGCAATTTCACAACCTCAGAACTGAATGTGAGGTCACATGTCTGCATGGCCATGTCCTTCATGGAGCGAGACATAGCAAGAACAGTACTATAAGTGCCAGACAGTAGAACGCAGGTTTTGTGACTAGGCCAATAACTTGCGAGCGACAGAGTAAGGAACTTTTTCTTTTACCCGGATCTGGACAGCCCAGTCACTGAGATACACAGGACAATCTTGAGAGGAGACAGCATGGTCATCATTGCATTTGAGACAGTGGGGAGAAGGAGGTGGTCAATCACCCTCGTGCGCATCCCTACCACAGGTTACACATTTGGCCAGGTGTAAGCAAGACATTCAAGTGCGGTTTAAATGATGACACTAATAGCTGCACATCGGGGTCAGAATGTATGGTTGGACTGTGATAACTTCATAGCCTGCTTTGCTCTTGGACAGAAGCACCACTCTATCAAAGATGAGAAAAAGAGTGTGCATGTGGGCATTAAGGAGGAATCTACCTTTTTCATCACCCAATGGATGGCAATGACACCCCGATCAGAGAGATGTGTTTGGATTTTGGCCTCAGTCAGACCATCAAGCAACCTAGTGTAAATAACACCACGGGAAGAATTCAGAGTTCTACGGGCCTTGACACAAACAGAATAGCCACGGAGGGGTGAAGTGGCAAGCAGTTGTTGTGCTTGAGACTCAGGAGTAGTCTCCAAAAGTACAGTATCATCCCGTAAACAAGAGCAGGATTTCACATGGCCAGCAATTGCATCAACAACTTTCTGAATAATAAACGGATTTACCATTGCGAAGGACTGACTGCCTTCAGGATGTGAAGGCATGAGGAACTGTGGTGCAGCTGGAAGGGTCTTTGAATCATTAGCGTTATTCTATTTACTTTTTGTAGATATTGGTTGTGAAAATGATTGGCTCATTTTGAGAAAATCCTCCATGATTGCCAGTGTCTCCGATGGCATGCTCCTTCCAACTGCCCCCCCCCCCCCCTTCACAAGGGGCACATCTGCCTTAGGTGATTGTTCAAACCTCAGGTCACACCTCCCAAACACCTGACAGAAAGACCAATCAGCAACTTCAGAAGGTAGCAACTCGGGCAATTACCCCTTCCTGGACCTGGCCTGTACCAGGGGTATGTGCGAAACCTACCTGTCAACCCGGGGCTGGGAATTATGAGTTACCCAGTTAACTGTTATGCTTCAGATGCGTGGGCCTGCCTTCAAGAGCGCACAGGGAGGTAGAAGAAAAAGAGGAACTTCAAAGCTGAAGTGAAGGAAGGATAGAAGATGGGGAACAAAGAAAGCAGAAAGGAACACAAAACAGTGGAGAGAGTGTTCTCATATCAGCTAATGAAAATGCTGAACACATTCTCAAAAAAACATCCCAGACATATTCCACAAGGGTGGGGAAAAAGAATAGCAAGAGGACAGACATGCAGCATAGAAAGGAAAAGATGCTGCAAAGGCTGGGGCCCCATGGTAGCCAAATACAAACCTGCCAAAGAGTGATGAGCCCCCAGAGGGGGAGGGGAGGGGCAGAGAAGAGTTGAATGATCTACATTCCAGCAAGTGTGGGTAAAGAAATGAAGGACACTGAGTTTGCAGAAACAGTCAGTCTTCAACAGGCAGATATGTGGCAACCAAGCAATCTTGTTGTCAAAAAGAAGCACCAGGAAACAGAACTGTGGGATCACCATCAGGCATTGGGCGCATGGTGGAGCTCGAGATCGAGGCGGAGCATAGTACAGCAACAGAAATGTACCACCCACAACATAAGGGTGGAGAATTGAAAACTGTGCAAGAAAGTCCATGTGGAAGCACACTGGATGACACTGTGTCGCTGGGAACTAGCCCAGATGTAGAAGTCGTCCACTAACAGAGGAAAGGTGACCAACAGTCTGACAGAAGCCATGAGTCCATCAACAGCGATGAGGAAAAGGAGGACAGTTAACAGTTACTAAGGAACCCTGCTGCACAGGTCAGGAGACAAAAGGGCCTGAGATTTGAGGACCCAACTGAGCTGACAAGCCACTATCCATTCAAGTAACTTGCATGGGACAGTAGTCAGACTGACTGGGCAGTAGCTATCAAGGGGCAACAGATGCTTGGCTTAAGGACAGGAACCACAATATTGTCCGTCCATTGGGAGGGAAAATACCTTTGAGCCAAATATGGTTTAACACCAGGAGGAGATGTTGTTGTGGAGGACTGAGGCATTGAAGCAATTGTTTATGGATGGGATTAGGGTCAGGAGCTGAAATCTGAGAAGCAAAGAGGCCCAGAAGTTGTTTCCATTCAGTAAAAAATTCATTGTAGGATTTTTGCCTGACAAGGGGAAAATATAAGTGGGTTGCTTCAGCCTACTGTTGCCAGACGAGAGAGACAGGTGGATAGGAGGCTGACACTGTAGCAAAATGGTTCACAAGGTCTTCCACAATAACCGATGGATCTGTACAAAGGCCAACCGGGAGGACAAGGCACTAAACAAAAGACAGGCATCGACAACCTTCCAGGCTGCAGAGCATAAACCACACCCATGGTAAAGGGACACAAGACAAGAGAGGACTTAAAGCATTCCCAACACACCTGTTTATTTTGCCATTTTTGTTTGATTAAGTAACATGGCTTGGTGTGAAAGTGTTTAAAAGTATAAAGACTGGCAGAGGACAGCATATCAAGCGTCAACGGTGATCACATAGGCCAATGGCAATGCCCATGCTCCACCACAGGATCTTGCAGCAGAAGGGAGAAGTCGAGGGGGAAATGTAATGCCTGTGGCAAGAATAATTGTATTGGACATGTCAAGGACAACTTCATCAATACAACCAAACAAAGAGGGGTTACACTTGACCTGGGAGATATAAAATGCTCAATCAGTGTGATGTAAAGCCCAGCAAGGTAATCTGGCCATCGAGATGTGGAAAGGGAATGAGAGAATCACTGTGAAGTGGTTGCTATCACAGAGGGCATTGTGTGGCAACCAGTGTAATGAAAGGAGAAGTGGAGGAGAAGTGAGCGAATGAAGAATGGCAGAGAAAGTGCCATTAGCAGCACTAAAATG
Source organism: Schistocerca cancellata (assembly GCF_023864275.1). Lineage (NCBI taxonomy): Eukaryota > Metazoa > Arthropoda > Insecta > Orthoptera > Acrididae > Schistocerca > Schistocerca cancellata. Next base: position 549,397,079 of record NC_064629.1, read on the forward strand.
GGTAGGGGAAACCATCATTGAGAAGATATAAATCGTGGCCTGCAAGAATCTATTCTATGAGGAAACCCCGACTACACGAAGAAGCACTGCTCCAGAAGGGGTGAAAGGAGGAGGAAAGGATGGGGGAGTTGCTGAAGGAGGGCAGCTAGAGCAGCAGGTGTAGATGGCCTTTCAGGAGGGAGACAGAGATTGCAAACCATGACCACAGATTCCAAGTAGACCTGGATGTCTGGATGTCAACTGCTTTCAGTGTGATATGAAGGGGAATCCATGTAACAACAACATCCATACAGACAGAAGTGCTAACACTACCAGAAGCCCACAATGGCCAACCCAGTTCCAACAAAGCACAGAACCCAAAAAGCGTCAGTGAATGAGCATCAATAAAATGAGATTCACTTAGAACAACACAAGCTGCATAGTAAAAGCAGGTAAGGGGCTGAAACTGTGGAAGGTGACAGTATTATCTGTTACAGTTCCACTGAATAAGCATGGAGGAACAGGGATCCCAATGGGAGGTAATGGGCCAAAGTCAGTCATGCTGCCAAGTCATCTATTGTCACCAACATGAACAGGGTGGCTGCCAAGAACATGAGGTCAGATTTATGTTGCAAGGGAAGATTTGGACCCTCCAATGCCCCTAGAGGAGCCTTTCCCTGTGACTAATGTTTCTTCTTCTTCTTCTTCTTCTTCTTATCATCATCTTTCATAGGCCAAGGGGGGCAGGGCCTGTAGAGAGAGCAAGCTTCAGTGAGATCTGGAACTGAGAGAGCGTAGGCGACCTTGGGCTCTGGGCCTTATTTTCCTTGCTATAAACCTTACAATCTGGTGAATGTGGAGAGTGATGGTCACAGCAACTGACACACATGGACGGTGGAACACAGGGGCCCACCTCACTGAGCGATATGTACATATTCATCACATAAAGGGTCTACTGTACACTGCAAAAAGCGTGTCCCCAAAAAACAAATACCAAAAACACCTCATATATAGTGGAATACACAGCTTCAAGTCACACCAATAAACCATAACCTCGATCTTCTCAGGGAGAGTATCCCCTCAAATGACAGAATAAAAGTGCTGGAATCGATACGATTGTCCTTATGGACTTTCAGAAGACATCAAACAAAACGAACGCCCTGCAGTTCCAGATTGACCCAGAGTTCCTCATCAGTTTCACAAATGAGGTCAGAATGAAAAATTACTCCATAAACCATATTCATAAACTGGTGAGGAGTAATGGACACTGCGATGTCACTAAGGTGGTCACAGGCACAAAGAGCCACATACTGAGCGGCAGAAGTAGTTTTGACGAACAGTGATCCCTAATGTGATAGTCCACTTCCCCAAACTTTTCTTCAATAGTTTCTAGGAAAAATAAGGGCTCGATGGCTTTGAACGTGTCCCCATCAGTTCTGGTGAACACCAGGTAGTGCGGAAAGGGTTTCGTTCCAAGCCAGCAAGACTGGCCTCCTTCCCAGTGGTAGCCAGGGAAGGGAAGGCCACAGGCTCATAAGAACCAGCATTAAAGGATCCATTCCCTACTAAAGGGATGGCTACAGAAATAACAGCTAGGTTTTTTGAGCTTTATGCATTTCATTTCATACACATAGCATCTGCCTGACACAATCCACTCTGCTCAGGGGCTCTCCCTGTGGTTGCCAACCGGCCACAGCAAAGGCAATCTGACACAGTGGTTGTTGCTGCGTGTTCTGCAATGACAAGTAACCACTCCTAAGCATACGTAGGAAGATAGCAGCTCAAGTATCAGAAGTGTGGTTCGTGCATTGACGGGATGCTCGACCAAAAGGGTACGTGACCACGGCACCCCACGGAGTGGCTACTGTGCTGCCTACGTAACATTAAGAGGACAACAGCTTTGAGTGAAAGATGGAAGAGGGGGTATGGCCACGCACCAAAGACGCTAAAGGGAGCTATTCTTCCCAAGCTGGCCCACACTACAGACACAGAATTTAGAAGGGGAAGTCAAACTGCAAAATGGGGACCATAAACTAAGAAAATTGAAGCTGAAAAAAGCAAGAGGAATGAAAACAATAATCCAGGAGGATAGCCAGGCTGATGCAAGCAAGAACAACGAGAGAGGGGAAGGACAGGGCAGAGGGGCAGTAGTGAAGACAGGGGCAAGGAGCACAGGGAATGGAATGCAGCCTGTGGAGGAAGAAAGGGCCACAGCAGCTTGGGGCTGCATGTGCTAAACACTAGAGCACGTCAAAACGCTGCTCGGTCTCGTTTGCTTCTCGCTGAGGACGCGGCTCATTATCGCTGGAACAGGCGCTGAGGTGGGGATGACTGATGTCACGCTACGAAACTGAGCTGACAATTGTCAAATAGGACACTTGCCGGCCCAAGACTGCGAGAACGCGAGCTGGCTGCGAGACTCGCATTATCGTAACGCAGCAGTAGGCAGTAAATGGTCACTCAGCATGAGTGGTTGCTGAACCGGGACCAGTGCAATGGCTACCATCACAAAAGATGTTGTGTTGAAGAAACTTGCTGATGGACGTACATTCTGATAAATAAAGTGGGAGTAAGGAATGGCAGTTCCAGTTGGGAAAAATTTAAGGTAAGCCCTTCAATTATTACTAAATAATTACAGAATAGAGCTTCCAAATTCGAGACGTGATAGTATTTGATTAATCGAATCGCTTCATTTGTGTAGCATTTTTTAATGAATTGATATGTTTGTTGTGTCCGTAAACGAAAAGAAAAATTGTCTTCGTGAAAGATACATGAAGGTGTTTATTACGGCTGTTTCAGGTGGTTGTTGAAAGAGATACACATCTTCCAGCTGGTTACATTCAGTGCCAAAGTGGAAATTGTGGGGCATTGCTTGCTTACAAAGGAAGCACAACTGGAATGAACAGACATAAATGTAAGGATAATCGACACTTGTCAAACATTGCAGGTGCCAGTGCTGATAATATATCTATTAGGGACAAATTTGTTTTAATGTGTGCAACAGACCTCCGACCATTTCACATGGCAAGTGGTGAAGGATTCATAAGCTAAGCCCAAGAACTGATAAATACAGGAGCAAAATATGGACAAATCACCGCCCAAGACGTGCTACCTTCCCCAAGGACTGTAGCATGACATATTAAGGAATTGGCTGTCAAGTTAGGAGTGAACTTATTCCAGCAGTGAAAGGCGCAATTGGCAAAAACCAGTGTTCCATGACGTGCGATCTGTGGACAGACAGTTATCGTAAGACCCACTATTACCTGACTGTCACATCCAACTACACTGATGAGTTGATGGACAAATGGAAACTAAAAAACAGTGTCAAATATTTTTTATTCCAGTCTTTGATCACAATACCAACTGTGATCAAAGACTGGAATAAAAAACATTTGACAGTATTGTATCACTGTTCACATACGCGACTATGTCGCAGCTGGTGAAAAAACAGAGTACGCTTAACTACAAGGTTTCCTGATGTTGCCAAGACTGATGACATATCATTACAGAAATATATGAACAAATGGCAGAGTTGCAGATAATGTCCTTGGAACTAAGACAGGTTACTTTCATTACGAATCAGGGAGCTAACATCAAGAAAGCACTAGACGCACACAAACGACTCCAATATGTGATGCACTGTATTAATAAGCACTGAGGCACACATTCAATGAAGGTTTCTTGATGGAGGAGATTGCTGCAGTGCATGACTCCATCCTGACTGTACGTAAACTAGTAGGCTTTATGAAACGATCTGGCTTAGTCGAAAGAGTAGATAAAACCTTACACCATGATGTAGAAAGCAGGTGGAACAGTGTGTACATGATGTTAGACTCATTCCATTCACAGAAAGACCAAATAGAGACCGTTTTGCGTGATTCAAACAAACACGAGATGATGACGTATACGAATGAGACTGTGGAAAGCGTTATTCAATTTCTGAAGGTTTTCAAAGAGGCCACGGATGATTTGGAAGGAGACAATGAGCCAACACTACCATCTGTAGTGCCGTGGATCCTGTTTCAAGGAACTATTAGTTTTTCCCGAAGAAAGAAGAGAAAAAATTCATCAAGATGTGCAAATAATGTTAAATAACGTTATTGATACGAACGTAACCAAATATGTCATGCCTTCTCCCACAAAAAAATCTCAAAATCGGAGTAAATCCACGTCAAAATCGAAACATGAGTTTGAGAAATATATGAACATGGAGGGTCCAAACGAAGAGTTCACAGACCTTCTTTCATGGTGGAAAACAATTCGTCTGCCCTGTTGAAACTCAGCAAAGAGGTTTTCTGCATACCTGCCAGTAGTGCCGTGAGTGAAAGAAATTTTGGTAAGGCAGAGATGGTACTGACTCAGAAAAGAAGTTGTCTAGATCCGATCGCATTAATGATTTTCTCATCGTCCATAACAATAAGAGAACCAAATAAGCTAAATTTGAAGCACAGAAGCAAAGGCAACTGACAACTGGTTTTCTGAGGTGTGTAAGTAATCAAATATAATATTGAGAAGTGATAAGTAATGACTGTACAATTATGCAGTGGACATTACATACTAAGTAATGTAAATTGTTGTATAACTATGGTACTAACAGGAGAACAGACTCAACTGCAGTGCAATATCTTCAGAAATGGGACTGCTGAATTAAGGTTTCAGATTAATTTGCGAAACTATATTGTACATTATTCGTTTTGACTTTGTACACTTTCTTTTAATTAAATGAATTTATTATTGTGTACTAAGGTCGTTTACATAACTCGAGTAGAAGAAAATTGGTTGTGTATAAGACGCAACTTCTTCACTAAATAACAGAATAATTTCAACGTACTGTTTAGCAGGTGGATGAAATCCTCAGCTGCTGCTTTAAATCGTTTTTCTTTTGGGTGCTATTGTACGACTGTCGGTACAACAGTCTTTGGTTGGTCAGTTAGTTAAATGTTTGATAGATCATTTGAATGATTCTTTTATAGAACTGATGTGGAAAGAGCTTCCTTTTTCTCTCTGGCTACCACCTTTTCAATAGACATTCATCATTGGAACAGAAGGAGTTGTCCAGGAGAAGTGATCTTTAAGTTAGATTTAAAACTCATTTTGCTACCTGTCAGACATTTTAATTTTTAAGTTCGATTTAAAACTTAATTTGCTACCTGCCAGGCATTTTATGTTATTGGGCAAGTGATCAAAGATGTTTGTTGCTGCATACTGAACTCCTTTCTGAGCCACTGATAGCTTTAATAATGGGTAAGATCTTTTTTTCCTCTAGTGTTCTCCTTATGGACATCACTGTTCTTCTCAAACTGTGATGGGCTGTTTATGACGAATGTCATCAGCAAACATATGTATTTTGATGGTGCAGCTAAAATGCCAACCTCCTTGAAGATTATTGTCCTTACATGATTTCCGTGAGTGAATATCGCATATTATTTTTACTGCTCTCTTTTGTGCAATCAATACTCTCTTTCTAGGAGATGAGTTACGTCAGAACATCATTCCATAACGCATTTCTCTTTGTTGAGTTCAAGCATCTTAAGCTTAAGGTCCTTTCAGCTTTAGCAACAGGTGGATCTGGCGTTTTGTAGTTTTTCTTATGTCTGTTGCTGTGATTAGTGTATTTTCATTCAGAAAACACAGCATATAAAAATAAAATTGCATGGCAGTGATGGTTAACAGAAGGGCATCAAACGACAACAAACAGTAATTACGTACATTAAGCACCTATGACCTGAAAAGTGGAACACCTCAAAAGGTGGTCGTTTCCTTCAAGCGTTCCAAGTCTTTAGCTACAGAGTCTGCGAAAGACTGTTCATAAGTCCAAAGCACCTGCCTTCTCGAACATTCTACTTGTGCAGCGTTGTTGAAAAAGTGAAATGTCTTTTATAGAACTAGGGCCTTCAACAAAATAAAAATAAAACACAAAAGTAACACAATTAGCTTTGATAGGAAACGTTACAAAATTAACTCTGGAACAGATAATATGTTAACAACTGGCAGGTCGGAGTGGCCGAGCGGTTCCAGGCGCTACAGTCTGGAACCGCGCGACCGCTACAGTCGCAGGTTCCAATCCTGCTTCGGGCATGGGTGTGTGTGATGTCCTTAGGTTAGTTAGGTTTAAGTAGTTCTAAGTTCTAGGGGACTGATGACCTCAGAAGTTCACTCCCATAGCGCTCAGAGCCATTTGAACCATTTTTTGTCAACAACCTTGTAATAGTTGACGGCAAACTTTATTGCTAACGGAGGTCGTAATAAACACAATGAACCATATTAAGTCATCGAAGAGTGAAGAAACAGTGGGATAATAAATCTGTAGCTAAATAAAGAGAAAGAAATAAACATAAGCATAAAGGCAATAAACTTCAAAACTAATTCCGTGAAAGGAAATCTTGCGTATGCGCAGTTACACACAAAACAGGAAACATTTGTAAAATGAGACGTCACTTTAAAAACAACCGTAAGTACAAAATGTGCACACACGAAATTCAACATTAATATCTATGGCAGGTAGGAAAGTTGGTGGCTGGTTTTCCTTGCTACTGCAAGAAATGACTTCTTGTTAGTGCTTAGCTTGGACCCCACGATAGTCGTATCATCATGTAGAAAATAATTTACAGTCGTCATCTCTTGCTTTATCATAAGGTTTCACGATTTCCTTATCGCCGTTACATGACAGTATCTGAGTAACCAGAATGCCACCACTGATAGCACTTTTACAGGAAACTTTGGCAGCTTTACATTTATAATTGCGTGGATTGGATTTGTTCGAATGTCTCAGTTTTGTTTCATTCGACCAAAATGTGTCTTAAATCTCTCAAAATGCATTCATACATACCAGCACAACTGTGACATGTCACACGTGCATGTTCCTTACTAGCGTTCTTGTAACTCGAATAGCCGTACACAGTACGACCCGTGTTCGGAATGGCCCCATGTGACCGGCTGCACTGCAGGTGACCAGCCGAGAGTGTCGGGTCGCCTCACTATCGAGACTGCGCTCTCGGAACACGATAATATCGCAGGCAGCAATCTCGCTGCTCAGTCCCGCTTATGAGAACGAGCGGGAATACGGCGACAGCTGATGGCCTCTACTCAACACACAAACTCACAGTAGAGTCCTGAGTCTATTCTGCAGTGTGCTCATGGTTGTTTTCAACTTCTGGCTTGTCAACATCCGGGGTGTAAATGTGAATTGACTGATTGGAGTTCTACCTCTTGAGATTTCAAATGTCCTGGAGATGCCTTGGAAATCATAATGCCCACAGAGATTAGATGTCTCATATTTACTTTTACACTCGGCATATTCTGAGTAATATCTATCACTAGCCAAAAGTGACCATTCAAAGCAATAATTATCCGCATGATTCTGGCCACTAACGCATCCTTGTTTTACCCATACAAATCAAACTGGAAGTCTCAATAAGTGGACCAATACATGTGAGAACTCGTCCCCTTTTTCTGCATGGCACAGTATGATGCTCTCTGCGAAAATTCCGAACCAGACTGTGATCGCCTCGCCTCACAATATCATAGCAGTATCCTCCCTCAAATTTTGACAATGCTCCTCTCCTCAAAACCACTGCATTTTTTTCAGGTGGTGGGTTAGTTCACTGTATAGAACTGCCTTGTACTTAATGACAAGATACTGTGGATCGTTAAAACATCTGGGAAGTTCCCTTTACAGAACTGATTCAAAATCTTTGAGGAAAGTGGAAGGATCTCAATGGCCTGTGTTCTAATTGTTGATTCAGGCAAGTGAGATCCTTGCTGTAAATGCGCCAATGACAACTGAGTAGCTCAATGCAGCCACAGGACTTACCTAGTGATCCTTAACAGCGTGGGTGAGGGTGACGTTGTTAGACACGACTTGATGTCGTGGAGATCTCCAATGATGATGCACACGAGATGGCCCAGGATGTGGAGTGTGCTGCCCAGACCAGGGCAAATGGGCCAGAGATGTGATGCCTTGCCACTGGCTGGCCTGGGATGTCAACAGCCGGGCTGCACTGCAGATGGTGATGGGGCCAGCGATTACTGTTTCACGATGAGCTGCAGATACGTGAAGGTGGCCACAGATACATCACGGCTGGACCAGCAGCTGTGGGTGCAACTGTTGTTGCTGCTACAGGCCTAAGTCTGGCCCCCTGCAGTTCATACATATAACATAAATATAACCTACATATAACCTGCACAGTTAGGAGGAGGAACAACATCAACATTAAGTATCATGAATAATTTTTAAAAAATTATAATGATATATGTAGGTGTCTATAGCGTTTCTACTTAACAGTCAAAATTAATTCATGTATTCTCTCCTCAATGACTGATGTTTTCCTCGTCAAATGGTGTCATACCCCATGAGCTCACTGTAGAAAATGGGGTTGCCTCAACATGGGCCTCCTGCATGTCGTTATCATCGTCATCACTGGTGACAATGGTACACTGCTTCAGTGTCGATTGTTACTGAATTCAGTTGTGGAACCAGATCCATTCCCACTGCCTCGAGTTCACTGAAGAATTCTGCAAAAGTCAGAAACAGAAAGCGTAATGTTAGACAGCTGCACACATACACACATGGAGAGGGAGAGAAACTGTTACTTACATTCACAGGAATAAAAATTTATGCAGAAGCCATTCCCTGGAGCGCCAAGCTGTCTCACGAAATCTTCAAGTGCAATGGCACTCAGAAGAGGTAACAAGATGCTCACATGTGCAACGAAGAAGAAGGAGACATTAGTCATATGATTGCAAGAAAGGACACACACACACACACACACACACACACACACACACACAGAGAGAGAGAGAGAGAGAGAGAGAGAGAGAGAGGAGATATCTACACATCTGTATCATCAGTGGTCAATCTGGGCCGCTTGTTAGAGACAACATCATCATCAGCAGTGGCAATGTGGTGCTTATGGCTCTGCCAGGTGTCTAGGCAAGAGGAGGAAGAAGAAGAAGAAGAAGAAGAAGAAGAAGAAGAGCATCCTGTGATCAAAGAATAGTTTACTCACCTGCCACACTGGTGCTAAAACACATCCTACAACCAAATGAATTGTTTTTTTCACCACTACTTTCTGACACAACGCCAGTGTTGTTATATTTCATATTCGAGACCGTACATGGGCTGCTGAGTGCCCATCACTGAATATAGTAGTTCCAGGGTAACAGGAGTGGGAATGAAATGATGGTTACTATTGAGAAGCACTAACCAGGTTACTCAATAGGGAATTTGGGAGAGAGGCATGCAGAGATAGCAGGTGAGAAGCAACAGTAGTTTTGACCAGTCTAATACACTAGCTCGAGGACGCGATACCTCTCGAGTATCAGATTCTAATGACCAGCTCCATTAAAGCGCCCCTTTATATATGCAAGTGCCGCATATTCCAGGAACGCTTATCACTGGATAGTCAAGTGGATTCCTTTGTGCAGAGGTATGAGCAAGTCAGGACCTGTCCCGAGCATCCTGTGATCAAAGAATAGTTTACTCACCTGCCACACTGGTGCTAAAACACCCTACAACCAAAGGAATTGTTTTTTTTTCACCACTACTTTCTGACACAACGCCGGTGTTGTTATATTTCAGTGCAAGTGTACAATGTTTCATATTCGAGACCGTACATGGGTTGCTGAGTGCTCATCACTGAATATAGCAGTTCCAGTGGTTGCAGGACTTCCCTGCTAATGGTAGAAGGAGAAACGGGCATCGGCTATGAGCCCATGACGATTAGCAGCTGAGCTGTCACCGCTATCTGGAGGGCCCTACCCATGTGAGCGGATAAAGCCAGGAGACTTGTGCAGGTCCTCAGATGCAAGCAGCTGTTCACAAGTGGTGCTTTCAGAAAATTTTAACTTCAGGACTCAGTGAACTGCACAGGCGGTGTCTAATGAATACAAGGTCAGGTGAGTAAGGTGTACGAGAAGCAGATCCATACCATTTTCAGCCAAAAACTAACAGAGATGGCTGTGTTTTCAGGGGCGTTGTCATGGTGAAAGAACCAGTCTCCTTCCTGCCACAAATCGGGTATTTTTTGACCAACATTGTTGTGCAATCTTCTTAAAACTTCCAAATAAAAGGTTTGATTGATGGTATGACCTGGGGGAACGAACATAATGATTTTGGCACTTGATGGACGCCCACAACGAGGTTTGTCATCAATCGACATATCACCAATTTTAAATCGAGCAAACCACTCATACAACTTCAGTTTTTCCAATAGAGTCACCTTGGTAAACTGTTTTCAACAATAAAACAGTTTCAGCAGCATTTTTATTGAGCAGAAAACAAAATTTCACAGTTGCACAGTATTCACTGAAACTTGCCATCATAAAAAACGAAACAGGAACAAAACATCGCTAGCAAAATCAATCACTGCAAATGAACAGAACAAGCCAGGTCGGCCACACAGGGGCACTTACACTATGTGAGCAAAAGTATCCCAACACTTGGCTGAAAATGAGTTAAACGTTTGTGGCGCCCTCCATCGGTAATGCTGGAATTCAGTATGGTGTTGGCCCACCCTTAGCCTTGACGACAGCTTCCACTCTCACAGGAATACGTTCAATCATTTTCTGGAAGCTTTCTTGGGGAATTGCAGCCCATTCTTTACGGAGTGCTGCAATGAGGAGAGGTATCTATGTCGATCGGTGAGGCCTGGCACGAAGTCAGCGTTCCAAAACATCCCAAAGGTGTTCTATAGGAATCAGGTCAAGACTCTGCACAGGCCAGACCATTACAGGGATGTTATTGTCATGTAACCATATTATGCCACCGGCCGTTCATTATCAATAGGTGCTCGATCATATTGAAATATCCAATCGCCGTCCCAGAATTGCTCTTCAATGGTGGGAAGCAAGAAGGTGCTTAAAACATCAATGTAGACCTGTGCTGTGATAGTCCCATGCGAAACAGCAAGGGGTGCAAGTCCCCTCCATGAAGAACACGACTACACCATAACATCACCGCTTCCGAATTTTACTGTTGGCACTACACATGCTGACAGATGACATTCACCAAGCATTCGCCATACCCACACCCTGCCATCGGATCGCCACATTGTGTACTGTTATTCGTCACTCCACACAATGTTCTTCCATTGTTCAATCGTCCAATGTTTATACTCCTTACATCATACGAGGTGTCGTTTGACATTTCGTCGTGTCATGTGTGACTTATGAACAGCCGCTTGACCACAAAATCCAAGGTTTCTCACTTCACGCCTAACTTTCATAGAACTTGCAGTGGATCCTGAAGCAGTCTGTAATACCTGTGTGATGGTCTGGATATATGTCTGCCTATTACACATTACGACCCTCTTCAACTGACGGCGATCTCTGTCAGTCAACAGATGAAGTCGGCCTGTACGCATTTGTGCTGTACGTGTCCTTTGACGTTTCCACTTCACTATCACATTGGAAATAATGGACCCAGGGATTTTTTTTTGTGGTTTGAGGGCGCACAACTACAGTGGTCATTAGCGCCTAGACTAAATTATGAATGCACTGCGAGGCACAATGTTAAAACAGCAACTAAAAAGGACAACACTATAAAAGGCAATTAGCAGGCAAGAGATTAAAATAAAACAGCATAATCAAATGTCCTTAGACAGGTTTGTCAAGTAGATAAAACGGACAACACGAGCAGCTGCTCCTGGGTCATCCGCTAAAATTTCATCCAGAGCACATGGCAGGCCATGATCAATGCGCAGTGTATTAAAATTCGGACAGGACATTAAAATGTGGCATACCGTCAGCAATTGCCCAGATGGGCAGAACGGCGCCGGCGCAGCCGTCAGCAGATGGCGATGGCTGAACCAGCACTATCCAATCCGTAACAGGGCCAAAACGACCTCCTACCGCCGAGAAGGGCGTGAAGAGGTCGTCCAAGCTGTGGGGAGAAGTTTCAAGGCCCGAAGCTTGTTTTCAGTAAGTGTAGACCAATCGGCATGCCACAGCGATAAAATGCACTGACAAATGACCCTGCTAAAATCAGATGAAGGCACACAACAAGAAGCTGTCCAAGGCTGGAGGACCACAGCCTTGGCCGCGGCATCTGCAGCATCGTTCCCTGGGATACCGACACGGCCAGGAACCCACATAAAGTTAACCGGAGAACCGTCGTCCGCCAGCTGCTGAAGAGAGTGTTAGATCCGGTGCACGAAAGGGTGAACCGGATACGGATCACTGAGGCTCTGGATGGTGCTCAGGGAATCAGAGCAAATGACATAAGCAGAATGTCGGTGGCAGCAGATGTAAAGAACAGCTTGATATAGGGCAAATAGCTCAGCTGTGAAGACCGAACAATGGCCATGGAGCCGATATTTGAAAGTATGCGCCCCAACAATAAAAGAACACCCGACACCGTCATTGGTCTTAGAGCCATCTGTATAAATGAAGATCGTATTAATGAACTTCGAACGAAAATTGACAAACCGCGAGTGGTATACCGAATCTGGGGTAACCTCCTTTGGGAGCAAGCTTAGGTCAAGGTGAACACGAACCTGAGCCTGAAGCCATGGTGGCGTTGGGCTCTCGCCCACTCTAAAGGTTGCAGGGAGTGGAAAGTCAAGTTGCTGAAGGAGGCGACGAAGGCGAACTCCAGGGGGTAGCAGGGCAGATATATACAACCAGTATTGACGGTCGAGAGAGCCATCAAGAAAAGGAACGATAAGACAGGTGGTTGGACATTGATAATAGCCGACAGGCATACCGACAAAGCAGTATATCGTGCTGGTAGGTTAGTGGCAATTCACCGGCTTCAGCATGAAGACTCTCGACGGGACTAGTATAGAACGCTCCAATCGCAAGACGTAATCCCCGATGTTGTATAGAGTTGAGGCGGCGTAAGAGGGACGGCCGTGCAGAGGCGTATACAAAGCTCCCATAATCCAGCTTTGAGCGGACTATCGACTGATATAGGCTAAGTAGGACGGTTCAATCCGCTCCCCACGACGTACCGCCGAGAACACGGAGGACATTTAGGGAACGGGTACAATGGGCAGCCAAATATGACACATGTGGAGACCAGCTAAGTTTCCTGTCAAATGTAAGACCTAAAAATTTTGTTGTCTCCACGAATGGGAGAGCAACGGGACCGAGATGTAAGGATGGTGGGAGAAACTCTGTAGCGCCAGAAGTTAATGGCAGAAAAACTGAAGCCATTGGCGACACTCCAGGAGTAAAGACGGTCAAGACAACGCTGAAGACAGCGCTCCAGGAAACATGTACACTGCGCACTGCAGTAGATGGTAAAATCGTGCACACGAAGGGAGCCTGATACATCGGCTGGGAGGCAATCCATTATTGGATTGATCGGTATGGCGAAGAGAGCGATGCTCAAAACTGAGCCCTGTGGCACCCCATTCTCCTGGCGAAAGGTGTCGGACAGGCCAGAACCCACATGTACCCTGAACTTTCGATCCAGTAAAAATGCACGAATAAAAAGAGGGAGGCGGCCGCGAAAGCCCCACGTATGCAAGGTGCGGAGAATGCCCGCCCTCCAACAGGTGTCTTAAGCCTTCTCCAGATCAAAGAACACAGCCACTGTCTGACACTTCCGCAAGAAGTTATTCATAATGAAGGTCGACAAGGTAACCAGATGGTCAACAGCAGAGCGGCGCCTACGAAATCCACATTGTACATTGATAGGGAGGCGTCGAGATTCAAGCAGCCAAACCGAACGAGAGTTAACCATTCGTTCCATCACCTTACAGACACAGCTGGTAAGGGAAATGGGTCGATAACTGGAAGGCAAGTGCCTGTCCTTCTCCGGCTTAGGAATTGGGACAACAAAAGATTCGCGCCAGCATGTGGGAACATGACCCTCAACCCAGATGCGATTATAAGAAAACCTTTACCCGCAGGAGAAAGGTTCTGCACCATCTGAATATGAATAGAATTAGGCCCCAGAGCAGAGGAACGTGACCAGGCAGATGCAATTTCGAGTTCCCGCATGGTGACTGAGGCATTATAACTTTCATGATTCAAGGAGCGGAAATTAGGTGGCCTTGCCTCCTCTGCCTGTTTTCAGGGGAGGAAGGCAGGGTGGTAATGAGCGGAGCTCGAAACCTCTGCAAAAAATCAGTCAAAGGCATTGGAGACATCCTCAGGGGCCACAAGGACGTCATTCGCGACCGTCAGGCAGGAAACTGGTGAGTGGACCTTAGTGCCAGATAGCCGGTGCAGGCTACCCCAGACAACAGAAGGAGGAGTAAAATTGTTGAAGGAGATTGTGAAAGCAGCCCAGCTGACTTTCTTGCTTTCTTTAATAACACGACGACACTGCGCCCGTAATCGTTTATAATTAATACAATTCGCCACTGTAGGGTGGCGTTTAAAGGTGCGCAAAGCACGTCGACGAGTACGTGTAGCATCTCTAAATGCTGCAGTCCACCAGGGGAACGGTATGCGACGTGGAGAACAGGTAAGATGATGGATGGAATATTTAGCAGCAGTGAGAATGACTTCCGTGAGGTGTGCGACCTGATTATCGCAGCCTGCAAAGTTTCGATCCTGAAATGTCGCCCTGGAAGAGAAGAGCCCCCAGTTTGCTTTGGAGAGGTTCAAACTAGTTGAGCATGGAGATGGGGTATGATGCAGGAGATGGATAACATAAGGGAAGTGACCGCTCGAATACGTATCAGAAAGAGCATACCACTCAAACCGACATGCAATTTTGGTAGTACATATAGAGAGGTCTAAATGGGAATAGGTGTGAGTTGTGTCCGAAAGAAAAGTAGGGGCGCCAGTATTGAGGTAGATAAAATTGAGGTGGTTGAAAAGGTCTGCTAACAGGGAGCCTCTAGGGCAGGATGCTGGAGAGCCCCAAAGGGGATGGTGGGCATTGAGGTCTCCAGTCAACAAAAATGGTGCACGTAGCTGAGCAATAATTTGCATCATGTGTGCCCTAGTAACGGCAGATGACGAGTGCAAACAGTAGAAATGGAAAATGTGAAAGTGGGGAGAGTAATTCGGACGGCAACTGCCTGCAGATCGGTGTGCAATGTGATGGGATCGTAGTAGATATCATTCCGGACCAGCAACGTAACCCCTCCATGAGCTGGAATACCTGCCACAGGGGGTAGGTCAAAACACACAGAGGTATAGTGTGCCAAGTCAATACAATCGCATGGGCGTAGCTTCGTTTCCTGGAGAGCTACTACGAGCGGACAGTGCAAGCGTAGCAGCAACTTTAAGTCCTCTCAGTTGGAGTGAATGCCGTGAATATTCCAATGAAGAAGTGCCATTGTGAGAAGAAAAAGAAAAAGCAAGAAGGGGTCACCTCGAAAGCCGCTGAGGGCCTGGCTTCGATCGAGCACTGCTGCTGCTATCAATAAGCGGAGAGTCATCGTCCATTTTTTCAATAAGTTCGTTGGCCACCGTGTTAAGATGGTCAGGAGGGGGAGCTTCCTCCACTGGTGAACGGCCAGATGTTCGGCTACCAGTGGTGCGGCCAGGCGAAACGTATGACAGCCTTGGGCGGCAACCGCTGGGTGGCGCAGGAGAAGAAACTTGCCGTGGTGGAGAAGGAGAACTTTTCTTCCTAAGAGTCTTCTTGGAAGGTCGTTTAGTCGAAGTACTGTTCTATGGCTGGGAGTTTGGGGTACGTAAGAAGTCTTCACCGGACGGTTCCTTCTTGAAGGCCCGTGCATCTGACTTCTGGGTCTTAGTCTTGGCAGAAGCTGATGAAGGTGCTTGTGTCTTAGGGCCAACAGGAGGAAGAGGAGACGCTAATTGGGCAATCTTAGTACTGGCCGAATGGATGACCGTAGCGCTAAAGGTCAGATTGCATGTCTGCGTCGATACGTCCCTGGTACGCCGAGGAGAGGTGAGGACGCTACTGATTTCCCCATTGGGAGCAGCGTGGGCTTACTACTAGCAACAAGCTTGCGAGCAGCCGAGGTGGACACTTTCTCTTTGACCCGAATTTCCTGTATACAGCGTTCATCCTTGTAGATGGGAAAGTCACGAAAGGACGCTGCATGGTCACCCTGACAGTTCACGCAATGAGGAGAAGGAGGCGGACAGTCACCCTCATGGGCGTCCCTGCCACAAGTGACCCATTTAGCTGCAGTAGAAGAAGACTGGCGGGTGTGGTTAAAACGCTGACACTGGTAGCAGCGCGTCTGTGTCGGGACATAGGGGTGAACAGAAATAACCTCATAGCCCGTTTTGATGTACGACGGCAGCTAAACACAATCTAAGGTCAAGGACAGTGTCCGGGTTGGTACAAGGTCATTGTCGACCTTTTTCATGACCCTATGGAGAGCCGTCATGCCCTGCTCAGTGAGGAAAGACTGAATCTCCTCGTCAGTCAATCTGTCGAGTGATCTAGTAGATACCACACCACGCATCGAATTCAAAGTGCAGTGAGCCTCCACCTGGCTAGGGAACGTGTACAGGAGTGTGGCCCGAAGGAGTTTTTGTGCCTAAAGGCGCTCTCAGTTTCCAACAACAAGGTACCGTTACGCATCCTGGTTCAAGATTTGACAGGTCTGGCTGTGGCATCTACGCACTTCTGAATAATGAAAGGGCTGACAGATGAAAAATCGTTTCCATCCTCAGATCTAGAAACTACGAGGAACTTTGGGGCAGGCGGTAGTAGTTTTGTGACTGGTGGCTGGTCAAGTTTTCCTTTTTGGGCAGAAGTCGAGAGAGAAGAAGAAGAGAAATCCATTGCGGATGAATCCCCCGTGACTGCCAGCGTCTCTGATGGCGCGCTCCTTCCTTGTGGGGACCCTCTCAGAGGCCTTAGGTGAATGTTTATACCTCAGGTCACACCTCCCGAGAAACGGACGGAGGGACCAATTGGCATGGTCAGAAGGTGTCAGCTTGGGCAATCACCCCTCCCCAGGCCTTGCCTTTACCAGGGGTACGCACGGGCCTTACTTGTCTACCCAGGGTGGGGAATTACACTTTACCCCATCACCGGCTACGTGTGTGAACGCGTGGGTGGATCTTCATGCAGGCACATGGAGGAAAGAAGAATAGGAAAAAGAAGGGAGAGAGGGAGACAAAGGACAGACTGTCTCAAACGCCGAGGCAGAGACCATAGGGTGGACAAGAAGGCAAGGAGAAGAAGGCAAGGTAAGAAGTAAGGAAGACAGTGAGAGGGAGGACGACAAAGAAAGGAAACAAACAAAGAAAGGAAGAAACCAGAATAAGCGAAATACCAAAAGACCACAAATGTAAGTCGTTAAACCGTCCATCTCCAGACGCAGCGCAAACTACCCCCTTGAGGGGGAGGGACTCCTTTTAGTCACCTCTTACGACAGGCAGGAATACCTCGGGCCTATTCTTAACCCGGACGCGCAGGGGGATGGACTTACGGATGTTTAGGAGGGTGGATATCTCGTGTACAGACGTATGACACAAGTGACACCCAATCAGCTGACCACGTTCGAAGTCGGTGAGTTCCACGGAGCACCCCATTCTGCTCTCCCACGATGTCTAGTGACTACTGAGGTCGCTGATATGGAGTACCTGGCAGCATAATGCACTTAATATGAAAAACGTATGTTTTGGAAATTTGCATAAGATCTTATGGGACCAAACTGCTAAGATCATCGGTCCCTAAGCTTCCACACTACTTAATCTAATTTACACTAAGGACAACACACAGACCCATGCCTGAGGGAGCACTCGAACCTCCGACGGAGGGAGCCACGCGGGCTGTGATACGCTCTAGACCACGCAGCAGCCCCGTGTGGCAAAACTTATGTTTTTGGCGGTGTCATGATACTTTTGATCACATAGTGTAACTGGCAATGATTTGCGCTATTAACACCTACAAATCCGTTCATCATAAGCATAAACCTGAGGTAAGCAAACACAAACGCCATAACTGGTCAGAAGTTGTAGCACACGTACACTGGTATTGTTACACTCTTTTAAGTAGGTCCTACTTATGTATTAGATATATTATTACCAAGTTACATTAAACGAAACTAAGATATTCAAATGTATCAACAGCCTTTTTGTTAATCGCGCTTCAGTTACGTAATTTTTATTTCAAAAATCGTGTACAGTCACAGTCTCTGCAGCATTGTGCTCTGATTGTCGCACTGTTAATGCGCAGTATGAAAATGACTGAGGCCGCTTTCTGTTTCGTAGTGAAACACGCGCGTGGAAAAGGATTAAAAAGTGCCAAGAAATAGGCTGTTCTTAATGATTTTTTTCTAAAATTTAAGGAGATACCGACTTTGAAGTTTCCCAAGACAGCTGATACACAAACCCAAATCGGAGATGTAGTGCAATCTGTAGCACAGTGGAATGGTAACCAAATACTGTTAATGCTACGTTGATTCAAATCTCCCCAGTGTCATTTCTTTTTCCTCGTTCAATTTCAAATACCTAAATATAATAATTGTAAAACCCATCATCATTTTTAATTAATAATGCACATGTTTTTGTTTCTAATTACATATTGGACGTGAAATTCCTGTTTTCATTTCAAATACCAAATCCTCTTGTATTTGGACTATGTCCATCGTTTTATACCACAGAGGTAGATAAATATCGTAGAGACATGAAAAACAATCATTTTCACAGCATTGTGCACATCATACAAATGCTGCAGTCTGCCATTTGCTAGTGTACAACTACAATATGAACCCAACAGAACTGATCTGGGGCCAAGTTGGGGGTTTGGCCCAATAAGTAAGAACTAAGAAGACTGCTAAGCTGCCAGTCGCACTGGAACTAATGCACGCAGTTTTTTCGCATGTCACAACCGAACAATGGTGGGATATAGAACAGTTCGACATAAAAATGGTTCAAATGGCTCTGAGCACTATGGGACTTAACTTCTGAGCTCATCAGTCCCCTAGAACTTAGAACTACTTAAACCTAGCTAACCTAAGGACATCACACACATCCATGCCCGAGGCAGGATTCGACCCTGCGACCGTAGCGGTCGCTCGGCTCCAGACTGTAGCGCCTAGAACCGCACGGCCACTCCGGCCGGCTCGACATAAATGAAGAGAAAATGCGGCGCCTGGTTGTGTTCGTGGACCCTGTTGTTAATAGGCTCGTTACCAACGTAGCAGATGACACCACCAGAACTGAAATGTATTTTTCGGATAAGGAAGGAGCTACGAGATTACCAGATGACTGACTGTAAGTAATACATTCAGCTGCTTCAGTATTCAACAGTACGGTGAAATCCCTACAGCATGCTTTTGCATTATACACAGCTCGCTCAGAAAAATTGCCCTATGTTTAAGTTAGAAATTTTCATCACTCTTGTTTGTAATTAGAATCCTACGTCAGGTGAGAACGAATGCATTTTATGCTTTCCGTCTGATCACCTAAGAAGCGCGCGGTACCAGTAGTGCTGGAGTTTCTGTGAATATTATTTCACTCTCTTTAAAAATGAAATGACATTCGAAAATATTTTGTTTCTTTGCTTGTCTCATTTTACGTCTAAACTGCAACTTCTCACATCAATGCAGGTTAGTTAGACCGCTGGCTTGCCAGTACTTTCCGAATTTTAATGCGCCCATAAAACTGTTGTCCTGCATTGTGGCAAAGTCTATATGTGTGTAACACAGCATAAAACGTATCCTTAGGGTCGTAGTTGACTGCGTTGGTCACATCTTGGCTTCCGCTCCATGTGAACCGAAATCCAATGAGATTCAAGCAAACGCGGAAGAATACGTGGTGTAATGTTTACACCGGGTTTATTCTTATGATGAACAGAGTATAGCCACAGCCTAACATAACAGTCGCGACACTTCGCCTCGATTTTGTTGCCTACTGCGCCGGCAGCGCGCCAAGAGGCTGGGAAGTAAAACAAGTGAAAGCGAACAGTTTATTTTGGTTTGTATAATGGTTTTTACAAACAGAAGCGTCTGTAGCGCAATAAATTGCAGCAACAACACGTTGTTTGGATGTCCTGAGGACCCTGAGAGGAAATTGTCACGCAACTCTAACGTCAGCATTCGCTTGCAAACTACATGTGTATTAATGAACAATGTTTCTTTTTAGGAGAATAAAATGACTACTGAGTAGCAAATGAGAAGATATTGTGAAAAAAGACTGTTTACCTTCATTTCGAACAAAATCAGTTCATGAATGCAGACAATAATAAACTCGTGAGGAATGCACTGTTGAACATCCCAAATAAGCCACCTCTATTGACGGTCAAGAGGAGACTTCCATAAAGGTTCGACACTCGACTACAGCTGTTAAACACTCCTTCGGCACAGAAGAAGCCAGTTCATCTCTCCATACATCAGTGCCACCAAGATGGCGGCCAGTGTAAGAGTCTGTCGTGTATCTCGCCAAAAAAGCGCCAATTTTGCTGGTAAAAAGAAAGTTTGTACAATATAAATGTGAAATATGGAAACTAAATGACTGTGTTTCTGAATTACAACTCATGAACAGTGAACTGAAAGTAGATATTAGTAAACTTTTATTCGAAAAACTTGAGCTGATGTTGAAGCAGGAAACGACGAAAGAAAACTCGACTTATTCGGATAAGTTGACGAAAGATATGTGCATAAACAGTTCACAGGGTGTCGGAAATAAAAAAAAGCGTGAAATCATGTAAATTTAGTGCACAACAACGGCTGTGATGTGTTACCTACGATAAATTACGAAAACTCCAAAAGTAAACAAAGTACTCTTGCATCGTCAAGAAGTAGCGTGTTCAGTAACTCCTGGAAAATAAATAACGACAGCTACAAGAAAGATTTAAGTACTGGAAAGCGTGCAGGTAGAAGACGCAAGATTTTATTTCTGTCTGATAGTCATGGACGACACTGCGCTAGTTTATTATGTCAGACACTTCCACCAAGATACTTTGCGACTTCCGTTGTCAACCAGACGCTCAGTTGAAATATGTTGTCAATAACGTTGAAGAAAAGGTAAAGGACTTAAGTAAATTTGAGAGTGTTATTGTTCTAGCTAGAAAAAATGATGTAGAATCAGGGATCAGATATCAAGGATTACCAACGCACTGTTCACATACTACTCACAATAACTACGAACTCTTAAGTGGTTCTGTGTACAGTACCCTACAGATTTGACAGGGCGCACTGGAACGACAAAATATACAAAATGAACACGTTCTCGATGGAATATTTTGCCCAGTACAGTCACGCTAACGTAATAGATGTTAATCTGTTTTTAAGGAGCATGGGCTACATTTGGTGCTGAAAGGGAAAGAAAAACTATGCAGGAACCTTCATTATTCAGCCTTGATTCAGTCCAACACACCGTCACTGAGCTGTGTTGGCTGCTTGCAACAGGCAGATCAGTCAGTCACTCACCGAAACTGTATGCACCTAATGTGGCTAAACACTTACTGTTTCCGTAAATAACGTAACTATCTGGCGAACAGTCCGGACACTTGGATGATGTCGTCCATGATACCGAGCAGCATACATAGCACACGCCCGTTGGGCATTTTGATCACAATAGCCATACATCAACAAGATATCGACCTTTTCCGCAATTGTTGTACGGTCCATTTTAACACGGGTAATGTATCACGAAACAAATACCGTCCGCACTGGAGGAATGTTATGTGATACCACGTACTTACACGTTTGCGACGATTACAGCGCCATCTATCACAAAGCGAAAAAAGTGGTCCAACTAAAACATTCATATTTTTTACGTACTGCACGAATTTGCAATAAAAATGACGGTTCCTATTTAAAAAACGCAGTTGATATCCGTTTGACCTATGGCAGCGCTATCTAGCGGGCCAACCATAGCTCCGTCTCGTTTCCCCCTTCAAGCTAGATAAGTTTCGTTCTTTGTAGTTTTTTCGTTTGACGCTTATTTCGTGAGATATTTGGCCCGGTCACGATCAATGGACCACCCTGTATTTTACACTGTTCTGTACTTTGACAAGTCCATTAACATAAACATGATAATACGAGCACTAAATAAATACATAAATCAGAATCGTCAACACAGACCAGGTTTGACAACGAAGTTGTTAGATTAAGTGCAGTTATTCGTGTCACGCAAAGGCATGTGAAGTTTCAGAATGTGTGATAGACTCCGTGCAAAACTATTATGGGACTGAGTGTCTACCATTTTAAGCTCTATCAGCAGAAGAAAATTTTGAGAACTATAGGATCCCGATATTTAAAAAAGATGCCCTTGACTTCTTGTTAAGCCAGATTAGCACGCCACTGAAGGAGAAACGTGCTGCAAGACGGAAAGACGAAGTAAAAAGTGTTTGCTCTAAATTTATTATATTACAGCACTCAGGCATACAGGTTTTCTCAGAATGTTTCATGTTTCCAACAGTGTGAACATTACAGTATTACAGAGGTATGGGTAATACATATAAATAAAATGTAGGATAAGTGACAATATATTCTGCCTTTTATTGTGGAGGGTACAGCATTTATCCGATATTGATAAATTAGCAAATGTATAATTGGATGAAATGTTTCTAATGGCAAATTAACTTATGGCAGAACTTCTGACAGTGTTATTGGTTGAGGACTTGGAGTTTTCTCATGCAACATATTTCTCCCACTATTTGACAGTTGCTTGTCCCACTTAGAGTAATTTAAAGGTGAAAGTCGTACTTGTGGCAACAGGCGACAATGACTAAAACACAGTAGGCCTACAGGACGACTGAAGGGGTGTCGATTCCTTTCGCACATAGAGATTCTATGCTTCTTATGTGTGTGTTTGTATTCGTTTGATGTCAACGTGATAAGCTACAGTTCTAGCCAACACCACAAGCATTTCTTCATGAATGTGTTATAGATTGCCACTGGATTCATCACTTTTATCCCTATTTGCGCTTATTTTAGAAACATCTATATCTTCCAATATTACGAAAACTCTTGGAGGCGATAAAATAATTCAAATACACTCCTGGAAATTGAAATAAGAACACCGTGAATTCATTGTCCCAGGAAGGGGAAACTTTATTGACACATTCCTGGGGTCAGATACATCACATGATCACACTGACAGAACCACAGGTACATAGACACAGGCAACAGAGCATGCACAATGTCGGCACTAGTACAGTGTATATCCACCTTTCGCAGCAATGCAGGCTGCTATTCTCCCATGGAGACGATCGTAGAGATGCTGGATGTAGTCCTGTGGAACGGCTTGCCATGCCATTTCCACCTGGCGCCTCAGTTGGACCAGCGTTCGTGCTGGACGTGCAGACCGCGTGAGACGACGCTTCATCCAGTCCCAAACATGCTCAATGGGGGACAGATCCGGAGATCTTGCTGGCCAGGGTAGTTGACTTACACCTTCTAGAGCACGTTGGGTGGCACGGGATACATGCGGACGTGCATTGTCCTGTTGGAACAGCAAGTTCCCTTGCCGGTCTAGGAATGGTAGAACGATGGGTTCGATGATGGTTTGGATGTACCGTGCACTATTCAGTGTCCCCTCGACGATCACCAGCGGTGTACGGCCAGTGTAGGAGATCGCTCCCCACACCATGATGCCGGGTGTTGGCCCTGTGTGCCTCGGTCGTTTGCAGTCCTGATTGTGGCGCTCACCTGCACGGCGCCAAACACGCATACGACCATCATTGGCACCAAGGCAGAAGCGACTCTCATCGCTGAAGACGACACGTCTCCATTCGTCCCTCCATTCACGCCTGTCGCCACACCACTGGAGGCGGGCTGCACGATGTTGGGGCGTGAGCGGAAGACTGCCTAACGGTGTGCGGGACCGTAGCCCAGCTTCATGGAGACGGCTGCGAATGGTCCTCGCCGATACCCCAGGAGCAACAGTGTCCCTAATTTGCTGGGAAGTGGCGGTGCGGTCCCCTACGGCACTGCGTAGGATCCTACGGTCTTGGCGTGCATCCGTGCGTCGCTGCGGTCCGGTCCCAGGTCGACGGGCACGTGCACCTTCCGCCGACCACTGGCGACAACATCGATGTACTGTGGAGACCTCACGCCCCACATGTTGAGCAATTCGGCGGTACGTCCACCCGGCCTCCCGCATGCCCACTATATGCCCTCGCTCAAAGTCCGTCAACTGCACATACGGTTCACGTTCACGCTGTCGTGGCATGCTACCAGTGTTAAAGACTGCGATGGAGCTCCGTATGCCACGGCAAACTGGCTGACACTGACGGCGGCGGTGCACAAATGCTGCGCAGCTAGCGCCATTCGACGGCCAACACCGCGGTTCCTGGTGTGTCCGCTGTGCCGTGCGTGTGATCATTGCTTGTACAGCCCTCTCGCAGTGTCCGGAGCAAGTATGGTGGGTCTGACACACCGGTGTCAATGTGTTCTTTTTTCCATTTCCAGGAGTGTATTTCGTAAATCACGTAGTAAAAGGATGCAAAAACAAACAATGCCTGCAGCACTTCTGAAATTCTCCTTTCTCACCGCTTGGAGCGCTAGTGTCGTTCCAGCTGTCAAATGGTAACGACTTTCACAGCAGTGAGTGTCTTGACTATTATATCAGAGTGTGGTAGAGCAGCAGAAATGCATACTAAACAATCTCCGCCCACGGCAATGTTGTTCTGGTTTTCTTTCTTTCATATCAAAAATAACATTGGTAATTACCCCACAAACAGCTCTGTCCATGACCATGCAACAAGAGAGAGACTCAACTTACATTTACCAAGAAAAAATAAACATAAAACTCAAAACACCATTTTCTACCAAGAAATAAAACTGTACAATAAATTACCAAAAGAAATTAAAGAAGTTGCAAAAATACTCTTATTTAAAAAGGCAGCTAAAAGTACCTGTTACACAATACATTTATACTGTTCACAACATAATTCCTGTGAGAGGTGAGTAATTAATAATACAATCATGTATCAATAATTCATACACCACTGTGTTTGGTGGAAAACTACCTGTCAGCTCAAACTCGGGGAAACTTACTGACACCTTAGATTCAGTGCAGATGTCTATGGGGCTTGTCGCAATACTTTCATTTTGCATCGAGCAGTCAAACACTGGTGCAGATGCTTTAAACGTTGTGGACTGAGCATACATCTCAATTTGTTACCCTCATTGCAAGGAGATCGAAATCCAGAGTACGTATCGTTACAGTAGACTGCCATTTTCGTTGTTAGAGTCAAGTTGTAGATTATCCAGTGGGTAATATATAGAATTCAGGAACACTTTTGCACTTGTTAGGTTACAGTTGAATACCCTGGAGAATCTTTAGTCACATTGCCTCTTCTGCCTGTCTGCAGCCCCAGTATAAATGGCTGAAGTGCAGCACACAGAAGTTTCATGCAGGTCTCATCTGATCCAGAAATGTGCAGTACTTTCCACACTAATTTATCCAAAACAATTTTATTGAATGTGCACATTATCTGTTGCACTTCAAACATGAATCAAGTTACTGTTTAGTATTCAAAATGGCTTTTTTATGGTTCTCAAAGAACCCCACAAGCATTTTGAGAGGGATGCACATACTAAGGCGATTCCTTATAGATCCATCAATGAACCATCTTGCACTTGTGAAACATTCAGGTCCGAATTCAATGTGGATATTTAAGTTTTGAGTGTTGATGCAATTCCAGTGTTTCTTGTTCAGTCAACCTCAACGCCATTAACAGGAAGGCCAACATATTATGGGTGAACCTCGATATTTATGCTGCAGTGCTTCCATCATTCTTCATAAGTGTGCCTTCCAAGTACCGCTACTCGAGTTTGTGAACTCATCTTAATGCTGAATCAGTGGTTCGTATTTCATAATTATTACTGAAAGTCATTGCAGGAAACGGTTGGCGAGGTGTCACACGCCAGACGCATTCTCAGTTTCGTTCTAAGGTCACAGAAATTGCATCCCCGGGAAAGTGAAGCTCAACTGGCAGTTTATCGAGAATGCCGTCGCCGCCTATGCTAATGTGCTTTCTAGCATTCATGGTATTTTCACGTCTTATTTACGAATCTTTCAATCTTATCTGTAATTCTTCCACTGTACGCGAGAGCCACATATTTTCTCTTGTTGTTCATCTTAACTGCTATTTGACTTCCTTCTATTTGTGTCATTTGCCCTTTCTTTATCTTCTTATAAATATTCATCACCTGCTTACACGTATATCCGTTTGCTACGGCCACTTGGTTTAAAATACTTAGCTCCTTTTCTACTTCCTGTTGGCTTAGTGGCAATTTTAGTAGCCTGTACAACATCGAAGTAAAATATGTCCATTTGTATCGCGGTGGGTGACAAGAGCGCTCATTGATAACTAAATCTGTACACGTAGGTTTCCTGAACATGCTAAATTCTTGCTTCCCATCTTTCTTTGTTAGATTTAAGTAATCCATGCGGTTATCTTCAAATTCCATAGTGAATAAAAGTTAATTACAAAAATCTACTGAATACAGTATGTGCATATGTGATGTAACAAAAGTACCAGACGCCACCTGTCGGTAATAGTGTTATAATTAATATAAATTACGTGCATTCTGCCAACCAATTTCATGTGACGCAGCATGTGAAAGTTGCTGTGTTTGGACGGGTTACTCCTGTAACCGAAATATCTGGTACATTTGATGTTAATGAGATAGTATAAAAAAAAGTTTTGCATTCATGAAATAGTAAATCAGTATCATTATCGTTACAGATCTGAAGATGGTTCTAGAGGAACAGAAACCGGTCATATGAACAAACATTTTGCAATCAAGACGGTTTATAAGTAACATTGTAAAATCACTGATTGCGGCTATCCTATCAGACATTATGTCTGTTTTTGCAAAGATTTCATCCCAGTTTTCCACCGTGTCATCTTCAAAAATGAGTACACTGTTTGGTTTCACTTTTTCGGTTGGTGGAATATCACTGATCTCACTGAACATCTGGTAGCCCTATACCATCCACTCAACGCCATGCAATATCTCTTGCAATAGCTGGTATTTTGGCTGAAACGTTTTTTTTATATAAAAATAAAATATGCATCCTCAAAAGTGCATCCCTTCAGTATGTGTTACAGTGTTAGAAGTAAATCAGTTTTTCCATAGCCTGAAGAACTCGAAGTTAAAGCACCAATTTTACTGGTGACTAACGAACCATTTTTCGTCTTCCTTACCTGGTTTCCAACATCACTACAGACCAGTCTGTTATCACAAGACTTTTGTGAAGGGTATGTTTCGTCCAATCGGCAATGACATCTAGACGCCCACATTGGCTTACAGGGCATTTTGTAAAGAACATAAACTAACCTTTTTTTTGTAAAAACTTACATATTGCAGGGCATACAGATAGACAAATACAAGTGCAATTTTGTGGCTGTAGCTTGCACACTTGCCTCATATATTTTCACTCTGGCACAATGTGAATCACACACGAGTCAGTGGTGGCTCCTTCAGATGGACAGATTTCGGATAGTAGTCTCCAAAAGCTTACTCCACCATGTCTCGTAGAGTCTGAGGGCGTGTGATTGCCACTTTAGTCAGTCGTCTACAGCGTACTATATACCCTGACTTGCCTACATGAGATTCTTAAACGTGTTCTGCAGACGGATACACGTTCTACTGTTAAATATTTTAACTGTTCCAGGGAAGACTCCTACTGTCGCAGTAACACAGCCCACCATCACTGACGATGAGTGGACATTGCAGTGGAACAGTACTAAATCTGCACTGACATATCACGTAGTTCATACCATTCAGCTGTGGATAATATCACTATAGCCTCACAAAATCATGAACTTTCGAATACGACCACTGGATAGAACTCTCATCCACATTTCATAGTGATACTGACGAATTTACATACTGTGTTGTTTAAACTGTAGCTTATGTTAAACAACATAATTACCGTGTCACGTGGCCTCTTCATATCACTTGCTACTGCTACTATTACCGTTGCTGCTGCTTCTTGCCTCAGCATCCTAGCCCTTTGCCATTTTTCTCATTACTGGATGAGCTGTTTATCAGTTGCTGTTTATACAGACGTTTTAGCTACAGCCTGAGGAACTTCTAAAACAACATCAGTGCATAAATGATGAATACACTGGCCTCTATGGCCAGTTTATAGTCAGAATGAACAAGGTAATGATCATTTGTGGAACAACTATGTTTGTCGCCAATTTAAGTGAGGGGCGTGAGTGTATATTGCAAGTCAGATCTACTGATTTATTTACCATTATATCCCTAATTAATGACTGCACACCTCTGGTATATTAAAGAAAACGACAAAATGTAGATATTCTCGATATTCCTGAATATGTTACGATTCTGCAGGAATATTAAGCTGCCTATTCACAAGTTGACCAGTTGCTAGTCGCCCCCGCCTTACAGAGCTGATCTGTCCCGACACGTTTGCCTTTGTTGTGTACGATTTTATAGAAGTCGGCGCACTGCTACCTTCTAGTCCCGACCGCTACATGCCCCTCCACACACTGTCCTTTTCCTTTTGTTTAGGCATGGTGAAAATGGCCAAGTGACTGGGAGCAGGCAGGGTCTGCCATGTAGTCAGTGTGCGCACACACATACTGGTCGGCCGACTTGTCGATCTGTGAATGGGTGGCTTTACAGGTTCCATGAGATCGATGACCACCCTACAATCGACTATTCCATGTTCGAGTTGCTGAAATTTATTGGAAACTTACTGAAAGATGTAACAGTTTAAATGCAGTAGACTGTTGCCTGATTCCTACACAACTTATGCCACAGTTATTCGACATTTCACACCAATCTTAATTACTACCTCAAGTGTTTAGAAATGACAAACTACTTTCTCTGTATGAACCCTTGTATAAATATTATGTGAATGCTTGATGCCAGACAAATGGGCCTCCACCCATTAAACTGCACTGTGTCGGTTGTAAAATTTAACACAATTTTTTTTTTCTACTCAGTGGGTATTTACTTTGGAGACATTTACCAAGACATCTCTCATTTCAATGAGACAGCTGGACCTCACTCACTTGCTCCACACGTTATGGGAGGATATATGAGCTGCTCACATGGCATGGGCTGTTTATCAGGGGTCTGATAAACCACTTGCCTCAGTGTGACTCATTCAGTTCTGATTAAATAGGTGACAGCCCCGGAAGCTAGTTGTAACAACCCTGGTGATGGTACTAGCACCAACAGGGATGGTACTAACACCTCTAGAGGGCAGCGGTGGGCGTGAGCTGGAGGCAGTGTTTTAACATCTGGTACAATGAAGCTATAAACTGATCAGCCAAAACATTATATCCACTGCCCACCATGACGTTTGATGCCACCTGGTCGTACACAAAACTATGTAAGCAGTACAGACACAGATGGAGGATCACCCTAGTGCAGATATGGGCTGCAAGTGGGGAAATCCATTGAGATAAGTGACTTTGACAAAGGGCTGACTGTTATTATGCAGAGCCTGTGAATGAGTATCTCGTAAACGGCGAAGCTGGTCGAATATACACGTGCTACTGTCGTGAGCATTTACAGAAAGACAGCAAAACTCTCAAGGCGCTAAAGAGTTGGACGTCCGTGTCCCTTCACAGAACATGGGGTTCAGATGCTTGTGTGCTCTGTAAAGTAGGATAGGTGGCGATCTGTGGCATCTCTGCCAAGAGCACAATGCTGGCGCAAGCACAAGTGTTTCAGAGCACACCATTCATTGTACATTGTTGAACATTGAATTCTGCAGCAGACCACCCCTACGTATTCACATGTTGACCCAAAAATATCATCGATTACGAATGCAGTGGATGCAGGACCATCGGGATTCGATCGCCGACCACTGGAAATGTGTTGGCTCTTTGGATAAATCACATTTTTGTTACGCTAGGTCGATGGTTGTCTCCGCAAAAGCCATCATCGAGGTAAACAGTGGCCTGAAACGTGCAGTGCCCCATGGGCACAGGCTGGTGGAAGCGGTATTATTCTATCGGACATATTCCCCTGCACTTGCTTGAGACCTGTGGTAAGAATCTAAGACACAGTGACAGCTGTGGACTACCTGCATCCCGTCATGTTTGATATCTTCCCTGACAGTGATGTCACCTTTCAGCAGTATAAGCCAGATCCATGCTACAGCGGTTTGAGGAGCATTACAGTGAACTCACGTTGATGTCTTGGTGACAAAATTCACCTGATGTAAATCCTATGGAACCCATCTGGGTCACTATCGGCACCATCATCACATAAACCAATAAGCGAATTACATGACCTGTTCAAAGATACCTAATGCCACATATCTCCACAAACCTAAAAACAAACTGTTGGATCCCTGATGTGCAGAATCGTTGATGTATTTCATTCCAAAGGTGGACAAACAAAGTCATAATGTTCTGGCTCATCAGTGTATATTCTTTTAACAGGAAGGTAGACAGCACATGGGTGTTTGGGGGACTGAAACAACAACTCTTTACACACACACACACACACACACACACACACACACACACACACACACACACACACACACAAACATCATTCTTTATTCACTTATAAGTATACTGCATAGTGGCAGCACAAAGATCTGCAGTAACTACCATCTGGAGGTCTTAAATTCGGCCTGTATGGCATTCAAACCAAGAGGGGCATTACCCACATAATAATTCTGTGAACTCTCCCTCTACAATATTTACAGGTTCTACAGTTATACACTTTGGCAGACACACTGTACAGGAATTGATATGCTGCTCCACTTGATTCATTGTTACACTATTGTTGCTCAGACAGTCTACGAACTCATAGTAAGCAGCTCTT
Organism: Schistocerca cancellata; assembly: GCF_023864275.1. NCBI lineage: Eukaryota > Metazoa > Arthropoda > Insecta > Orthoptera > Acrididae > Schistocerca > Schistocerca cancellata. The sequence continues at coordinate 549,427,675 of NC_064629.1, forward strand.
ACATATGGCTGCCAGTAACACAACCTTCTTTAGCGACCGTTATTGCACAGTACAGATGATCTAAAGTCATAACACTGTAGTATTTGAAGTAAACTTCCAGATCCCACAAAACTAATTCTAGCATTGCCTCGCCATACATATCAGCTATAGCGACTTTACAGCCTAGCATGTGAATACAAACTGGAGTATGGGAAGGAGCATACTTACCCATCATCTTATTCTTTATACAGGGTGGTCCATTGATAGTGACTGGGCCAAATATCTCACGAAATAAGCATCAAACGAAAAAACTGAAGGGGGAAACCAGATAGCACTATGGTTGGCTCGCTAGATGGCGTTGCCATAGGTCAAACGGATATCAACTGCATTTTTTAAAAAATAGGAACCCCCATTTTTATTACATATTCGTGTAGTACGTAAAGAAATATGAATGTTTTCGTTGGACCACTTGTTTCGCTTTGTGATAGATGGCGTTGTAATAGTCACAAACGTAAAAGTGCGTGGTATCACATAACATTCCGGCAGTGCGGACGGTATTTGTTTCGTGATACATTACCCATGTTAAAATGGACCGTATACCAATTGCGGAAAAGGTCGATATCGTGTTGATGTATGGCTGTTGTGATCAAAATGCCCAAAGGGCACGTGCTATGTATGCTGCTCGGTATCATGGACGACATCATCCAAGTGTTCGAAGCGTTCGCCGGATAGTTACGTTATTTAAGGAAACAAGAAGTGTTCAGCCACATGTGAAACGTCAACCACGACCTGTAACAAATGATGATGCCCAAGTAGGTGTTTTAGCTGCTGTTGCGGCTAATCCGCACATCAGTAGCAGACATAGTGCGCGAGAACCAGGAATCTCAGAAACGTCGGTGTTGAGAATTATACATCAATATCGATTGCACCCGTACCATATTTCTGTGCACCAGGAATTGCATGGCGACGACTTTGAACGTCGTGTACAGTTCTGCCACTGGGCACAAGAGAAATTACGGGACGATGACATTTTTTGCACGCGTTCTATTTAGCAACGAATCGTCAGTCACCAACAGCGGTAACGTAAACCGGCATAATATGCACTATTGGGCACCGGAAAAATCAACGATGGCTGCAACAAGTGGAACATCAGCGATCTTGGTGAGTTAATGTATGGTGCGGCATCATGGGAGGATGGATAATTGGCCCCCATTTTATCGATGGCAATCTAAATGGTGCAATGTATGCTGATTTCCTACGTAGTGTTCTACCGATGTTACTGCAAGATGTTTCACTGCATGGCAGAATGGCGATGTACTTCCAACACGATGGATGTCCGGCATATAGTTCGCGTGCGGTTGAAGTGGCATTGAATAGCATATTTCATGACAGGTGGATTGGTCGTCTAAGCACCATACCATGACCCGCACGCTCACCGGATCTGACGTCTCTGGATTTCTTTCTGTGAGTAAAGTTGAAGGATATTTGCTATCGTGATCCACCGACAACGCCTGACAACATGCGTCAGCGCATTGTCAATGCATGTGCGAACATTACGGAAGGCGAACTACTCGCCGTTGAGCGGAATGTCATTACACGTATTGCCAAATGCATGAGGTTGACGGACATCAATTTTGAGCATTTATTGCATCAATGTGATATTTAAAGGTAATCACGCTGTAACAGCATGCGTTCTCAGAAATGATAAGTTCATAAAGGTACATGTATCACATTGGAACAACCGAAATAAAATGTTAAAACGTACCTACGTTCTGTATTTTAATTTAAAAAACCTACCTGTTACCAACTGTTCGTCTAAAATTGTGAGCCATATGTTTGTGACTATTACAGCGTCATCTGTCACAAAGTGAAAAAAGTGGTCCAACTAAAACATTCATATCTATCTTACGTACTACACGAATATGTAGCAAAAATGGGGGTTCCCATCTAAAAAACGCAGTTGATATCCGATTTACCTATGGCAACACCATCTAGGGGGCCAACCATAGCGCCATCTGCTTTCCCCTTTCAAGCTAGACAAGTTTCATTCTTTGCAGTTTTTTCGTTTGATGCTTATTTCATGAGATATTTGGCCCGGTCGCACCCTGTATAACCCATCATGCTGCTTACATATTCCCACTTGTACCATGAATACTGAGCCTCAGAACCATCACATTGCATATTAACAATTTCAAAACCATGGGAAAGTCATTATCCAGATCCAGATTCGAATTTACAGGTTTAGATCCACATGCAACAACGTATGTGCTTGTGAACAGTAGTACTCTATGGGGGACTTGCCTGATTTCTCTGAGCTGCAGCATCTCCAACAGCTGAGACAGCTGCCACTGCATATAGTTGAATGAAGGCAGTGGTGCAGTGTAGTTGAAAGAAATCAGGTCCGATAAATCAGGGAGCCCATCTCAGGGCAGTTGCTGCGACAATAGTATGTACATGTCCTCATCCAACAGTTCCACCACCCTAGTTCAGGGTAACATTGTGTTACTGGAACAATAAAAAACTGTAAGTACATATTCGAATACATTGTTAACAACAATAATAGTAAATTATTATTATATGATTATTTACTTATCTCCAGTCCTATTCCTCTTGTGCTTAGGGGCACTTCATCCTCTCACTACGACCCCCAGACATCGAATGATGGTGCACATCGACTGCTGGATAAATAATATACTAAAGGGAGCGGTGGGGTGATAAATTGGGTTTCTTGCCGTTTTATTCTGCTCCCAATGGCTGAGGGGGTGGTTTCCACCATTTTAATATCACATGACAACTACTAAGTTACATCATGGCTTTCAACATAATTCGCACCATTGCCTGGGTGATTACCCTGAATGACCTTGATCAATTTCCGGTAGTTCCCCAGGGAAGATGGCATGAGGGAACCAAGGAGCCCAAGTTTGTATCCTGACACTGGATGTGTAACCTAACAAAGTTGTGAGATATTATCTGTGCCCGTATTGGTAGTGCTATCCTAATGGCTATGACCATTCCTACTTCATCTCAATTCTGTCTAAATAAAACTAGTAATTACTGTGAAGTGCCTGAATGCTTCAATTATTCTCTTATTAGGTGTGCTTGGTGGAAAGAAAATGTTTGTTTTTGTCGTCCAATATACACTTCACATTTTTGTGGTGACTACAGGGAACAACTAAGGAGTTGTTTCATTGTTAGTGAAATATAATTTATTCAAAAATTGTCATAAGAACTATAGGAATTATCAAATACTCCATGTCAGCAAATTAAACTCCCGATTGATGAAAGCTGCCTGTGATGAAACCTCACACACTGCCTTGATTTTTCTTTCCTCTGCTAGTCATTTGTGGAACCATTAACTCTGAAACATTTTAGCTGTCGATGTGAGCTGTATTTCATTTTAAAAATTAATGATTTGAGAAATTTTATACGGTTTAAGTGCTTAAAACTCACATATGTGCACTTTGGACTTTCCGCTAAGCAGTACTACATTGTCTTGACAAAGCTGCAGCTGCTTTTTCGCCGATTCTAGAGAGGAAAGCTTGTACAAACTGCCGTTGTAAGTGTTTCCTCGTGTGGCGAATATCAGGAGCTTTAACATATTTTTTTAAAAAAATACTTGCAGTGCGCCTTAGCCGCTAGGATTTTCACAGTGCCATTTCTTTCCGTGTGACAAGTTTCAGGGTACGTTTTGACTTGTCAATTTGGAACATTACTTTGTGAATGTCTAGACTATTGACAAGAACTCATCTCCTTGATGACAGGACAAGTTGTTCTTCCCCCACAGTCTATGACTGCTTGTAATACCTTCAAGAAAGTCCATCCAAGATTAACGTTACACCTGCATTTTTACATTAATAAAAATAAAAATCAAGGGGGCTATGTTCTGTCATTAATAATCGGCTTTACAACCCATGTTCCTACTGGCTGGATGTATTTCCCATTCACAACCTTTAGCACAATAGTCTTTGTGCATTGGAACTTAATCTTCCTCATCTGGTGGTGATAAGCATCAGATAGCATGGAAAATGACACCCCTGAATTGAGTAATGCCTGAAAATGTTGTGTGTCAGTGATGACAGCAGTGGAATTACTCAACATTTTGTCAACTGTCATCAATGGAGGACTTTTCATCTGTGGTAGTCTCACAGCCATAGAAGGAAGGCTTTTGTTTTCCTTAGTTTGGCAGGTGCATCCTCTTTCTGGCAACAGAGAGAAGCTGTGTGCTTAAAACTGCCGTCTTTTTTTGACTTTTGTGGTAATCACTGAATATGCTGCTTCTTTGTTTATAGTAAAGCACACAGATTTCGGGAATAGACATGATGTCATCCTACCTGATGTACTTCGCAACACTGTCGAAGCCCATTACTCCTTTAGCCACATTCTGGCCAGCGTCTTCCAAAAATACTGCTGGCTGGCTGCCTGCCTGATGTGCTTCTGCCTCACTGGTGCTTCCGTATCCATTGGTACCTTGGTAATGCAAATCATAACTGGGATGCACTGTTTGTATCTCGGCTCCAGCCTGTGACAAAGGTTTTTACACAGCCTTATTGATGCAATGGTGATGTCAATGTTCAAGATACCTGGTGTCTCCAATGAACTGGCATTGTTAGCTGCTCCAGACGGAAGACATACTTTGTTGGTTCAAAAATGGCTCTGAGCACTATGGGACTTAACTTCTGAGGTCATCAGTCCCCTGGAAATTAGAACTACTTAAACCTAACTAACCTAAGGACATCACACACATCCATGCCCGAGGCAGGATTCTAACCTGCGACCGTTGCGGTCGCGCCGTTCCAGACTGTAGCGGCTAGAACCGCTCGGCCACTACGACCAGCTTACTTTGTCGGTGCTACATGTTTTCGCAATTTTGACTGAAATAAACTGACGCTATAGTGTTCATCTTCAGGATTCCAGTGTAGAAATTTTCCTAGCATCAGCTAAGTAAAAAAGAAAATCCATGCAGTTCACACGTTTATTTTTATGCAAAAACCCGACTACAGAATTTGGTTTGTGAGAGACCACGTGCGCCACATTTGTGAGCTGATTTAAAATACTCGACTTGCACATTTCACTGTTCGCATTGCTTCTGTATAATCTTTCATTGATTATATCAATACTTCCTTCTATTGTGAAATTTCGACGGTTTCCAGGTACCGCAATCGATTCTTACTATTATCGGCAATTGTTGGGTTAAACTTATTTGTGATATTTTACAATTTTTGAGAACAATAGCAGTATCGTCGATCAAAACAATCTTTCTCTAATGTCGATGTATGATTATGTGTGAAATGGTGATTTTTTGAGAATTTTTGTATGCTTACAAAGCTATATTTTCGTAATTGAAGTAAGCAATGAGACTTGCGGATAACTTTTTATGTAGCAAATCAGAGTTACAGATACACAGTCCTTGCCAACAGACCATCTTGAATTTCACTTTATATCAACGTTCATAAACGGACATTTTTGAGAATTTTCGAAGTTACCACTGACCTGTACATTAACTAATTCGTAGTACTAAATCACAAACTCTGATTTAGTACTACGAATTAGTTAATGTACAGGTCAGTGGCACGGTAGCAGATATTGTACCTAACATATTGTGTTACATTTATTTTTCCTTTTCAATACAAGTATACATTATATACATTTATCGTAGAGTATTTTCGAACTGGTTAGCGACAATAATCAGTCTCAACAACGTTTAGGAAACTTGTAATTTTTTCCACAGTTTTTTCTGTTGCTTAACAAATATCATTTTATGTACCTACTTCAATTCTTATTGGAAAGTAGTAATGTTTTAGATCTAAAAATTAAAAGGCTTGAAGGTCTTTGTTCACTGTACTGTAAAACATTGCACCAGCCACGGTGCTGGGTGGGACTCACTATTAATGATGTTCTCGAATAGGGAGCGAGTTATTCGACGTTCATAAGCAGCTAAAGATCTCCCTGACAACCGTCAAATATTCGAAACTGATGCGAATTGGTGTGTTGGAAGAGTTCTCAAGAGTCATGTACCTCAAGTACTATCCTCTCCTGCATATCCCGGATTCTCTGAAGGAAGTACGGCACCTATTATTACTCCTCCACTTAACTGCGAGTGGCGTTTCGAGCTACGCGTCCGATGCAGTGTAGACCAGGTAGGACTCAGGGTGGTATACCAATCCCCTTAACGAAGTTCAAGGTGCTGTCTTTCACTGAAACACACTGAGCCAGTGGGACTTACTTCATCTGTTTTGGCGAAATCTGCTGTCCCCTATGCCACGAGGTGGCAAACAGAAAAGGGCAGAGGTTTATTAATAGTCGCCAATTCAAATGTACAGCGAATAATGGTACTCTCAGGCAACTGGCAGGAAGGGACAGAACGGAACACCACGTGCACTCAGTGTGTGTGCTTGGGGTACTCATTCAACATGTTGAGTTTATTCCAACTGCCACTGAGGGAACAGGGTACATCCAAACTGCAGATTGTAGTGCACACTGGAGCAAACAATACCTGTTGGGCATCCAGGATCATACTTGGATAATTCCAGCGACTGGCAGAGAAAATTGTTAAGACCAAACTTGCGCAAATAGTTTCAACAAAGCTCACAACTTGCAGCTTTGTACTCAAGACTGATCGTGTCCCTTTGATTCTGAGTTGAATGGTTCTGTGATAAGCTAGATTGCGATTTCCTAGGCTTGTGCCATAGGGTTTTGAACTGTAGGTTCCCCCTAAATGGAAATTAAAAAAAAATTTTTTTTAACATTAGGTGACACTATCTGGTCCTGATAACGACAGCTGTGGAAACACAGAAGCATAAGTGTAAGGTCCGAAAAAATTCTCCCTAGAGGTGAGAGTATTAAAATTCTGGTAGTTAACTGCTGATGCATTCGCAACAAAGTGCCGAAGTTTGAAACACTCGTGAAAGGCAGTGAGGCTCATATAATACTAGGCGCAGAAAGCTGCTTGAATCTTGAACTTGGTAAGCCGGCCATGGTGGTCTAGCGGTTCTAGGCGCTCAGTCCGGAGCCGTGCGATTGCTACGGTCGCAGGTTCGAATCCTGCCTCAGGCATGGATGTGTGTGGTGTCCTTAGGTTAGTCAGGTTTAAGTAGTTCTAAGTTCTAGGGGACTGATGACCATAGATGTTAAGTCCCATAGTGCTCAGAGCCATTTTTTTTAAAACTTGGTAGCAATGAGATTTCTGGGGAAAGTTTAATTGTTTATTGAAAGGAAAGGCTAATGGGAAAAGGTGGCGGTGTACTTGTCATAGTAGACAAGAAATACAAACCCACAGAGATAGAAACCAAAGCTGCATCCGTAATTGCCTGGGCAAGACTCAGTATCTGAGGTGGGCATAAAATGGTAAATGTATCCTGTCACCCACCAGACTTGCCTCCTGATGTAACAAAAAACTTAAGAGAAAACCTCAGTTTGCTCTACGTAAGTCCTCCAATCACACTATAACCATCAGTGGAGACTTTAATCATCCAATAATTAATTGGGAAAATTACAGTTCTGTAAGTAGTGGACATGACAAGACATGTGAAACTACAAGGAGCAGATAGCTCAGAACTCCACTCATCATGGAAACATATTGGACCTACTGGCAACAGACAGCCCTGAGCTCCTAGAGGATGTCTGCATCGAAAATGGTATCAGACACCATGACATAGCTGTGGCAGCAATGAGTACCAAAGTACAACAGCAGCAGTGTCATACCTTAATGAGGAACTTTATACTTTCAGTACAGGACAGTAGCATGTAGATTAACTATCGTTCAAGTTTAAAAGAATAGTTTATCATCATTTTTTAAGTGCATTATCTGAAAACTACCTTGAGCAGTTAAACAGAGAACCGACTCGTGACGATAACATATTAGACCTTCTGATGACAAACAGACCCGAACTATTTGAAACAGTTAACGCAGAACAGGGAATCAGCGATCATAAAGCGGTTACTGCATCGATGATTTCAGCCGTAAATAGAAATATTAAAAAAGTAGGAAGATTTTTCTGTTCAGCAAAAGTGACAAAAAGCAGATTTCAGAGTACTTGACGGCTCAACACAAAAGTTTTGTCTCAAGTACAGATAGTGTTGAGGATCAGTGGGCAAAGTTCAAAACCATCGTACAATATGCATTAGATGACTATGTGCCAAGCAAGACCGTAAGAGATGGAAAAGAGCCACTGTGGTACAACAACCGAGTTAGAAAACTGCTGCAGAAGCAAAGGGAACTTCACAGCAAACATAAACATAGCCAAAGCCTTGCAGACAAACAAAAATTACACAAAGCGAAATGTAGTGTGAGGAGGGCTATGCGAGAGGCGTTCAATGAATTCGAAAGTGAAGTTCTATGTACTGACTTGGCAGAAAATCCTAAGAAATTTTGGTCTTATGTGAAACCGGTAGGTGGATCAAAACAAAGTGTCCAGACACACTGTGACCAAAATGGTACTGAAACAGAGGATGACAGACTAAAGGCCGAAATACTAAATGTCTTTTTCCAAAGCTGTTTCACAGAGGAAGACCGCGTTGTAGTTCCTTCTCTAGATTGTCGTACAGATGACAAAATGGTAGATATCGAAATAGATGACAGATGGATAGAGAAACGATTAAAATCGCTCAAAAGAGGAAAGGCCGCTGGACCTGATGGGATATCAGTTCGATTTTACACAGAGTACGCGAAGGAACTTGCCCCCCTTCTTGCAGCTGTGTACCATAGGTCTCTAGAAGAGCGTAGCATTCCAAGGGATTGGAAAAGGGCACAGGTCATCCCCGTTTTCAAGAAGGGACGTCGAACAAAAAAAATGGTTCAAATGGCTCTGAGCACTATGGGACTCAACTGCTGAGGTCATTAGTCCCCTAGAACTTAGAACTAGTTTAACCTAACTAACCTAAGGACATCACAAACATCCATGCCCGAGGCAGGATTCGAACCTGCGACCGTAGCGGTCTTGCGGTTCCAGACTGCAGCGCCTTTAACCACACGGCCACTTCGGCCGGCGGACGTCGAACAGATGTGCAGAACTATAGACCTATATCTCTAACGTCGATCAGTTGTAGAATTTTGGAACACGTATTGTGTTCGAGTATAATGACTTTTCTGGAGACTAGAAATCTACTCTGTAGGAATCAGCATGGGTTTCGAAAGAGACGGTCATGTGAAACCCAGCTCGCGCTATTCGTCCAGGAGACTCAGAGGGCCATAGACACGGGTTCACAGGTAGATGCCATGTTTCTCGACTTCCGCAAGGCGTTTGATACAGTTCCCCACAGTCATGTAATGAACAAAGTAAGAGGATATGAACTATCAGACCAATTGCATGACTGGATTGAAGAGCTCCTGGGTAACAGAACACAGCATGTCATTCTCAATGGAGAGAAGTCTTCCGAAGTAAGAGTGATTTCAGGTGTGCCGCAGGGGAGTGTCGTGGGACCATTGCTATTCACAATATACACAAATGACCTTGTGGGTAACATCGGAAGTTCACTGAGGCTTTTTGCAGATGATTCTGTTGTGTATCAAGAGGTTGTAACAATGGAAAATTGTACTGAAATGCAGAAGGATCTGCAGTGAATGGACGCATGGTGCAGGGAATGGCAATTGAATCTCAATGTAGACAAGTGTAATGTGCAGCGAATACATAGAAAGAAAGATCCTTTATCAGTTAGCTACAATATAGCAGGTCAGCAACTGGAAACAGTTAAGGTGGGAAAGGGTGGTGGTGTTGGGGGGGAAGGGTGGTGGGGGGGCAGAAAGGGTGGAGTGGGGGGGGACAGAAAGGGTGGAGTGGGGGGGGGCAGAAAGGGTGGAGTGGGGGGGGACAGAAAGGGTGGAGTGGGGGGGGGGCAGAAAGGGTGGAGTGGGGGTAGGCAGAAAGGGTGGAGTGGGGGGGAGGCAGAAAGGGTGGAGTCACAAGCCTCATAGGCAGAAACTGAAGAGTGGATGTAATCCCCACCACTTACCAGGGGCACTCTACCCGGCAGCACACAGTAATGACCAGCAACATGGACAGAGGGAGAGAAGCACAGCAAAATACATGAAGACCACCAAGTCATATACAACACCCTAGAAAAAGAAAAGAACAAAACTCGGGTAGGGCGAGTACTAGGGCTGGGGCAGATCACCAACTGCAGACAGCCACTGCCTGGTTGGTGCAGAGGAGGCAACAGGGCATTCTGCCAATCACTAAATGGACCGACAAGGATGAGACGCACTACCTGAGCAAGAGAGATGAAAATCCTCTTCATGAATGAACTATTATGCTTTTCAGCCGCTGCGGCATCATCTGCTAACACGAAGGTAGCGAGTCAAGAAGGTTAAGAGTCTACTGCAGGGTGGCTAGGTAAGGATAGGCCATCGAAATGTGGACCACTGTCAAACTTACACCACAATGGCAGTAGTGCTGATCACAATGTAGATTATCATGGGTCAGCCAAGTATGGCCAATGTGGAGAGGGCAAAGGGCAATGGAGCACTTGCGAGAGGTCCACATGGAAGACCTCCACAAATTCGTAGGCTCCTTTATCACCAGTAGTTTGTTTGGCAAAGTCAGAGTCTGCCATTCTGTATTCCAAATCCTTAGAACTTGACGGCATCATACCAATCACAGGTCTTGGTGTCAGAATACTGACCTGAAGATGTGGCTTTCCAGTAGCCAATTCCCCCATCCTGTCAGTGAGTTCATTCTCCAGGATCCCAACGTGACCCAGGGTCCAGGCAAAGACCACCAAGTATCCACATTCTTCGAGGACAAAGAGGGAATCCTGAATTGTCAGGACCAATGGATGGGAAGGATAGCAATGGTCAAGAGCTTGTAAACCACTCAAAGAACCGCCACAGGTGAACTCACCAAAGCAGGAATAGATTGCTCAAGAGCATGAGAGATGGCTACCAAATCTGCAGTGAAAACATTACAGCAAGAAGTGGAGTCCATTGCATCCTGGGTGAACGTACGCAAGTCAGAGCGACCAGCAACCATCAAACCACAAAATGTGCCAAGGATGGAAAACTGGTGGTAGAGGGCCTCAGATTGAGCGAAGTCTTTTGGACCTTGTGATAGGTCAAGATAGCTATGGATGAAGGATGAACCACAGCATATGTGAGCAGGCACAGAGAAGAGATGGGAGAGGGGAGAGCTGGAGCTTGAAAAAAGTCGCCAGCTGCAGATGGTGATCATAACTCCTGACCTGGGCCACTGTTGTGGAAGGTGGGTCTCCATATGTGGAAAGAGGAGACAGTAATTCGGGAGGAGTGGATGCAGAATGCATAAGCAATTAACTGTTGTTGATGGTGAACCGGCAACAGTGCAACCCCTGCCTCCACTAGGAGGTTCATCATGGCATGACTCCCATAATCTAGACAGGATTGGAACAATGCTGTGTAGAGCCATATCAGAGTAGAGCAGTCCACATCCCAGTTGGTGTTGCTGAGGCCTCTAAGAATGATGAAGTGCGACCAACATGTCTGCTTTAGTTGAAGGCGTGGCAACCAGGCATTAAAGACCAGTATCAAAACCCGATGAGAATCCACCACACTGAGGGGCAGGCCATCAAGGTACACATTTCGATGGGGATGCACTGTATGGTGACGATAGAAATCTGTAACATGGGTCTTGGCAGCCGAAAATTGGAAGCCGTGAGTAAGACACAAGACGGTGCTCTGAATAGCTCCCTGCCGTCTGCATTCAGCAACACCCATCGTGGACAAACAAAGATAAATGAAAGAGTCAACAGCATCCAAAGAGGGGGATACTGTTGGTCCCACAGCTGCCACACCACCATTGATAACCACGAGAGAGAGAGAGAGAGAGAGAGAGAGAGAGAGAGAGATATTCAAACCAGAGTCCTGTGGAATCCCAGTCATCTGCAGATGGAAGGTGCTACAAGAGTTGCCAACCTGTACCTGAAAAGCGCAACATGAAAGAAAGTTCCAGATAGAAATCTGGAGTGGGCCATGGAGGTCTCAGTCATGTAAGGTGACAAGGAGAAGATGGTGGCATGTGATGACATAAGCTTTACCTAATCGAAATAGACTGCAACAAGATACTTGGAATCTGCTATCGAATTGGCTTTTGTCTGGTGCCAAGTGGACTAAATTATTTGCACTACAGTGGCCTTGGCGGAAACCACCCTGGGTCTAAGTCAGACGTTCTCAGGGTTGAAGGATCCAGAACAGCCTTTGACTTACCATACTTTTAAGTAACTTGCAGAGGTCACTGGTTAAACTGATTGGACGACAGCTGCCCATCTGAAGAGGTGGTTTATCCGCTTTCAAAATTGGAATAAATTGAGAAGGGAATTCCCCCTTGCTCCAGGGACAGTTAACAATGGCAAGTATATGACGTTGGCTAGCCACTGATAAGTGCTGAAGCATTTGGTTGTGCACCCTGTCTGGTCCAGGAGCTTTGACAGGCCAGAGAGCAAGTTGCTAAATGGGCTTTATCAGGCTCCTTCCAATGGGGAACAAAAGATAAAGGGGGTCATTCCAGATTGTGTTTGAGAAGACAGAGCATGGGTGGATAGTGGACTGACACTGAGTCCTGGGCGAAATATTGAGCAAAATGCAGAGTGATAGAGTCTGCACTGGTGAGGATAACACCACTCAGTAAAATTCCCGGGACACTTGTAGGACGACAACCAAAACTGCGCCTGATCCTTGCCCATACCTGAGGAGAGGGTTTAAGTGGCCCTATGTCAGTAACATATCATCCCCAACAAAATCCGTTTAATAAATGAGCCTGAGTACAAAACTGTTTGAAAGCCATGGTGTAATGAAAAGATGGATGCCATTTACAGCATTGGAGAGCACGACGGTGAACCGCATCAATTTTGTGGGTCCACCAAGGGACAATCTTCCATCAGGTAAACATAAGGAAGAGGGAAATGCTGAAGCACTGCCAGAAGGATGTCATCGGTCAAACTCTGTACAGACTTGTTAATGCCAGTGTGTGATGGAGCAGCTGAGATGGAACCAAGGAAATAGCATCCCAATCTGCATTAGTGAAAGCCCACATGGAAGGGCAACCCAGTGAGCGATGCTGACATCCATGAATGTATGATCGGACAGTGACAGAGGGAGGAGGCGAAACCCTCCATAGGATGTCAGGGTGACTTGGCCCTAGACTTACACATCTTCTCCTCCTTCAGCAAGCAGAAAGCGGTGTGGTCAGGAAGAGAGCCATTAGAAGGAATATCAGATCCAAAAAAAGAGCGAGCGACTTTGAGGCCGAGAGAGTGTGGGTCCTGCGTCAAACTTGAAGTAACAGGCTTCTTCTTCTGAAGTTGCTAGGGAGAGGAGGGGTGGGGTGGGGTGGGGTGGGCCTCTTACAGGGAGCCACATCCTAACAGGTGCTGAAGAAGGGAGCTGCTTCTGTGGCTGAGGAGAAGGAGCAGGTCTGGAAGGGATGGAACAGGAACTGCCAGAGAGGAGGAAAGGACGGGGGTAAAGAAGAGGAGGAGGAAATGATGCAACAGAAGAAAAGGTAGACACCAGAGATACTGGATGGCGATGGTTGAATTTCTGTCAGGTCTCACAGTTGACAGTTTCGAATTTCTGATCCTTCCTTTCCTTTTTATAGATTGGGCAATCTGGTGAGCAAGGAGAATGTTGGCCAGAACAGTTCATGCACTTGGGCAGTGGGGGGCAAGGACTCCTCACATTGAGGGGGCAGCTGCAGCACCTCCAAATAGGAGTCACCTCACATTGTGAAGATGTGACCACAATTGTGACACCGGAAACAGTGCAAGGGAGGTGGGATATAGAGCTTCACATTACAGAGATAAACCAGAACAGACTTTTTCGGAAATGTATCCCCCACAAAAGTCAGGATAAAAGACCCGATATCAACACAATTTCCTTTAGGACCTCTCTGTACTCGCCAGACGAAATTCGTGCCATGCCAGAATCGCCCAGAGTTCCTCACCAGATTGAAGGAGGAGGTCCCAATGGAAAATAATGCCCCAAGCCATATTTAAGGACTGGTGAGGAATAATGTGCACAGGGATGTCTCCTAAGATCTCACACGCGCAAAGGAAACACGATTGACTGGCAGAAGAGGTTTTGAACAGTACGGAACCACATCACATCTTGACTAAGGGGGTCAACTTCACAATTGTTATCTTCTGTGTGATCTAAAACAAAACAAAAAGAGTGGTTTGGTAGCAGTGAAAGTCTCCCTGCCTGTCCGGGAACAAACCAAGTAATGGCTAAAGGATTTCGTCCCAAGCCAGAAGTGTGGAGCAGAGCAAACTTAATATGCATAGCGTCTGCCCTGGTACCACCCACTCCAATCAGGTGTTCACCCTGAGGATGCTACCCAGCTGCAGGAAGGGCCACCTGGCACAGCAGTCACTGTTGGAAGTTCCGATGCCCCAAAAAGACGACCAATAATGGCTTGGAATACATGAGGCTGCGACAGTTCAGGCACCAGACGGTGATCCCTGAGTTGTAAGTGGGTTCAGCCAGATGGGTACGTAACAGTCCCACCACATGGGCAGGCTACTGCATTGGTGATCTAGTGGGGGAAGGGGGGGTTGAAGACTACAGTGGGGAAGGGTGGAAGGAGGAGACAGATCAACCCAGACTCTCTGCTAGGGTGGGAGTTGTTCTCTGCTAGGGTGGGAATTCTTTCTCAAATGGCTCATCATATGGAAACAATTTAGAGAGGAGGGGAGGGGCAGAAATAGCTGGAGAAAAGGAAGAGTGGAAACATGAGAGAAGACTGAAGGAATAGCAGAATCAAGGGGATAGCTGGGTTGACCTAAAGGGAAACACTCGGAAGAAAGGAGGAGGAGGGGGGGGGGGAGCGGGAGGCAGGATGGGAAAGAACGGATATGGCAAAGGGAATGCAGTCCAAGAGAGATGAGAGGCTGCAATAGTTCAGGGCCCCATGCACACCACACACATACCCACAAAATAGCTGATTGTGGGGGCTATATACATATATATTTTTGGTTATTTTCACATAAGACTTCAGGATTACTGTGTAAGGATATCTTGCGATTTGTATGACTGGAAAATTTTGAGGAGACAGCAAACACTCTCAATGTTCTTTTCTTCTTATTATATTTTAAACTTCTCATTTCTTTTTTTTTTCCTCATTGATTGCCATATTGAAAGAAATTGTTTTGGGAAGGCCTCACCATGTTTCTTGGTGAAACCCTTCCTGCCAACAATTTCGAATCTGAGAAAGGGGTGATGTCAATTTTTTGCATACTGAATTTGCATGAGGCACTCTTGCTTCATTTATTTTCCGTCTCACTTTTTACCTGTCGCTTTTCACCAGTATTGCACACTGATTACGCGAGTGGTTAGGGGCTGGCTTGTAGCAATTTAGATAACCCACCCCTCAGATTCTAATCTCACACTCATTCTTTTAGTAGTTTTTCGTTTAAATGCATCTAGTATTGATCAGGGAAACTACTTTCTACTGGCGAAGAAAAAAAAAAAAGGAAAAAAAAAGGTTCTGGGAGAGCTATCAGTCACTCAGAAGGGACACACTAGCATACAGCACAGCCAACTGGGTGAGCCTTTCAGGGATTATCTTCCTGGTTCACCTTCCACAGACATTGAGCAGTAGACCGGAAGACTTGTCCTCTATAGCAGAATGGGAAACCACTGGTGGAAGGGGGTGAGAACCCTGTCGGTAAACAGCTGTTCTCTTCCCATTATCCTACAGTGTGTTGTCTCCAGACATTTCCTCAAGCAAAATATATAACCACTTATGCATCTGTCAATATCTAAACTTTACTTTACTGTGAAAACACTCTGCGAGGCCCAATGAAATTTCCAGAATTTCTGACAAACAAGTCTGAATATACAAATGGGGTGAAACTAGTTTCCTACCTCAATATAGCCATATGTCATTGGAGGATACGTCCTTAACTTTATAATGGAAGCTGTTGGTTTGTTGGATAGTTTAAAAGAGGGGAGGAGGGGGCGAAACTGCGAGATCATTGGTCTCTTGTTCCTGGTAAAATGATTACACAAGAGGAAGAAGAAAGAAAGGAGACGTACAGCACAAGAACGGGAGAAAGGAAGAACCAGAAGAATGACAGAAGGACAACCAACACTACTATGGACAAAACAGGAAAAGAAAACCGAAACAAGAAACAGGTAGAAGGGATAAAAACAAGACAGCAGATGACCTTAATTGGCACACAGTTTATTGTGCGTATTGAAGTTATGCCATTCTGTTTCCCAAAGCCGCAAAACCTTGTGGTGTAGTACCGAATGCAGATCAGTTGCAGAGAATCTGAGCTCCATAAGTGGTTTCCGTGTAGCCTGTTTGGCCAGCCTGTCAGCAAGTTCGTTGCCTGGGATTCCAACGTGACCTGGGGTTCACACAAACATCACAGAACGACTGGAACGTTTCAGGGCATAGATGGACTCCTGGATGTTCGCTACTAAAGGATGACTGGTCGCTAGCTTAAGGCTGCTCATGGAGTCAGTACACTGAAGAAACGACTCCCCAGGGCATGAACCGATATGCTCAAGAGCACAAGCTATAACCACCAGCTCAGCAGTGAAAACACTGCAGCCATCGGGTAAGGACTGCTGTTCAATATGTCCTCCATGGACACATGCAAAGCCGACGTGATCAGCAGCCATTGAGCCGTTGGTGTAAACCACTTCATGGCCTCGGTACATGTCAAAAATCGAGAGGAAGTGACAGAGGAGAGCTACGGGGTTAACTGAGTCCTTAGGGCCATGTGAAAGGTCCAGGCGAAGCCGCAGCCTAGGTGTACACCATGGAGGTATATGTGAATGGACCTCAAGAATAGGTGGTAAAGGCAACGACTCTAGTTTGGAAAGAAGGGATCGCACATGAACTGCAATTGGAAACCCTAACCTGGGCCACCGATGCGGGACATGAACTGCTGTGGCTGGGGAAAAGGAGACAGTAATTCGGATGTGCAGGACGACTATGAAGGTGTGCAACGTAACTCGCCAGTAGTTGTGCACACCTAACCTGCAATGAAGGAACTCCAGCGTCCACCAGGACGCTGGTCACTGAACTCGTCCTATAAGCTCCTGCCACTAGACGAACGCCACAGTGGTGCACTGGGTCGAGTAAATGCAACGCTGAGGGCGTCACTGAACCATAAACCAGACTCCCATAGTCAAGGCGGGATTGAGCAAGAGCTTTGTAGAGCTGCAGCAGTGTACAGCGATCTGCACCCCAGTTGGTGTTGCTCAGGCAGTGTAGGGCACTGAGGTGCTGCCAGCAGCTAACGAAGGCGAGGAAGCCAAGTCAATCGGCAGTCGAAAATCGATATGTCTCCACTACAGTAAGTGGATCGTCATTAAGATAAAGTTCTGGTTTCGGATGAACAGTATGACGTAGAAGCGCATGACACACGCTTTGTGGCCGAAAATTGGAAGCCGTGGGCTAGAGCCCATGACTGCTCCCTGTGGATGGCTCCCTGTAGGTGCCGCTTGGCAACACCAGTACTAGTGGAGCAGTGCGAAATGCAGAAGTCGACTGCATACAGAGAAGGTGAGACAGACAGCCCTACAGCTGCTGCTAGGACATTAATCGCCACTAAAAATAGAGATACACTCACTACAGAGCCCTGCTGGACCCCATTCTCCTGGATATGGGGGGAACTATAGGAGGCACCAAGTTGGACACGGAAAGTATGAAGAATCAGGAAATTTTGCATAAAAATCCGGAGTGGGCCTCTGAGACCCCACTCGTATAATGTGGCAAGGATATGTCGTCACCAGGTCGTGTCACAAGCTTTTCGTAAATAAAAAAAGACGACAACCACGTGTAAGCATCTGGAAAAGGCTGTTCGGATGGCAGATTCAAGGGATCCAAGATTGTCAGTGGTAGAGCGACGCTGGCGGAAATCGCCCTCACATGGAGCCAGTAGGCCATGTGACTCCAGGACCCAACACAACCACCGACACACCACATATTCCAGAAGCTTACATAGAACGTTGGTGAGGCTACGGGCCAACAGCTATCCACACCAACCGGGATTTGAGCATTGGAATAATGGTGCTCTCCCGCCATTGTGATGTAAAGCACGGTGGAAGCGCCGCGGACGTCTCTGAGCTCACGAAACGCCCAAACATGTAGTTGGACTACAGATCTCTCCCACACAACGGCCTCCCAGACGCAGGGATTACAGGAGTACGCCACAACTCCCAGCACAAGATCTGGTTGAAGATGATGACGAGATGTCGCTTGTAGTCAAGTTAGAGATGTTTAATCATGTGACTGTGGAACTGACTTGGCCCAGGAGCAGTGTTGGGGCAATGTGTAGGGGCACTGAGGAGCTCCCACTCTGTAAATGGGTTATTATAGGATTCACTGTGGTGTATAGTGAATGAGGGGACTTTCCCTTCCAGCCGCCAATTGAGAGTGCAAAAGCCTGGGGTGTAATTCTCCGATGCAGAGGCTCGGCAAAGTGAAGTGCTCGGCAATCACAATTGCGTCGGTAGATAACACACCATTTATGTTAACACCGGGAACACCTATTGGGGTCTGGTACACGGAAACAAGTTTGATCCTTGCCCATACTTGGGAAGAGGACATATGGCACCCAATGGACTAGATGTATCTCTCCCAACACTCCTGCCTCCGTCATTTGATAAGTCAGCCAACGCAGGCACAGATACATTTAAAGGTTATGAGGTACTCCAGGGAAATGTGCCCCTTATGCTGCTGTAGAGCTCACTAACGTTCCATAATTGCTTCAGCGACTTCTGGTGACCACCAAGAGACTGCCTTTCACCACTGGTACCCTAAAGAGCGAAGGATCGCGTTTCCTGCCGCAGAAACGATTGTTGTTGTCACCTGCTCAACCATCACATCAATGTTGCCATGTCGGGGAGATTCAACAGTGACAGCAGCGCTGAAAGCTTCCCAATCCGCCTTGTTTAAAGCCCATCTGGGCAGATGCCTGTGGGCCTGACGCTAAGGTAGTGACAGGAAGATGGGGAAGTGGTCACTACCACACAGGTCGTCATGTGCTCTCCAGTGGATCGATGGGAGAAGTCCTGGGCTGCAAATTGATACATCAATGGCCAAGTAAGTACCATGAGCCACACTGAAATGTCTGGCAGCCCCAGTATTTAAGACGCAGAGGTTGAACTGAGACAGTAAAATTTCAACATCTCTGCCTCGGTCAGTAAGCATGGTGCCACCCCACAAGTGGTTATGGGTGTTAAAATCTCCCTAAAGTAGGAAAGGTTTAGGGAGTTAATCAATAAGTGCAGCTAATACATTCAGGGGTACTGCACCATCTGGAGGAAGATATACACTGCAGATAGTTATTTCCTGTGTTGTCCTTATTCTGACAGCCACAGCATCAAAAGGGGTTTGAAGGTGCACAGTTTCACTACAGACGGAGTTTAGGACATAAATGCAAACTCCACCTGACACACTATTATAGTCGCTATGGTTCCTGTAATATCCCTTACAGCCACAGAGGGTAGGGGTCTGCATTATCGGGAACCAGGTTTCCTGGAGAGCAATGCAGGAAGCACGTGTAAAGCTCAACAGTTGCCGTAGCTCAGCCAGGTGGTGGAAAAAACCACCGCAATTCCACTGGAGGATGAGGTCATCATGAGACTGGGAAGACATGGGACACTCAAAGAGGCAGTTTATGCCGCAGGGTCACCTGCTGCCATCGACTTATTTCCTGAGCAGCGGACGCCAGAATCTCCACCGCATCCTCAGACACAGAGCTTGTACACTCCTGGAAATGGAAAAAAGAACACATTGACACCGGTGTGTCAGACCCACCATACTTGCTCCGGACACTGCGAGAGGGCTGTACAAGCAATGATCACACGCACGGCACAGCGGACACACCAGGAATCGCGGTGTTGGCCGTCGAATGGCGCTAGCTGCGCAGCATTTGTGCACCGCCGCCGTCAGTGTCAGCCAGTTTGCCGTGGCATACGGAGCTCCATCGCAGTCTTTAACACTGGAAGCATGCAGCGACAGCGTGGACGTGAACCATATGTGCAGTTGACGGACTTTGAGCGAGGGCGTATAGTGGGCATGCGGGAGGCAGGGGGGACGTACCGCCGAATTGCTCAACACGTGGAGCGTGATGTCTCCACAGTACATCGATGTTGTCGCCAGTGGTCGGCGGAAGGTGCACGTGCCCGTCGACCTGGGACCGGACCGCAGCGACGCACGGATGCACGCCAAGACTGTAGGATCCTACGCAGTGCCGTAGGGGACCGCACCGCCACTTCCCAGCAAATTAGGGACACTGTTGCTCCTGGGGTATCGGCGAGGACCATTTGCAACCGTCTCCATGAAGCTGGGCTACGGTCCCACACACCGTTAGGCCGTCTTCCGCTCACGCCCCAACATCGTGCAGCCCGCCTCCAGTGGTGTCGCGACAAGCGTGAATGGAGGGACGTATGGAGACGTGTCGTCTTCAGCGATGAGAGTCGCTTCTGCCTTGGTGCCAATGATGGTCGTATGCGTGTTTGGCGCCGTGCAGGTGAGCGCCACAATCAGGACTGCATACAACCAAGACACACAGGGCCAACACCCGGCATCATGGTGTGGGGAGCGATCTCCTACACTGGCCGTACACCACTGGTGATCGTCGAGGGGACACTGAATAGTGCACGGTACATCCAAACCGTCATCGAACCCATCGATCTACCATTCCTAGACCGGCAAGGGAACTTGCTGTTCCAACAGGACAATGCACGTCTGCATGTATCCCGTGCCACCCAACGTGCTCTAGAAGGTGTAAGTCAACTACCCTAGCCAGCAAGATCTCCGAATCTGTCCCCCATTGAGCATGTTTGGGACTGGATGAAGCGTCGTCTCATGCGGTCTGCACGTCCAGCACGAACGCTGGTCCAACTGAGGCGCCAGGTGGAAATGGCATGGCAAGCCGTTCCACAGGACTACATCCAGCATCTCTACGATCGTCTCCATGGGAGAATAGCAGCCTGCATTGCTGCGAAAGGTGGATATACACTGTACTAGTGCCGACATTGTGCATGCTCTGTTGCCTGTGTCTATGTGCCTGTGGTTCTGTCAGTGTGATCATGTGATGTATCTGACCCCAGCAATGTGTCAATAAAGTTTCCCCTTCCTGGGACAATGAATTCACGGTGTTCTTATTTCAATTTCCAGGAGTGTAGATAGCGGTGATGTGGGTGCCACCACAACTCCCTTGGTCTTGGGAACCATCTTTTTTGATTTGTCTCGCTGCTCCTTGGGTTTCCCTGGCTGGGAGGACTTCAGTGATTCAGTCTCCGGGACTGAGGATGAGTGTGAAGCTGCTTTTGGGCTTCTCAGCCACTGGCGGGTGTCATCTTTCCCACTAGCAGAAACCTGGGAAGGGAGTGACTCAAGGGACCCCTTCCTAGCAAGAGGAGCCGAAGACGACTTACACTTCTCCAGTGCATAAGTGGGGACTGGTGTCCTTGATGTTTTGTAGGGGGGGGGGCAGTGCTCCCGAGGTAGGTGGTGCATGAGCAAAAGGGAGGGAAGTGCCCCCCCCCTCCATCAAGGGGACAGGTGTAGTCTTCTGGCTCTGGAGGTGACTGGGGTTTGCAGAGCTGATGAGGCTATAACTGTTGTAGTGGCGGTGTAAGATGATGACATACATACAGGTTGTAGGCGCTCATATTTCCTCTTAGCCTTAGTGTATGTCAGTCAGTCCAAGTTCTTTTATTTCATTATTTTTCTTTCTTTCTTTCTTTCTGGAGTACCCCGCAGTCTGGCAAGCAAGGCGAATGGTGCTCCCCACTGTTGACACAGACGGGAGGCAGGGCACAGGAAGTTTTTATTGTTTGTGGTTTTAAGGCGCACAACTACAGTGGTCAATAGTGCCCAGACTAAATTATGAATGCACTGCTAGGCACAATGGTAAAACAGCAACTAAAAAGGACAACACTTTAAAAGGCACATTAACAGGCAAGGGATTAAAAGAAAACTGCATAATCAAATGTCCTTAGACAGGTTCGTCAAGTGGATAAAACGAAGTACGCGAGCAGCTGCTCCTGGGTCATCCGCTAAAATTTCATCCAGAGTACATGGCAGGCCAAGATCAATGCGCAGTGTATTAAAATTCAGACAGGACGTTAAAATGTGGCGTACTGTCAGCAATTGTCCACACGTGCAGAATGGCGCCGGCGCAGCCATCAGCAGATGGTGGTGGCTGAACTGGCAGTGTCCAATCCGTAACTGGGCCAAAACGACCACCTCTCGCCGAGAAGGGCGTGAAGAGGTCGTCCAAGCCGTGGGGAGAGGTTTCAAGGCCCAAAGCTTGTTTTCAGTAAGTGTAGACGAATCGGCATGCCACAGTGATAAAATGCACTGACAAATGACCCTGCTAAAATCAGATGAAGGCACACAACAAGAAGCTGCCCGAGGCTGGAGGACCGCAGCCTTGGCTGTGGCATTTGCAGCTTAATTCCCAGGGATACTGACATGGCCAGGAACCTACAGAAAGGTAACCCGAGAACCGTCGTATGGCAGCTGCTGAAGAGAGCGTTGGAACCGGTGCACGAAAGGGTAAACCGGACCAGGATCACTGAGGCTCTGGATGGTGCTCAGGGAATCGAAGCAGATGACATAAGCAGAATGTCGGTGGTGGCGGATGTAAAGAACTGCCTGATAGAGGACAAATAGCTCAGCTGTGAAGACTGAACAATGGCCATGGAGCTGGTATTTGAAACTGTGTGCCCCAACAATAAAAGAACACCAGACACCGTCATTGGTCTTAGAGCCATCTGTATAAATGAAGATCGTATTAATGAACTTCGAAGTTCGACAAACTGTGAGCAGTATACCGAAGCCGGGGTAACCTCCTATGGTAGCGAGCTGAGGTCAAGGTGAACGTGAACCTGAGCCTGTAGCCAAGGTGGCGTTTGGCTCTCGCCCACTCTAAAGGTTGCAGGGAATGGAAAATCAAGTTGCTGAAGGAGGCGAGGAAAGCGAACTCCAGGCAGGATGTCGCGCCGGTAGGTTAGTGGCAATTCACCGGCTTCAGCATGAAGACTCTCGACGGGACTAGTATAGAACGCTCCGATCGCAAGACGTAACCCCCAATGTATAGAGTTGAGGCGGCGTGCAGAGGAGTGTACAAAGCTCCCATAATCCAGCTTGAGTGGTCGATCGACCGATATAGGCGAAGTAGGACAGTTCGACCCGCTCCCCACGACGTACCGCTGAGAACACTGAGGACATTTAGGTAATGGGTACAACGGGCAGCCAAATATGACATGTGGAGACCAGCTAAGTTTCCTGTCAAATGTAAGACCTAAAAATTTTGTTGTCTCCACGAATGGGAGTGCAACGGGACCGAGATGTAAGGACGGTGGGGGAAACACTTTGTAGCACCAGAAGTTAATACAGACCGTCTTCTCTGCAGAAAAACGGAAGCCATTGGCGACACTCCAGGAGTAAAGACGTCAAGACAACGCTGAAGACAGCACTCAGGAAACATGTACGCTGTGCGCTGCAATATATGGTAAAATCGTCCATAAAAAGTTAGCCTGATACATCACATGGGAGGCAATACATTATTGGATTTATCGCTGTGGGGAAGAGAGCGATGCTCAAAACTAAGCCCTGTGGCACCCAATTCTCCTGGCGAAATGCGTCAGACAGGACAGAACCCACACATACCCTAAACTTTCGATCTATTAAAAATGCATGAATAAAAAGAGGGAGGCGACCGCGAAGGCCCCATGTATGCAAAGTGCGGAGAATGCCCGCCCCGCAACAGGTGTCGTAAGCCTTCTACAAATCAAAGAACACAGCCACTGTCTGGCGCTTCCGCAAGAAGTTATTCATAATGAAGGTCAACAAGGTAACCAGATGGTCAACAGCAGAGCGGCGCCTACGAAATCCACATTGTACATTGGTAAGTAGGCGTGTGAGATTCGACCAGCCAAACCAAACGAGAGTTAACCATTCGTTCCATCACCTTACAGACACAGCTGGTAAGGGAAATGGGTAGATAACTGGAAGGCAAGTGCCTGCCCTTCTCTGGCTTACGAATCAGGACAACAATAGATTTGCGCCAGCATGTGGGAACATGACCCTCAATCCAGATGCCATTATTAGTACGAAGAAGAAAACCTGTACCCGCAGGAGAAAGGTTCTTCAGCATCTGAATATGAATAGAATCATGCCCCGGAGCAGAGGACCGTGACCGGACAAGTGCACTTCCGAGTTCCCGCATGGTGAATGAGGCATTATAACTTTCATGATTCGAGGAGCGGAAGTTAGGTGGCCTTGCCTCCTCTGCCTGTTTTCAGGGGAGGAAGGCAGGGTGGTAATGAGCGGAGCTCGAAACCTCTGCAAAAAATCAGCTGAAGGCATTAGAGACATCCTCAGGGGCCACAAGGACGTCATTCGCCACCGTCAAGCCAGAAACTGGTGAGTGGACCTTAGTGCCAGATAGCCGGCGCAGGCTACCCCAGACAACAGAAGGAGTAAACTGTTGAAGAAGCTTGTGAAAGCAGCCCAGCTGGCTTTCTTTAAGAACACAACGACACTGCGCACGTAATCGTTTATAATTAATAGAATTCGCCATCATAGGGTGGCGTTTCAAGGTGCGTAAAGCCTCGCTACATGCTGCGGTCCACCAGGGGACCGGTACGCGACGTGGAGAAGTAGTATGAGGGATGGAATATTCAGCAGCAATGAGAATGACTTCCGTGAGGTGTGCGACCCGACTATCGCAGCTTGTGAAGTTCTGATCCTGAAATGTCGCCCTGGAAGAGAGGAGCCCCCAGTCTGCTTTGGAGAGGTTCAAACTAGTTGAGCATGGAGATGGGGTATGATGCAGGAGATAGATAACATAAGGGAAGTGATCGCTCGAATACGTATCAGAAAGAGCGTACCACTCAAACAGACGTGCAGGTTGGGTAGTACATATAGTGAGGTCTAAATGGGAATAGGTGTGAGTTGTGTCCGAAAGAAAAGTAGGGGGCGCCAGTATTGAGGCAGACAAGATTGAGGTGGTTGAAAAGGTCTGCTAACAGGGAGCCTCTAGGGCAGGATGCTGGAGAGCCCCAAAGTGGATGGTGGGCATTGAGGTCTCCAGTCAAAAAAAATGGTGCACGTAGCTGAGAAATAATTTGCATCATGTGTGCCCTAGAAATGGCAGACGATGGAGTGTAAACAGTAGAAATGGAAAATGTGAAAGTGGGGAGAGTAATTCGGACAGCAACTGCCTGCAGATCGGTGTGCAATGTGATGGGATCATAGTAGATATCATTCCGGACCAGCAACATAACCACTCCATGAGCCGGAATACCTGCCACAGGGGGTAGGTCAAAACACACAGAGGTATAGTGTGCCAAGTCAATACAATCGCATGGGCGTAGCTTCGTTTCCTGGAGAGCTACTATGAGCGGACAATGCAAGCGTAGCAGCAACTTTAAGTCCTCTCAGTTGGAGTGAATGCCGCGAATATTCCAATGAAGAAGTGCCATTGTGAGAAGAAAAAGAAAAAGGAGAAGCAAGAAGGGGTCACCTCGAAGGCCGCTGAGGGCCTGGCTTCGATCAAGCACTGCTGCCGCTATCAATAGGCGGAGAGTCATCGTCCATTTTTTCAATACGTTCGTAGTCCACCATGTTAAGATGGTCGGGAGGGGGAGCTTCCTCTGCCGGTGAACGGCCAGATGTTTGGCTACCAGTGGTGCGGCCAGGCGAAATGGATGATAGACTGGGGCGGCAACCACTAGGTGGCGCAGGAGAAGAAACGAGCCATGGCGGAGAAGGAGAACTTTTCTTCCTAAGAGTCTTCTTGGAAGGTTGTTTAGTCGAAGTACTGGTCGATGGCTGGGAGTTCGGGGTACGTAAGAAGTCTTCACGGGACGGTTCCTTCTTGAAGGCCCGTACATCTGACTTCTGGGTCTTAGTCTTGGCAGAAGCAGCTGAAGGTGCTTGTGTCATAGGGGTGACAGGAGGAAGAGTTGCTGTTGACCGGGCGATCTTAGCACTGGCCGAACGGACGACCGTAGCGCTATAGGTCAGATCACATGTCTGCGTCATTACCTCCCTGGTAGGCTGAGGAGAGGCAAGACCGTACTGTATTTCCCCGCTGGGAGCAGCGTGGGCTTCCTACTAGCAAAAAGGTTGCGAGCAGCCGAGGTGGACACTTTCTCTTTGACCCAAATTTCCTGTATACAGCGTTCATCCTTGTAGATGGGACAGTCGTGAGAGGACGCTGCATGGCCACCCTGACAGTTCACACTACGAGGAGACGGAGGTGGAGAGTCACCCTCATGGGGGTCCCTACCACAAATGACGCATTTAGCCGCATTAGAACAAGACTGGCGGGTGTGGTTAAAACGCTGACACTGGTAGTAGCACGTAGGTGTGGGGACATAGGGGCGAACAGAAATAACCTCATAGCCCACTTCGATGCGCGACGGCAGCTGAACACTATCGAAGGTCAAGGAAAGTGTCTGGGTCGGTACAAGGTCATTGTCAACATTTTCATGACCCTATGGACAGCCGTCACGCCCTGCTCAGTGAGGAAAGACAATCTCCTTGTCAGTCAATCCATCGAGTGATCTAGTAGATACCACACCACGCGACGAATTCAAAGAGCAGTGAGCCTCCACCCGGACAGGGAACGTGTACAGGAGTGTGGCCCAAAGGAGTTTTTGTGCCTGAAAGGCGCTCTCAGTTTTGAACAACAAGGTACCATTACGCATCCTTGTACAAGACTTGACAGGTCCAGCTATGGCATCTACGCCCTTCTGAATAACGAAGGGGTTGACAGATGAAAAATCGTTTCCATCCTCAGATCTAGAAACTACGAGTAACTTTGGAGCAGACAGTAGTACTTTTTGTCACTGGTGGCTGGTCAAGTTTCCGTTTTTGGGCAGAAGTCAAGAGAGAAGAAGGGAATTCCGTTGTGGATGAATCCCCACGATTTCCAATGGCGCGATCCTTCTTTGTGGGAACCCTCTCAGAGGGCGCTCCCGCCTTAGGTGAATGTTTACACCTCAGGTCACACATCCCGAGAAACGAACCGAGGGACCAATCGGCATGGTCGGAAAGTGTCAGCTTGGGCAATCAGCTCTCCCCAGGCCTGGCCTTTAGAAAGGGGTACGCACGGCCCTTACTTGTCCACCCAGGGCAGGGAATTATGCTTTACCCCGTCACCGGCTATGCGTGCGATTGCATGGATTGGCCTTCAGGCACGCACAGGGAGGAAAGAAGAATAGGAAAAAAAGGGAGAGAGGGAGAGAAAGGACATACTGTCCCAAGAAGGCAAGGAGAACGAGGCAAGGATAACGAGGCAATGTAAAACGTAAGGAAGATAGTGAGAGAGGGAGAAGGACAAAGAAAGGAAACAAACAAATGAAGGAAGAAACCAAAATAAGCGAAAAACCAAAATGACCACAAATGTAAGTCGTTGAACCGTCTTTCTCCAGACGCAGGCAAAAACAACCCCCTTGAGGGGGAGGGACTCCTTTTAGTCGCCTCTTACGACAGGCAGGAATACCTCAGGCCTATTCTTGCCCCGGACCTGCAGGGGGAGGGAGCACAGGGAGTATTTGGATGTGAAGAATGTCTGCAGTCCCGACAGGTGACACTGAAGTACAGCGGGAAGACATGGCTGAAATTCCAGCACTTAAAGCACCATATTGGGGGAGTGATATAGGGCTTTACGTCACAGCAGTAGGCCATCACCTTGACCTTCTCAGGTAATGTATCACCTTCGAATGACAAGACAAAGGCACTGGTGGCAACCTGATTATCCCTCAAACCCCTGTAGACATGCAGAACGAAAAGTAAACCTCGCCGCTCTAAACTGGCACGCAGCTCATCGTCAGATTGCAAAAGAAGGTCCCTGTGAAATATGATACCCTGAACCATATAAACTCTTACGGGCGTGATGATTACAGAAATTTCCCCCCATTTGTCACAAGTGAGTAACACCTGTGACTGGGCAGAGGATGCTGTTTTGATCAAGACTGACCCAAATCTCATTCTGGACAAGCCCTCCACCTCCCCAAACTTGTCCTCCAAACGCTCAACAAAAATCTGAGGCTTCATCATCATGAAAGATTCCCCATCAGCTCTCAACATACAAGGTACTGGGGCTAATAAGAGCTGCTACCATCCTCAGCCTGACGTTCCTCCCATGGTGTGGCAGGGAGGGGAACGATTTGGGGTCGTACTTCTGTGCGTTGAATTGAGCCTGTGAACGCTTAGAGACTGCTGGTGTTTGACACCAGCAAGAGATGATGTACCAGACTTCATTGCGTGTCATCCGCTCTGATGCCACCAGAGGCCTGACCAGGGGCCCTCACCACAGGCGCCGCCCAGCTGCAGCAAAGGCCACCTGGCAGGATGTCCATTGCTGGGAGTCCCAATGCCCCAGGGTGATGGGCAACAGTTGGAGAATGAGCAGATGTGCAGATCCACATCAACGATGGATGAGATAGGTCTTGACGTATGATGGATATGATGCACCATTTAAGGCACCCTTCCCCAATTGGCTCGCTCTTTGGGAAAATTTTTAAAAATGGTGGTCAGACCCTGCAGGGTCCCATCACATAAAGGCTTATTATAACCCCCAGACCCGCCGGGAGGGGGGCTAGTGAAAGGACTTCCAGATCCCTCATTGTAATAGCACTTGAGCCCTTTCTGGGACTGGCTAGGAAAGACTGTTCTAGGTGCTGTTCTGATGTCTGAAGAAAGGCTACGAAAACAGAGGCATTCTGATTCGAACTTATACTTGGTGATTCTACTCTGGACTCCATACTTGTTCTTGATTTTGGTCTGCTGCCAAGTTTTTGAGGATTCACTTTGGGACTTTCTCACATCTGCGACCAGTAATCAGGAGAATGACAAGATCCGCAGTCACATGAAATCACCTCACCCCAGCAACAGTTAGCAGCAGCTGCAGTTCAGCACACTGCAACTTGTCCACAGCCTCCTCAATGACATTCAGAGTAAGACCGCATTTGCAATGAACTCTCACAACTTCGGGAATCTTTATATGGTGGGGGAGGTGGGGACTGAGTTAATTCCAATTTTATATTTCTAGTCCTAATTTGATCTATGCCCTTCATGCACTAGTATGCAAGTTTTTCTGCAATCTAATTCTTGTTTCAAAGGCTATCTTTTCCGTAACCACTAATGTTTTGTTCCATTACAGAGTTATCTCATAGGAGCTGACCCACCTGGTGATGTTTCTTTCAGATTCCTCCTTCATTCATTGATCCAGTGTGCACTCTGTATGGGTTCATACTCCTTTTTGTCTATTTAATACTTTTGCAGTCACAAAGGAAAATGTAATGTGTCCTTTGTGTGTCTGGGCACCACCTCAATCGTATTTGTGCAGCATCCTACTGGTGGTGGCCCTAACAAATATTTTATTACCATTGTTCTACTTTAATTATGGAAATTCATTCTCAAATTGTTTTATAGCTTCAGTATCATTCAAAAACCCTTAAAATAAATTACAGAACTGAAGTTATTACAGAATGGGTCACTGCTTGTTGAAACTAACAACAAACCTGGTGGAACTTCCATGGAAATTTAAATAATGGGTTGTCACATGCTGTTATGTTATGGACATGGATATGCTGGAACTTAAACAAGAATGGGAACCACCAAGAATGGGAACCACAGGGAATAGTCAATGTGATGCAAAGAACGTGAAGGAATGATGGAGAAAGAGGGAAGACTGCCATCTTCAATGTGGCATTCAATTCTCCACCAGCATCTGAGTGCATCATAGCAGGACTACTCCGACTTCGGGTTAAACTTTAAATACCTAACAATATGAGATTTGGCTACACAACACTGAGTTGCAGAGGTGAAGAAACTTGTGGGAAATGCAGAAGGGCAACCAATGACTGCCCATCTCCAGGTGCATCAACTGCACTGGTAGCCACCCAGTCTGCACCCAGACTATCCAATATTTGCTGCAGAATGAAAAAGTCAACTAAAAGTGACAAAGTGGATCCCTTATGCAGAAACCCAGAAAGAACAGAAAATGACAAAACCCGTGGTCTTTGCAACTTCTTATGCTTCCTTGGTGAAGAAACTTGAAACTAAGTTATTTATTTCGAAGTAAACAATGTCTAGCATAACAGATTCCACCTACATCTGTACCTGAACCCATACTGTTACCTGCAAAAACAAGCAGTGTAAACATGCAGCACACCAGGGAGCTATGCCAGAAGAGAAAAGCAAATCTGTAATGCTGAATATAGACAATGCAGTCCAAACAGTACCGCTGAAACAGAAGTTGAAGGAGTCCTCCATAAAATTTTTAATCCAATTTGGCTGACATGATTGTTTCCTAACTTGTGGAGAGATTACTAGCTGCCCAGGAAAGAAACTGGACACTATGGTCAACTGGTGCCTAGGGAGGGTTATCAGAACTAGGTCATTATTTAGTCACTCATTAATGGAGGTTCAGGAGTTCTCATCACACACTATAGCCAGACCCTGCTAAAATCAGCAATTCAACAAGCTTTCCTTTATAACCACCGTCTTGTTAGTGCATTCTTTGATATGGAAAAGGTGACCAATACTGCTTTGAGGCATACTGTTTTGTTACAGCCTGACAAGTATGGGTTCCATGGATGTCTCCCCACTTTCATATAGCCATTCCTGCCAGAAAGATATTTTATATACAGGGACAGGAATGTCCTTCCTGACCATTTGGAGCATGAGAACAGCATCCATCTGTGACGTGTTAAGTGTAATGGCATTTGTCATTGTGATAGATAGTATTACATCCATGGTAAGGCAGTTCATTCTATGCTCATTATTTGTGAAATACTTCATTTTCTGTGCATCCAGCAGCAACAAAAGAGCTACTCAACAAGGATATTTGATGATCATGTGTTTGGAGGACTGGAGAAACAACAAAGGTTTCAACTACTCTTTGGAGAAAGCTGTGTTGATTACAATCACACCTAAGCTGTTTTCAATTCACCCATTTTAAAACTGGTGAGGGAGGGGAGGGGCGAAGGGATGCCGTTCTCACATTCTGGGCCTCACTTTTGATCAAAGAAAGATGGCTGCCACACCTTCATGGCCTCAAATTAAGACGTCTCAACGCTTTAAATATTCTAAAATGCTTCAGTCAAGTTTGTTCCAATTTTATAAAGCCTTCGTGCAACCCTAGCTTTAATTCAGATGCCAGATTTATGGATCTGCAATGCATTTGCACCTTAAATGCTGGATATGGTTTACCACAGGGTATTAGGCTGTCAACAGGAGCTTATTGAATAATGCCAATTTATAGCTTGTGTGCTGAGGCTGGTAAGCCTTCACTATCTATTCGGTTTGTTCTCGAGGTACACCAAGCATGCAGGACTCACTCTGCTCCAAAATTGCCGGCATCTCTCTCTTCTGCCTGGCTGCTGTTGAAACAGCTGTCCCATAATCATCTGTGGGCAAATAGGATATTTGAGACCAATGTGATTATAGGCTTGAGATAATACTGATGTTTAAAATTATGGTCTAAGGCCAGGGATGGAGTAGGGGCTCGCTCAGAGTACTGAAAGGTCCCAGGGTAATTTCTGTATTGAATGGTTACAGTACAACAAGAGATATATCCTAGATTACATGTTTAAAACTAAATTTTACGAGATTTTAAACTGCCACATTGATTTTATTGGTGTTTACATTGACTTCATTGGTTGCTCCATCATGTTCCACAAGTATGTCCAAGGTTCGTGCTCTCAGAGCAGTTCTCAGTTTACTATGCAGAAATGGTTGGTATCCTTGGGCATAGCTGGAAAAAGAGATGACACTGTGGAAGAAATTTATCATCTGTTCTGATTCCCAAGATGTCCTCCTTGCTACTGATCAGACATAACTGGCAGATAGGATGGTGTAAGATAACCAGGACACACCCCTTCTCTTTCAAAAACAAAAAGGAAATTATTTTCTGCTGGCTCCAGGAATATACGGATCCAGGGAAATTAACTTGCTGGTGTGGCTGCCAAGGAGACTTGCTCCCTTCAGCATCCTGCTCGATTTTCTGCTCCTTAAGGGTATTCTCCATGTATGTGATCAGGAGGACCATGTGTTGGTGGGAGGCTCAGTGGCCAAGCAGCTGAAAGAGAGGAGCAAAAAGCTGTAGTCAACGAAACCTTCAGTGTGACCGTGGGTTACCACCTCCTCAGAACAATGACGAGCTGAGGAAGTACACTCATTTGATGCAGTGGGGCATACAGCAAGAAGCCATCAGTGTGTAATACAGTTTTTAGTAGATAATATTGTGTTTTATTTGACACCTTGGGTCTCCTAGAGGGCCTGTGTGTTGTCAAGAGCTCCCTCCTGGAACACTGGATGTGAAATTTTATTATGTGGCAGAGTGGCTTGGTCAAACCATTATATCTAAGTAGTCACCCAGCCATAGTACTCTAGCCCTGTTTTATGTATCTGCACTGGTATTTTATACTTCACTATCTTTATGGATTGCCTTTCATGAATCTCCCAATGTCAAAATTGTATTTAAATTTTTTTTGCCAATACAGTTTTATTTTAAATTCGTTTAATAGATTTCCACCACCTTTGTCTCTTTATTTCATGCAAGAATGGTGATGACTTCACCATTTAGCACCATACAACATTGAAACATTGACTTCTGTACACATAGTTATGGATGTTTCACCACCAGACCTGGCGATGGCATCAGGCATGCAGTTCTGATGTAGTCACCAAAGGTCTCATGGCAGTCAATGCGTTAAACACTAACACTAAATAGAGAGAATGCAAGAGTATCCATGTAACATTGTAAGGAAAGTGGTAAGAAATTCAGAACCAAGAGGGACTGGAAACCAAGTGTCTTGCCTTGTCAATGACAATCAGTTTCCAACAAAATAGGAACTGCTGCTTTCAGTGATCGCAGGGCCATTGCAACCAATTTCTGAGCAAAAAGTGAGAGTGGATAGTTAGTTGGTCGGCTGGGTGACGAAACACTGAAATCATTGGTCCAGCGATCCACGGTGGCAGAAACTAAGGAAGGGTGAATAGGGGGAGGTAGGGAAGGAAGAGAGCAGGGGGTACCCAAAGGCACTACATGCAACAGGGCAGTGGCAATGCTGTCGACCCATCACGATCCCCATACCATGGCATGATTGCGACATAATGGGGATAATATCAAGGAAGATGACACAAGAAAAAGAAAACAAAACAGCACAGAAGACCCAAAAAATGAAGGAAAAATGGGGGAACTTGATGGTGTGGAGGCAAGATTGAGGGCTCTAAAACCAATACAAACACTAACCCAGGGACTTTCCCATACTTTAATCTATGAGGACACACCATCTTCACAAAGGAAACTGAGGATGGACATAACCACGTGAGTGGCGTCTACTAACATGTGAGACAACGCAAGTGAGAGGGAAAGTTTGAAGGGCCAAAAGGTGGGGCATTCCAGCAAAAGCTTGATCATTGTGAGCCGCCCCCCCCCCCCCCACAAAAAAACTGCAAAGGGGGGCACCTCACTACAGAGTAAAAAAACCATGGGTCAACCTTTTATGGTTGATACAAAGGATCCACGGGGTGGCAGATTACCACTGGGCAAAGCAGAAAGAAGAATGCCACGCAGCAGGAGTACCCTTAATCACACAAAATGGGACCCCCAAGCATCAACCCACGACTGAGCGAAAAAGAAATTGATATGTAGTCACAAATCCGCCCATGGAGGGTCACAGAGAATGGGACATAGATGGCTGAACCCCCCAGCCAGCCAGACAATTGGCAAACTCATTACCTGGGATACTCACGTCACAGGGAACCCAAAGGAAATCAACTGAACATGCAATACATTCAAAATCAGCATGAAGGTAGTGGATGGTAGCAACGAATGGGTGGTGAAAAACACCACGCAATAAACTCAAGGCCACTCATCGAGTCCGTACCTAACAGAACACAGATAAGGGAGAGCCACTTAATAAAGCATCGGGCCCAGTATACAGCCATCAATTCTGGGGTGATGGTGTTCCATGCCAACAGAAGGCATATCCCACATGATCAGCAGATTTGGAGCTATCAGTGTAAAAAAAACAACTGAACTCTCAGAAGAGCAGGCACAACAACGAAACACCATTGATGTGATGGAGGCTTTTGGAACCCAGAAGAAATCCATCCAAATCCAGGGCCATAGAACAAAACAAATTGCAGCAAGGAGCAGCAAGCTGGAGCCCAACCAGTAAACCCATCCTAGGGCAAGCAGCAGGCAGGTAACGTCTTGAAGCTGGAGAAAGAGTAGAACAGGAGAGGTAAGCAGGGAAAGAGCAGATAGCGATGGCATAAGAAACCAGGAGCTGTGACTACAGACCCGGAAGGGGGATAACAGCATCAACCAGAAGATTGTAGACAGGGCAAGAGCGAAAGGCACTGGTGGCCAAATGGATACCACAATGATGGACCAGGTCCAAGAAGAGCAGTGCGGAAGGGGTAGCTGACCCATGAACTTGACAGCTATAGTCCAGATGGGACAGAGCAAAGGCTTGATAAAAGTGAAGAAATTTTAATAATCTGCACCCCAAAAAGTATGGTGACTAAAGTGAAGGCCATTGAGCTTACAAGAACAGCTCAACTTCAGAAGGAAGATATGGGGCAACCAAGTAAGCACGTTGTCAAAGCAAAGTCCTTAGAAACTGAGTTGGGGGACGACTATCAGGCACTGGGCATTCAGGTAGAGTTCTGGATGAGGATGGACCACAGTATGGCAATGAATGTACTACCTTCAATTTAAGGGGAGAGAACTGAAAACTGTGCGAGGGA
Source organism: Schistocerca cancellata (assembly GCF_023864275.1). Lineage (NCBI taxonomy): Eukaryota > Metazoa > Arthropoda > Insecta > Orthoptera > Acrididae > Schistocerca > Schistocerca cancellata. The sequence goes on from NC_064629.1 coordinate 549,462,372, forward strand.
GTCCATGCAGAAGTGTGCTCTATGGCAACCTCAAGCAGTTACTCTGCAGAGGCCACCAAGTGGGAACTAGTCCAGATACAGAGATCTTTTACATGTAGAACAGGGGTAACCAATGGTTCGACAGAGGCCAGAAGTCCATTAATAGCAATGTGCGAAAGGAGGAAACTTCATGCACAACCCTGTAGGACGCCATTCTCCTGGGTTCGTGGAGAACTGAAAATGGTACTAACTGCAACTCTGAAAGACTGTTGGGGCAGGGGCAGGGGCAGGGGCAGAAACTGGCAAATAAAAGGAAGGGCCCTGAAGAAGACCTCACTCATGGAGTGCAAGTAAAATGTGATGGCACCAAACTAAGTCTTAGGTCTTACGAAAATTTAATGTAACTGATGGCAGTTCTACGAAAAGACCTGCCAACTGTAATTTCCAGCCAGAGCAAATAATCGGAGACCATCCCTCGCAAAAGCTGCACTAGTATGGAGACAAAAGATCCCGAGATTCAAGGTCCCAACTGAGCCAACATCCATTCAAGTAACTTGCAGGGGACATTGGTCGACTGATCAGCCAGTAGCTATCAAGAGACAACACATGTCTACTGGGCTTAAGGACAGGAACCACAATACTATCCCACCACTGAGAGGGAATAACATTTGAGACAAATATGGTTTAACACCAGGAGAAGATACTGTCGTCATGGAGAACTGAGGCGATTAAGCTGGTTATGGGTGGAACTGGGGAGGGGGCCGACTCATGGGAAGAAGAGAGGGCCAGAAGAAGTATCCATTCAGTAAAAGGTTGACTGTAGTGTTCCACCTGATGAGGGGTATAACATAAGTGGGAAGCTTCAGTCCACTGTTTGCAGAGGAGGCTGGATAAGAGGGTGACACACGCTGTAGCAAAACAGGTCGCCAGGTGTTCTTCGAGAACCAACAGATCCATACAAAAGTCACCCAAGAAGGCAAGGCCCAGGATGGAAGATGGGCATTGGCAACCTTGGAGGATGCAGAGTAGCCCACAGCCATGGCAAAGGTACAGAAGAACACAGGGTGGAGAAAGGTGCTTAAAGGTAATAAGACCAGATGGGGATGGGTGCCATTTAAGGTACTGCAAAGCTTAACAGCAATCACAGATGGAGATGGCACGGGCAGTGCACCACCACAGGACTGTCCAGTGGTGAAAGGAGCCCTTGTAGGGGGAGGGGGCAGCAACGCCAGTGGCATGTATAATAATCTCAGACATGTTACTGAAAACTTCATCACCAAAACCTGACAAACAGGGGGTGAAAACGACCTGGAATGTATATAGAGGCCTATGAGCACGATGTAATCCCAGCGGGGTAACTTAGCCATTGGGAGGTTGGAAGGGAATGAGGGAATCAATGTTCAATGTTATGTGGTCACTATTGCACAGGTCACTATGTGGAGACCAGTGTAATGAAAGAAAATGTGGAGGGGAAGTGAGCGGAAGATCAATGTCTCAGAAATTGCCACAAGTGGCACTAAGAACAGGAGTGGAACTATGATTAAGAAGGCACACATCCTGATCTGCACGAAACTTTTCTATGAGGAGATACCAACTAGAAAAACAAAAAGCAAAAAAAATCACTACCGCACAAAGGGTGATGGGCATTAAAATCCCCAATGAGGAGGAAGGAAGGGGGAAGTTGCTGCAGGAGGCCAATTAGAGCATCAGGTGTGGGTGGCCTGTCAGGAGGGAGATAGAGATTGCAAACTGTGACCACAGAGCCCAAATAGACCCAGACGGCAACCACTTCCTCTGTAGTATGAAGGGGAATCCATGTACTACCATATGGACCAACATGCAAACACCACCAGAAGCTCTCAAAGTGCTAACCAAGTTTTGAAAAGTATGGAGTGAGGCTCAGTAAAATGAGATTCCTGAAAAATGACAATCCACATAGTAAAAGGAAATAAGAGCTTGCTACTCTTGTGCGTTTTGTGAATATTCATTACAATTTCATTGAAAAATCATAGAACAGGTATCCAAATGGGAGGCAAATGAGCCAAAACCAGTCAAACTGATGGGTTACCAGCTGCCATCAACAAGGTTGGGGTGAAATATATAAACAAGAGTTAAAAAAAAGGGTTCAAATGGCTCTGAGCACTATGGGACTCAACATCTTAGGTCATAAGTACCCTAGAACTTAGAACTACTTAAACCTAACTAACCTAAGGACATCACACACACCCATGCCCGAGGCAGGATTCGAACCTGTGACCGTAGCAGTCCTGCGGTTCCGGACTACAGCGCCAGAACTGCATGGCCATCGCGGCCGGCAACAAGAGTTCAGACTCAGGTTCGAGGTGTGAGTCTGCACTTCCAGGGCACCAGAGGAGCCTTTTCTCAAGACTTACATTTCTTTATCTGCTCTGTCGAAGGTTGAGGAAGGCTGGGCCCCGAGAGAGAGAGAGAGAGAGAGAGAGAGAGAGAGAGAGAGAGAGAGAGAGAGAGTTTTTCTTTAAGAACGAGTATTTTAAGTTAATATGAGATTAATATAGAACTTACACATGCTGCTAGTGAGAAATTATTATAATTTTCGTTTTTTGTCATAATGTCGTTATCCTGTACGCGCATACTAGTCTCATAGGTATGTGCACCATACGAGATGGTCCCATCGACCCTCCCCCTAAACCTCCCTCCGTGTCAGTACACAAGAAGTATATCATAGTTATGAAAGATACATAAGACTTATTATGGATTAGTATTGTCGACTTCTACCCATTTGCTGCATCCTTGAGCCACTGGTTCACGATGTATGCTCACTTGTGATGATGTCAGTGGTCGCAGGTTAAGGCAGCAAAGTTAAAGTTCTTATACATTGGCTAATAGTGAAGGCATTATTTATAATGATCAAATATAATAATAAATATTGTTTTTATTTAAGAATGAGTATTGTAAGTTAATATGGGATTAACATAGAACGTACGTGTCCTGCTATTGAGAAATTATTATAATTTTCATTTTTCGTCAAAATGTCGTTATCCTTTACGCGCATACTAGTCTCACTAGATATAAGCGTCATACGGGATGGTCACAGACGAGTTAATTTTTTTTTTTTTACAATTGTCAGCACCTTTAACCCACACTGACACAGATTCGGATTCATTTATTTTACGATGATTCCTGGTCCTCAGAGCGAGCGGCATTGACGGCAGGTAATATGATTTACCCATGTCTCTACTGTAGACCTCTGCGACGTGAAATGTCCGGTATGCAATGACGTCACGGCTGTTAAAACTTTCAAAAAACTTAAACTCTCATATTAACTTACAATACTCATTCTTAAAGAAAAACAATATTTACTATTATATTTGATCATTATAAATAATGCCTTCCATATTAGGGAAGGGTGTCACTTGCAGGCACCAAACAAAGGGTACCCATTTCCCGCCAGCTAAGAGGAGCAGCGCCTGGAGTGGAGGGCGCTGGACCCAAAGGGGAGGGTGCGAGGAGAGAGTGGCAAAACTGGGATGAGGAGGAGGGAGAAGTGGGAAAGGACATAGCAGACAAAGTTAGATGTCACACACATATGTGAACGGTCATTTTTCCGATGGGCCTCAGTGCAAGTTAAACAACCAAGGGATTTATACTCCTATTACTTCTTTTCCTTCTGATAAATCAGGCAATATGACAAGTATGGAATGTGGTGGCCACAGCAGTTGATGCACACACGTCGGCGGAACACAGGGGCTCCCTTTGTGGAATGTATGTCCACATTCACCTCATAGCCAGCCCGCTGTACAGCAGGAAGACGTGTGCCTAAAACACTAACAACAATGAAAGCACTTCATCGGTGACAGGACATACTGCTTCACATCACACCAATAAACTGTAACCTGGACGTTCTACAGGACAGCACCCTTTTAAATGCCATAATAAAGGTTCTGGTATCAACACGACTGTTTTTACAACCTTTCTGAACACGCCAAACAAAATTAACGCCTCGCCATTCCAGACTGGCCCGAAGTTCTTCAACAAACTGAAGGATGTGGTCCCTAGGAGAAGTGATTCCCTGAACCATAGTCAAAGACTGTTGAGGAGTAACGGACACCAGGATGCCGCTAAAATGGTCAAGCATGAAGGGTCACAGAGTAGGCGACAGAGTAACTTCCGAACAACAGTGAATCAGACCGCATCTTGCTCTTGGTCCACTTCACCAAATGTTTCTTCGGTACTGTCTATGAAAAATAATGGCTTGGTGGTGGCGAAAGTGTTCCTGCCAATGCTGGTGCACACCAGCTAGTGGGTAAAGGGTTTCACCTTCACCTGAAGGTAGCCAGGGAAGGGAAGGCCGCAATGTTATAAGCAGCATCATTAGGGGATCCTTTCCCAGCTGATATGTCTGCATAAAAAAATGACCAGTTTTTTGGAGCTTTATGCATTTCATACGCAATGCCCTGATATAACCACTCTGATCAGGGGCTCTTTCCGTTGGTGCTACCCAGCCACAGCAAGTATTCCTCGGAGTTCTAGTGCTCGAGAATGACAAGCAACTACTCCTAGTCATACACAGGAAGGTAGTAGCTAAGGTATGAGAAATATGATCCATGTGTTGACCAAAACCTCGAAAGGGAAAGGTGAAAGGGGGACCAAAACCTCGAAAAGGAAAGGTGAAACGAGGGAGAAGAGACCATGAGGAACAAAAACTGGAAGGAATACAAGAAACCAGAAGGATAGCCGGGTCTGATGAAAGCAAGGACACAGAGAGGGGAAGGAAGGAGCAGAGGGTTTGATGCAAGGACAGGGAGGGAGGGGGTATGGGGAAGGGAGTGGATCCAGAAAGGAAAAAAGTGCCGCACTTGCTCATGGCACCATGTGCACCACACACAAACTCACGAAAGAGCCATGAACCTGCTGGGGGTTTTGTGACTGGAAATGCATGCAATGAGAATTTGAAATTAGGTATCGTGTGAAAGCACAGCACCACAGTTTCACATCTTCAGCGATCAAAACAACAAAAACTGGGTGGTTGTTGTTTTTCGGGGGAAGAGACCAAACAGTGAGGTCATTGGTCTCATTGGACTGGGAAGGACGGGGAAGGAAGTCGGCCGTACCCTTTCAAAGGAACCATCCCGACATTTGCCTGGAGCAATTTAGGGAAATCACGGAAAACCTAAATCAGGATGGCTGGACGCAGGATTGAATTGCCGTCCTCACGAATGCGAGTCCAGTGTGCTAACCACTGCGCCACCTCGCTCGGTTCAAAAACTGGGCAGCAGCTGAATGGAGGATTTTAGTTTGGTAAAACAAATCGCCATTTTGCCTCTCTTTCAAATGTTGCAAGAAATCGATGTAATGACATCTCAATGAGCTATTTGACCAGGAGTGCGTGGTTTAGGTGGAAGGCGATTCTGCAATGTTTGTGGGTGTTTTTTTGTACAGTGGCTTGTGCCCACTCATTCAGGTTACTGTGAGTGCGAACCAGTATATTTATTTTAACATTCTTACTGTCAGGTTGTTGCCCTTTCCTCTACATCTTCATGGTGAGTAGGCCTGTCTTCCACGTTCACAGGTATCCACATATTCCCAGTTTGACGAACACTTGGGCACTATACCACTTGATCGGCCAGCTAAATCACCTGCTCTTAATCCCATAAACAATGTCTAGGATCCTTTGGAACAGCAGGAAAGATGTTGCAATGAACATTTCTGTAATTTATTAGTTCTGTGAGATCTAATGAATGAGTGAGTTCAGCTGGATACACCATGCCCAAAGAAATTTGAGGACACACACACCAAATTGAGGCCATTATCACACGGTATTAGAGTGATGTCTTCTGGGGAGGGGGGAACCTAATTTGATTGTCTGATGCACTTCTATTTCATTTTCCAAATGACTACTCTACTTTGGATTTCGATTTTGTGCTTGATTTTACAAGACCCCAGAATCTACAGCCCCAAATGCAGCACTTGTGATGATGGCTTCACCTCGAAGTTTATCACCTGGGCGAAGTTCCTTCTATAGGAGACATTGCTAAAACGTTTAGTCACTGTAAGACTAGTTTTTTGAGAGGGTCTTACGGAACTGAAATAAATATCATTATTTTGAAATAATAACAGAACTAAAGCCCAGTAAAGGCAGAGAACAGTCTAATGATCCGTGCCCCAAGAGATGTAGGCAAGGAAGTGAAGGACACTGAGTCTATGTAAACAGCCAACCTTCATATGATGGATATGGTGCACCCAAGTAAGCGTTTTGTCAGAACGACCACCCAAGAAACGAAACTGGAAGTCCAAAGTCAGACGCTGGGCATCGAGGTAGAGCTCCATATCAGGATGGACTGTAGTACGGTGCCAGAAATGAACCATCCCCAACTTAAGGGAGTAGAATCAAGGTGTATATGCAAACAAGGAAAAAAAAATCCCGAATTTCTCGGTTAAAAATACCCGGGTGAAAACGTACTTTCTCCCTGTTAACTGACAGTAAATTTTTTCTCGGAACTGTATAAGTTATCAATCCTTTGAATGATTACGGTTTTATACAAGGCCATAGAATTTCCTGGCACTTTAAAAACGAAACTCAGGGAAAAAACACGTTTTGGAAAAATCTTTGATGTACAGCAACATGTATGCTGAATATTTTCGTATTACGAAAGTCTAAATTCGAATTCCACCAAACATCGCATGTTACTTTCCGAAGCATTGCAATCGAGATTGTGTTGCGCTTTTGTAAGCCAGTCACAGCTCATGTCAAGTGATCTCGCCAGCCGATATTCAGAGCTTAGGACACGTGATGATGTCTGGCAATACCAACATCACTGTTAAGTACGGTGAACACACAGACAGGAAAAGTTAATGGTTTAAATAAATATACATAGAGTTGTTACAACAAATGCAAAGCTTTCACACATAATATTGGTCTCTAAGGTTAATACGCTGCAAGAGAAGCTAAGCTTTCACATATAATGTTGGTCTTTTATGCGCGTATTACCCTTTAAGATGTATCACACAATTGCGCCAGTAAAATTTCAATAGCGACATAAATGTCTGATAATCTGGGCTCGAAATTCATCTAAATGGTTCGTCATGAAAAAGTTGATTTTTAAAGCAGAGTCAAACGCTCTCTAATTTAAGAAACTCACCGTAAATTCTTGCTCATAGTTCAACTTCCGTAAAAGGAAATTTACTTTGAAACTAACGCTTTTCAAATCATCATTCCCAATATTTTTCCGCGACCTGATAGAAATAAGTTCCTTTCAGTAGTTGCCAAAGCACATCAGATAACAGGCGCCACCGCGCTTGCGCAGCTACGATGACGTTTTGTTGTTGTCATCCCTCCTGAGACTGGTTTGATGCAGCTCTCTATGCTACTCTATCCTGTGCAGGCTTCTTCATCTCCCAGTACTTACTGCAACCTACATCCTTCTGAATCTGCTTAGTGTATTCATCTCTTTGTCTCCCTCTACGATTTTTACCCTCCACGCAGCCCTCCAATGCTAAATTTGTGACCCCTTGATGCCTCAAAACATGTCTTACCAACCGATCCCTTCTTCTTGTCAAGGTGTGCCACAAACTCCTCTTCTCCCCACTTCTATTCAATACTGCCTCATTAGTTACGTGATCTACCCATCTAATCTTCAGCATTTTTCTGTAGCACCACATTTCAAAAGCTTCTATCCTCTACTTGTCCAAACTACTTATCGTCCACGTTTCACATCCATTCGTGACTACACTCCATACAAATACTTTCAGAAAGCCAGCCGGAGTGGCCGAGCGGTTCTAGGCGCTACAGTCTGGAGCAGCGCGACCGCTACGGTCCCAGGTTCGAATCCTGCCTTGGGCATCAATGTGTGGGATGTCCTTAGGTTAGTTACGTTTAAGTAGTTCAAAGTTCTAGGGTACTGATGACCTCTGAAGTTAAGTCCCATAGTGCTGAGAGCCATTTGAACCATTTTAACTTTCAGAAACGACTTCCTGACACTTAAATCTATACTCGATGTTAATAAATTTCTCTTCTTCAGAAGCGCATTCCTTGCCATTGCCAGTCTACATTTTATATCCTCTCTACTTCTACCATTATCAGTTATTTTGCTCCCCAAATAGCAAAACTCCTTTACTACTTTAAGTGTCTCATTTCCTAATTGAATTCCCTCAGCATCACCCGATTTAATTTGACTATATTCCATTATCCTCATTTTGCTTTTGTTGATGTCCATCTTATATCCTCCTTTCAAGACACTGTCCATTCCGTTCAACTGCTCTTCCAAGTCCTTTGCTGTCTCTGACAAAATTACAATGTCATCAGCGAACCTCGAAGTTTTTATTTCTTCTCCACGGATTTTGATACCTACTCCGAATTTTTCTTTTGTTTCCTTTACTGCTTGCTCAATATACAGATTGAATAACATCAGGGAGAGGCTACAATCCTATCTCACTCTGTTCCCAACCACTGCTTCCCTTTCATGCCCCTCGACTCTTATAACTGCCATCTGGTTTCTGCACAAATTGTAAATAGCCTTTCGCTCCCTGTTTTTTACCTCTGCCACGTTCAGAATTTCAAAGAGAGTATTCCAGTCGACATTGTCAAAAGCTTTCTCTAATTCTACAAATGTTAGAAACATAGGTTTGCCTTTCCTTAAAAGATTTTCTAAGAGAAGTCAGTATTACCTCACATGTTCCAACATTTATACAGAATCCAAACTGATCCTCCCAGAGGTCGGCTTCTACCAGTTTTTCCATTCGTCCGTAAAGAATTCGTATTAGTGTTTTGCAGGGGTGGCTTATTAAACTGGTAGTTCGGTAATTTTCACATCTGTCAACACCTGCTTTCTTTGGGATTGGAATTAATATAATCTTCTTGAAGTCTGAGGATATTTCGCCTGTCTCACACATCTTGCTCACCAGATGGTAGAGTTTCGTCAGGAATGGCTCTCCCAAGGCTGTCAGTAGTTCTAATGGAATGTTGTCTACTCCCGGGGCCTTGGTTCGACTCAGATCTTTCAGTGCTCTTTTAAACTCTTCACGCAGTATCGTATCTCCCATTTCATCTTCATCTACATCCTCTTCCATTTCCATAATATTGCCCTCAAGTACATCACCCTTGTACAGACCCTCTATATACTCCTTCCACCTTTCTGATTTCCCTTCTTTACTTAGAACTGGGTTTGAGCCTTGATATTCATACAAGTGGTTCTCTTTTCCTCAACGGTCTCTTTAATTTTCCTGTAGTCATTATCTATTTTGACCATGGTGAGATAGGGCTCTACATCCTTACATTTGTCCTCTAGCCATCCCTGCTTATCCATTTTGCACTTCCTGTCGATCTCATTTTTGAGACGTTTGTATCCATTTTTACCTGCTTTATTACTGTATTTTTATATTTTCTCCTTTCAGCAATTAACTTCAATATATCTTATGTTACCCAAGGATTTCTACTAGCCCTCGTCTTTTTACCTACTCTTTCCTCTGCTGCCTTCACTACTTCATCCCTCAGAGCTGCCCATTCTTCTGCTACTATATTACTTTTCCCCATTCCTGTTAATTGTTTCCTTATGCTCTCCCTGAAACTCAGTACAATCTCTGGTTTAGTCAGTTTATCCAAGTCCCATCACCTTAAATTCCCACCTTTTTGCAGTTTCTTCAGTTTTAATCTACAGGTCAAAGCCAATAGATTGTGGTCAGAGTCCACATCTGCCCCTGGAAATGTCTTACAATTTAAAACCTGGTTCCTGAATCTCTGTCTTACCATTATATAATCTATCTGAGACCTTCCATAATCTCCAGGCGTCTTCCATGTACACAACCTTCTTTCATGGTTCTGAGCGAAATTCTAACAGGCAGCTTCCTCTTTCATTTCTTACCCCCAATCCATATTCACCTACTATGTTTCCTTCTCTCCCTTTTCCTACTCTCGAATTCCAGTCACCCATGACTATTAAATTTTCATCTACCTTCACTACCTGAGTAATTTCTTTTATCTCATCATACATTTCTTCAATTTCTTCATCATCTGCAGAGCTAGTTGGCATATAAACTTGTACTACTGTAGTAGGCATGGATTTTGTGTCTATCTTGGCCACAATTGTGTGTTCACTATGCTGTTTCTAGTAGCTTACCCGCACTCCTATTTTTTAATTCATTATTAAACCTACTCCTGCATTACCCCTCTTTGATTTTGTATTTATAACCCTGTATTCACCTGACCAAAAGTCTTGTTCCTCCTGCCACCAAACTTCACTAATTCCCACTATATCTAAGTTTAACCTATCCACTTCCCTTTATAAATTTTCTAACCTACATGCCTGATTAAGGGATCTGACATTCCACACTCCAATCCGTAGAACGCCAGTTTTCTTTCTCCTGATAATGATGTCCTCTTGAGTAGTCCCCACCCGGAGATCTGAATGGGGGACTACTTTACCCAAGAAGACGCCATCATCATTTAAATATACAATAAAGCTGCAAGTGTCCTCGGGAAAAATTACGGCTGTAGTTTCCCCTTGCTTTCAGCCCTTCGTAGTACCAGCACAGCAAGGCCATTTTGGTTAGTGTTACAATGCCAGATCAATCATCCAGACTGTTGCCCCTGCAACTACTGAAAAGGCTGCTGCCCATCTTCAGGAACCACACGTTTGTCTGGCCTCCCAAGAGATACCCCTCCGTTGTGGTTGCACCTATGGTACGGCCATCTGTATCGCTGAGGCAGGCAAGCCTCCCCACCAACGGCAAGGTCCATGGTTAATGGGGGAAGACAATGACATAGGAGGCCCGTTTTTTTATGCTCGTACACTTGGTTCAAGAATCATAAAAGAAGATTGTATACATGGGAGAAGCCTGGAGATACTGACAGGTTTCAAATTGTAAGACATTTCCAGGGGCGGATGTGGACTCTGACCACAAACTATTGGTTATGAACTGTAGATTAAAGCTGAAGAAACTGCAAAAAGGGGGGAATTTAAGGAGATGGGACCTGGATAAACTGACTAAACCAGAGATTGTACAGAGTTTCAGAGAGAGCAATAGGGAATGATTGACAGGAATGGGGGAAAGAAATACAGTAGAAGAAGAATGGGTAGCTTTGAGAGATGAAATAGTGAAGGCAGCAGAGGATCGAGTAGGTAAAAAGAGAGGGCTAGTAGAAATCCTTGGGTAACATAAGAGATACTGAATTTAATTGCTGAAAGGAGAAACTATGTAAGGATGTAGAGGCTTATCTCACTAGGGGTAATATACAGGTTGTTACAAAAAGGTACGGCCAAACTTTCAGGAAACATTCCTCACACACAAATAAAGAAAAGATGTTACCTTACCTTACCTTACCTAACCTAACCTAACCTAACCTAACCTAACCTAACCTAACCTAACCCGGAAACCCTTAATTTCCATGTTAGAGCTCATTTTAGTTCTTCCACCTACGCTCAATGGAGCATGTTATCATGATTTCATCCAGGGTACTCTACCTGTGCTGCTAGAACATGTGCCTTTACAAGTACGACACAATGAGGTTCATGCACGATGGAGCTCCTGCACATTTCAGTAGAAGTGTTTGTACAGTTCTCAACAACAGATTCGGTGACCAATGGATTGGTAGAGGCGGACCAATTCCATGGCCTCCACGATCTCCTGACCTCAACCCTCTTGACTTTCATTTATGGGGGCATTTGAAAGCTCTTGTCTACGCAACCCCGGTACCAAATGTAGAGACTCTTCGTGCTTGTATTCTGGACGGCTGTGATACAATACGCCATTCTCCAGGGCTGCATCAGCACATCAAGGATTCCATGCAACAGAGGGTGGATGCATGTATCCTCGCTAACAGAGGACATTTTGAACATTTCCTGTTACAAAGTGTTTGAAGTAACGCTGGTACGTTCTGTTGCTGTGTGTTTCCATTCCATGATTAATGTGATTTGAAGAGAAGTAATAAAATGAGCTCTACCATGGAAAGTAAGCGTTTCTGGACACATGTCCACACAACATATTTTCTTTCTTTGTGTGTGAGGAATGTTTCAAATGAAAGTTTGGCTGTACCTTTTTGTAACACCCTGTAGATACTGCCTACAGGAAAATTAAAGAGACATTTGGAGAAAAGAGAGCCACTTGTATGAATATCAAGAGCTCAGATGGAAACCCAGTTCTAAGTAAACAAGGGAAAGCAGAAAGGTGGAAGGAGTATATAGAGGGTCTGTACAAGGGCGATGTACTTGAGGGCAATATTATGGAAATGGAAGAGGATGTAGATGAAGATGAAATGAAGAGTTTGGCAGAGCACTGAAAGACCCGAGTCGAAACAAGGCCCCCGGAGTAGACAATATTCCATTAGAACTACTGACGGCCTTGGGAGAGCCAGTCCTGACAAAACTCTACCATCTGGTGAGCAAGATGTATGAGACAGGCGAAATACCCTCAGACTTCAAGAAGATTATATTAATTCCAATCGAAAGAAAGCAGGTATTGACAGATGTGAAAATTACCGAACTATCAGTTTATTAAGTCACGGCTGAAAAATACTAACGCGCATTCTTTACAGACGAATGGAAGAACTGGTAGAAGCAGACCTCGGGGGAGATCAGTTTGGATTCCGTAGAAATGTTGGAATACGTGAGGCAATACTGACCCTACTGGTTATTTTAGAAGCTAGATTAAGGAAAGGCAAACCTACGTTTCTAGCATTTGTAGACTTAGAGAAAGCTTTTGACAATGTTGACTGGAATACTCTCTTTCAAATTCTAAAGGTGGCAGGGGTAAAATACAGAGAGCGGAAGGCTATTTACAATTTGTACAGAAACCAGATGGCAGTTATAAGAGTCGAGGGACATGAAGGGGAATCAGTGGTTGGGAACAGAGTGAGATAGGGTTGTAGCCTCTCCCTGATGTTATTCAATCTGTATATTGAGCAAACAGTAAAGGAAACTAAAGAAAAATTCGGAGTAGGTATCAAAATCCGTGGAGAAGAAATAAAAACTTCGAGGTTCGCCATCGACATTGTAATTCTGTCATAGAAAGCAAAGGAATTGGAAGAACAGTTGAACGGAATGGACAGTGTCTTGAAAGGAGGATATAAGATGAACATCAACAAAATCAAAATGAGGATAATGGAATATAGTCAAATTAAGTCGGGTGATGCTGAGGGAATTCGATTAGGAAATGAGACACTTAAAGTAGTAAAGGAGTTTTGCTATTTGGGGATCAAAATAACTGATGATGGTCGAAGTAGAGAGGATATAAAATGTAGACTGGCAATGGCAAGGAATGCGCTTCTGAAGAAGAGAAATTTGTTAACATCAAGTATAGATTTAAGTGTCAGGAAGTCGTTTCTGAAAGTTAAAATGGTTCAAATGGCTCTCAGCACTATGGGACTTAACTTCTGAGGTTATCAGTCCCCTAGAACTTAGAACTACTTAAACCTAATTAACCTAAAGACATCACACACATCCATGCCCGGGGCAGGATTCGAACCTGGGACCGTAGCTGTCGCGCAGCTCCAGACTGTAGCGCCTAGAACCACTCGGCCACTCCGGCTGGCTTTCTGAAAGTATTTGTATGGAGTGTAGCCATGAATGGAAGTGAAACATGGACGATAAGTAGTTTGGACAAGAAGAGAATAGAAGCTTTCGAAATGTGGTGCTACAGAAAAATGCTGAAGATTAGATGGGTAGATCGTATAACTAATGAGGAGGTATTGAATAGAATTGGGGAGAAGAGTAGTTTGTGGCACACTTTGACAAGAAGTAGGGATCGGTTGGTAGGACATGTTCTGAGGCATCAAGGGATCACTAATTTAGTATTGGAGGGCAGTGTGGAGGGTAAAAATCTTAGAGGGAGACCACGAGATGAATACAATAAGAAGATTCAGAAGGATGTAGGCTACAGTACGTACTGGTAGATGAAGCAGCTTGCACAGGATAGAATAGCATGGAGAGCTGCATCAAGCCAGTCTCAGGACTGAAGACCACAACAACAACACGTGTTGAACATTAAAAGATCTTACATTATGTCATAAAAGAAACAAGACATCAGAGGATACTCCAAGCGCATCGGAATTTCGTAATCCGCACTGAAATGTGCACATTTAAAGTGCATATTTAAAATGAACATTTGTATCTCCAGATTCTCAGTGCAGTAGGCCTCGACCTGAGATTACGCTTTTCAATGTGGTTTTTTGGATGTAAATTTTCTTGGAGCTCCAGAACTGTGTTATCTCATGTTTGGTTCTTTATTGTGGCATAATGCTATACGTGCTATAAGATGAAAACGTGCACTAGAAATGCAGCGGACAGTTGAAACTAGACAATAGTGTGGAATTAAACACTTTGTTTCAAATATATTGACTGTCTTAGTGGAAAAGATTAATAAAAGAAAATTTCTTTCAAACCGACAAAAATAACTTCACTGTTCTGCAAAGGAATTAATGCTTGACTGTCAGAAACATGGAAATAAAATAAAATCTGAAACTAATAACATATTTTGGCCTTCTGTAACTATGTGAATGTATTTTAATTCACTTGATAGCTCCCGGCCACAGAAAATCATTTTGTTTTCATTTGACTTGAAAGCTGTTAACAAAGAGGAAACAGCGAAGCCACTGAATGTAAACATTGGTCACATTGACAGTACCCACTTCCGCACTATAACTCAGACTGCTCTGCGCACCAGCCCTGGATCTACGATATTTCCGAACTGGGGCTCCACCCATGGAGCACAAGGAGGATGTGATGGCACCAGCCTGTGCCATAAGATTTAGGAAGATTTAAAAACACCGCAACAAGATGGCAGCGCTGAGAAAAGACCTGCCGAACTGTGGTTTCCAATCGAAGCAGATGATCCATGAGAAACCTTCCCTCCTGAAAGCCACAGTGGTAGAGAGATTTAAGGATCCAAGATTCAAGGACCCAATTGAGATAAGCCACCATTCATGCCAGTAACATGCATGGGACATTGGTCAGGCTGATTGGCTGGTAACTATTAAGGGACAACAGATCCTTGCCAGGCTTAAAGACAGGAATCACTATAATCTCTCTCCATTTAAAAGGAAAATGCCTTGGAGCGAAATACAGTTAAACACCTGAAGGAGATATTGTCATTGTGGAGGACTGAGGTGTTGAAGCAATTGGTTATTGATGGGATCAGGGCCGGAGTTGAACTGTGGGAAGAAGAAAGGGCCAGAAGAAGCTGTTGTTCATTGAAAGGTTCACTGTAGGATTCCGCCTGACAAGGGGTAAAATCTAAGCGGAAAATTTCAACGAGCTGTTTCCAGCAGAATAGGAGGCTAACACCAATGCCATTGCAGAATAAGTCACAAGGTATTCCGTTAGAACTGATGGAATTGTACAAATAAGTCACAAGATATTCCATTAGAACTGATGGAATTGTACAAAGGCCACAAGGAAGGGCAAGGCCAAGAATGGACAAACTACTAACAACCTGGGAGGGTGTGCACCTGTGACGAAGGGAAAAATGAACCTAGAGAGGAGAAAGTGTTCCTAATGCACCCATTTTCTCTGTTTGATTAAGTAACCGGCTTTGGCACGAGGCTGTTTAAAGGTTGTAAGAATGGTTGAGTATGGGTGCCACTTAACATGTTGGAAGGCGCGACAAGGCACACAAATGGTGGTGGCAATGGCCGTGCTCCATAATGGAACTGGCAAAGTGTGAAAGGGGCCTGTCAAGTGTGGAATGGCAATGCCAGCAGCGCACATTATCTTATGAGAGAGATCACAGGCCACGTCATCAGTACAACCTCGGAAAGAAGGTGGAAACACGACCTGGGAGGTATATAGTGGCCATTCAGCATTAAGGAAAGCCCTGTGGGGAAACCTGGTCATTGGGAGACGGGACATGGTCACTATCTCATAGGTCAATGTGTGGCAACCAGTGTAAGGAAGAAAGAACAGGAGGGGAAGGGAGCGAAAGATCAACGGCAGAGAAAGTGCCACAACTGGCAGTAAAGTGAGAAGTGGAACCATCATTGAGGCACACATCATGGTCTGCAAGAAATTGGTCAATGAGGAACCCCAACTAGACGATAAAGCACTGCCTGGCAAAGGGTGATTGACATTAAAATCCCCAAGGAGGAGGGATGGAGGTGGGAGTTGCTGAAGGAGGGCACTTAGGGAAGCAGATGTAGGTTGTCTAGGAGGAGACAGAGATTGCAAACTGTGACCGCAGAGTCCAAGTGCAGCCAGATGGCAGCTGCTGCGAATGGAGAATGAAGTGGGATCCATGTACTAACAATATCCGTATGGACCAATGTGCAGATACCATCAAAGCACTCAAAGGGGCGACCTAGTTCCTACAGAAAGCATGGAATCTAAGAAGGGTCACTGAGTATCAGTAAAATGAGATTCCTAGAGAATGACACAAGCTGCAGAGCAAACGCAATAAGAGATTGCAGCTCTGGGGGGCGATAGCAGTATACATTACAGTTCCGCAGATACATTACAGTTCCGCAGAAGAAGTGTGTGTGTGTGTGTGTGTGTGTATATATATATATATATATATATATATATATATATATATATATATATATATATGTATATATATCATACTGAGAGGCAAACAGGCCGTAACCGATCACGCCTCTGGGTCACCATCTGTCACCGAGGATGGGGTGACATCCATAAATAGGTCAGACTCAGGTTGTAAGAGGGCAGATGGCACCTCTGGTGGCACTGGGGAGGGGGGGAGGTAGGGGGGAGGCAACTTCATCCTGGGACATGTTTTTTCTTCTTCTCTTTTGTTGGTTGAAGAGGGCATGGTACAGAAGAGTACAGGGTTCTGCAAGATCCAGAACTGAAAGAGAGTGGGTGACCTTGAGGTACACAGATTGTGTGCTGTGGCTGAGAGACTCCCAGGGCAGGGGTCCTCCAGGAGGGAGCCCCATCACCGGCAGGCACTGAAGAAGGGGGACACTACTTCGGTCAAGGAAGGCAAATGGCACCTGGAGGGCTGGGGGGCGTGGGAACCACAGGGGAAGAGAGAGGAGATGTGAGGTGACAAGGCTGGAGTAAAGAGGAGGAAAGAAGTGAAAAGAAAGTAACAGGAGAAGTCATTGACAGAGGATGAAGTTGGTCAAATTTCTGATGAACCTCAGTTTAAGATAAACGTTCCAGGGACTTAGACTCTTGTGCTTCTTTTCTTTCTCGTAAGACTGGCAATTTGGTGAGTGTGTAGAGTAACAGTCTTGACTCTTACACACGGACAGAACACAGGGTGTCCACAGTCACCACGTAGAGCGTTTGCCATACATCGTGAAGACATGTGCCTGAAACGCAAGCACTAAAAGCACCATATGGGTGGCTGGATTTATGTCTTCACATCACCATTAACACACAACCATGATCTCCTTTGGGTGGGTATACCCCTCAAATGCTAGTATAAAGGTACTGACATCAGTGTGAATGTTCTTATGACATTTCTGCACACACCAAACAAAATGAACATCCTGTCATTCCCCGTTCCAGATTGGCTTGGAGTTCTTCATCAGTATGAAGGATGAGGTCCCTATGAAAAATGACTGCTAGACCATATTCAAAGACATGATGTGTAATGGACACCGAGACATTGGCAAGATGATCATAAGTACGACAAAATGCAGACTGGGTGGCAGAAGTAGTTTTCATCAGCTGGGAACCCAATCCCATCTTGCGGAGACTCCATCAAACTTGTCTTCAATATTTTGCACAAAAAATAACGGCTTTGTGTGGTGAATGTGACGCTGTCCAGCCTAGTGCAGAGCAGGTAGCAGAGAAAGTGTTTCACTGCAAGCTGGTATGCCTGACCCTCCTTCCCAGGGTGTAGCCAGAGAAGGGAAGGCTGCAGGGTCATAAGAGCCACCATTCAATGATCCTTTACTAACTGAAGAGAAAATCATAGAAGAGCTGCCAGATTTTTAAAGTTTGATAAGCTTATTGTGCAAAGCATCCACCCTGATACCATCCACCCTGATCATGAGCTCTCCCCATGAGTGCCACCCAGCCACAGCAAGGGTTGTCTGGCAAGGCAGCCATTGCCTGGAGTTCTGATTCTCTAGAATGACAAACAGCCACTCCTAGGGTGAAACAGGGTGGTGACAGCTCAGGTATCAGAAGTGTGATCATTGTGTTGTCAGGGGTTTGGACGCATGGGTATGTAAAAGCCCAACCACATGGACTGGCTGCATATCTTGGTGACCTATTAGAGCACAAAGGCCTACAGTGCGGATAGAATGGGGGCCAAGGAAGGAAGGGAGGAGGAAAAGAAAGAAGGAAGGAAGGGGAAAAGAAAGAAGGAAGGAAGGGGAAAAGAAAGAAGGAAGGGGAAAAGAAGGAAGGAAGGGGAAAAGAAGGAAGGAATGGGAAAAGAAGGAAGGAATGGGAAAAGAAGGAAGGAATGGGAAAAGAAGGAAGGAATGGGAAAAGAAGGAAGGAAGGAAGGAAGGCAGGAAGGAAGGGGAAAAGAAGGAAGGAAGGAAGGAAGGCAGGAAGGAAGGAAGGAAGGCAGGAAGGAAGGGGAAAAGAAGGAAGGAAGGAAGGCAGGGGAAAAGAAGGAAGGAAGGAAGGAAGGAAGGCAGGCAGGAAGGAAGGAAGGAAGGCAGGCAGGAAGGAAGGAAGGAAGGAAGGAAGGGGGGAAAGAAGGCAGGAAGGAAGGAAGGAAGGGGGGAAAGAAGGCAGGAAGGAAGGAAGGAAGGGGGGAAAGAAGGCAGGAAGGAAGGAAGGGGGGGAAGAAGGCAGGAAGGAAGGAAGGGGGGAAGAAGGCAGGAAGGAAGGAAAGGGGGGAAGAAGGCAGGCAGGAAGGAAGGAAGGGGGGAAGAAGGCAGGCAGGAAGGAAGGAAGGGGGGAAGAAGGCAGGAAGGAAGGAAGGGGGGAAGAAGGCAGGCAGGAAGGAAGGAAGGGGGGAAGAAGGCAGGCAGGAAGGAAGGAAGGGGGGAAGAAGGCAGGCAGGAAGGAAGGAAGGGGGGAAGCAGGCAGGCAGGAAGGAAGGAAGGGGGGAAGCAGGCAGGCAGGCAGGCAGGAAGGAAGGGGGGAAGCAGGCAGGCAGGCAGGAAGGAAGGGGGGAAGCAGGAAGGAAGGGGGGAAGCAGGCAGGCAGGCAGGAAGGAAGGGGGGAAGCAGGAAGGAAGGGGGGGAAGCAGGAAGGAAGGGGGGAAGCAGGAAGGAAGGGGGGGAAGCAGGAAGGAAGGGGGGGAAGCAGGAAGGAAGGGGGGAAGCAGGAAGGAAGGGGGGGAAGCAGGAAGAAGGGGGGGAAGCAGGAAGAAGGGGGGGAAGCAGGAAGGAAGGGGGGGAAGCAGGAAGGAAGGGGGGAAGCAGGCAGGCAGGCAGGAAGGAAGGGGGGAAGCAGGCAGGCAGGCAGGAAGGAAGGGGGGAAGCAGGAAGGAAGGGGGGAAGCAGGAAGGAAGGGGGGAAGCAGGAAGGAAGGGGGGAAGCAGGAAGGAAGGGGGGAAGCAGGAAGGAAGGGGGGAAGCAGGAAGGAAGGGGGGAAGCAGGAAGGAAGGGGGGAAGCAGGAAGGAAGGGGGGAAGCAGGAAGGAAGGGGGGAAGCAGGAAGGAAGGGGGGAAGCAGGAAGGAAGGGGGGAAGCAGGAAGGAAGGGGGGGAAGCAGGAAGGAAGGGGGGGAAGCAGGAAGGAAGGGGGGAAGCAGGAAGGAAGGGGGGGAAGCAGGTAGGAAGGGGGGGAAGCAGGTAGGAAGGGGGGGAAGCAGGTAGGAAGGGGGGGAAGCAGTCAGGAAGGGGGGAAGCAGTCAGGAAGGGGGGAAGCAGTCAGGAAGGGGGGAAGCAGTCAGGAAGGGGGGAAGGAAGGGGGGAAGCAGTCAGGCAGGCAGGAAGGAAGGGGGGAAGCAGTCAGGCAGGCAGGAAGGAAGGGGGGAAGCAGTCAGGCAGGCAGGAAGGAAGGGGGGAAGCAGTCAGGCAGGCAGGAAGGAAGGGGGGAAGCAGTCAGGCAGGCAGGAAGGAAGGGGGGAAGCAGTCAGGAAGGAAGGGGGGGAAGCAGTCAGGGAGGAAGGAAGGGGGGGAAGCAGGCAGGAAGGTGTGTGTGGGGGGGGGGGGGCATGCGTGCGTGCGCGTGCCCCAATCTACCTCACTGTTGAGGGTAGCCATCGCTAACATGTTCTCCAGACCTCACCCACACAGGTTGCCAAGTACTGGCACACTACCGCTGTGACTCATGAATGCTGCCAGAGTGCTGAAGCAGCATGGAATGACATACCTGTGTCATACACAACTTGTATGACTCATTGATGAGCCACATTACAGCCACTGTTGCTGTGTATTAAATTTCACACCATGTCTAACCCCAAATCCCATACAAATTTAATCATGTATTCTTACTATAGTATACACACTTCTACATCGATACTCTGTAAATCACATTTAAGTTCCTCGCAGAGGGTTCATCGAACCACTTTCCAAATAATTCTTTATTGTTCCAATCTCTCAAAGTGCACGAAAAGCAACACATATCTTTTGGTGTCAGCTCTGATTTCCATAATTTTATTATGGTGATCGTTTCTTCCTACATAGGTTGTCGTCAAAAAATATTTTCGCATTTGGAGGAGAAAGTTGATGTTTGAAATTTCGTGAGAAATTCCGCCACAATGAAAGACGCCTTTGTTTTAATTACGTCCATCCCAAATCCTGTATCACTTCAGGGGGACACACTTTCCTATTTCGTGATAATACAAAGTGTGCTGCCTTCTTTGAACTTTCTTGGTGTACTCGGTCAGTTCTATCTGATAAGGATCTCACACAGCGCAGCAGTATTCTAAAAGAGAGCAGAAAAGTGTAGTGTAGGCAGTCTCCTTTGTAGATCTGTTACATTTTCTGTCTTGCCAATAAAACACAGTCTTTGGCTATCCTTCCCCACAACATTTGCTGTGTGTTCCTTCCAATTTAAGTTGTTCATAATTGTATTTCCTAGGTATTCAGTTGAATTTATGGCCTTGATTAATCATGTAACCGAAGTTTAACGGATTTCTTTTTGCACTCATGTGACTGCCCTCATGCTTTTCGTTGTTCACGGTCAACTGCCAATTTTCGCACCATATAGATATCTATCTACATAGTTTTGCAATTTGCTTTGATGGGTTTGCTAATCAAACGACAGTGTCAATTGCGAAAAACCTAAGACGGCTCCTAAATCGTTTATATAGATGAGGAACAGCAAA
Source organism: Schistocerca cancellata (assembly GCF_023864275.1). Taxonomy (NCBI): domain Eukaryota; kingdom Metazoa; phylum Arthropoda; class Insecta; order Orthoptera; family Acrididae; genus Schistocerca; species Schistocerca cancellata. Next base: position 549,483,466 of record NC_064629.1, read on the forward strand.
GGACCTATAACACTACTTCTGGGAACGCCAGAAATCACTTCTGTGTTATTCGATGACTTTCTGTCAGTTACTACGAACTGTGACCTCTCTGAAGAGAGATTTATTTTATTTATTTATTTATTTATCCATCTTTAAGGATTTACATGCAATCGATGTCATCATGAGTAATGTACAATTTACATATTAAGAAATGTAACTATTGTGAGGTATCACACAAAGCTAAAGTATACATTTTAAAAGAACATACATAATAAAGGAATACATTTGATACATAAAGATATCCCACATAACTTAAGTACGCATTTTAAAGAATGTGCATGATAAAAGGATACATTTCATACTAAGGATTTCTCCACATGTTTAACAAATGGTTCAAATGGCTCTGAGCACTATGGGACTTAACAGCTGAGGTCATCAGTCCCCTAGAACTTAGAACTACTTAAACCTAACTAACCTAAGGACATCACACACATCCATGCCCGAGGCAGGATTCGAACCTGTGACCGTAGCGACATGTTTAACAGTTAAATGTGGAACTACAGAGAGAAAAAAAAAAAAGCTTAAGAAGAGGTACAAACAGAGTTGCAAATTGTTTCATAAGTCGGGTCTATTCTTGAAGAGTTTTCAAATTTTTTAACACTGTAAAAAGCTTTGTCTTTCAGCCATTTTTTAGTCTTACTTTTGAATATTAAGTGAGACACAATGTGCCTGCACAGGTAATGTGTTGAAAAGCCTTACTACCATGTATTCATAACTGTCTTGTGTTTTCTTGAGTAGAGTTGTTGATATATCTATCTTAAATGTTTGACGAGTGTTATGATTATGAACAGACTGTCTAAGGTTGTAACTGTTAAAGTTTTCTTTTATGTACAAAAGGCAGCTGTATATAAAAAGAGAAGGGACTGTCATTATCTGTAATTCTTTGAAGTATGACCTACATGATATGTTATTTTTGGTAATCCCAGAGATGCTCCTGATGGCTTTCTTCTGCCAAATAAAGATTTTCCTGGACCATGCAAAATTACCCCATAGAAGAATACCATAGCTAATATGGCAATGAAACAATGCATAATAGGAATTAATCAGCAGGCTTTCAGAAACACAGGTGCGTAATTTTCTCAGCAGATAGATACCTCGTGAAAGCTTTCGAGATATGTTGTCTATGTGACTGCCAGGTTAATTTCGTATCTAAGTATATGCCAAGGAAAGATATATTTAGTCTTTACATAGTTAATAGCTAACTCATTGGCTTCAAACCACATATTGGACAATCTGAGAAAATCTTTACTTTGCTCCTTCAGTTTATTTATGTCCTTCCCTGAATTGATGAAAGTTGTGCCATCTGTGTAAAACACAGATTTGCATGGCATATTGCTGGGCAGGTCATTTATAAATATTATAAACAGTAATGGCCCAAGCACTGATCCTTGGGGAACACCTCTAGTGACATTCAGTAACTGTGACTTGACCGTTGTAGCTTACAGTTTGCTTTCTGTTACTGAGATACGATTTAATGAGGGAGAGTTCCAGATCCCTAATGCCATAACACCATAGTTTTTCCAGCAGTATTGTGTGGTTTACAGAATCAAATGCTTTGCTTAAGTCCACTAGTGTGGCTTTAGCAGATGATTTGGATTCGAAAGAAGATTGCACAATAGAAACAACCTTTTTCAACAGCATTGTTGATAACTGGACCCTAAAACCATGTTGAGACTTAGTATATTGTTCTTTTTTGACAAATGCATGTTAATTTGCTTTTGTATGCAATATTAGATTATTTTTGAAAAAAATAGTATCACAGAAATTTGACGATAATTATTAGTGCAGGATTTATCAGCCTTTTTGTGTAATGGAATTACTACTGCCTTCATTAGAAATTCTGGAAAAATAGCACTGTCAAATATCCAGTTTATGACTGTGCAGAGAGGGAATGTTGTCATTCATCACAAAATTTGAGAGGCCATAAATATCTTCAGATCTGGAGTCACTTAACTTTGCCACTGATTTAATTACATCACTTATTTCCACATGTCCCCAATTACAGGTTGGCACGGTATCAGCAAAGTTTTGTAAAAATGGTTTATATAAGTAGATTGTGAACTTGATTTTGAACTCTTGTGAGGAGATGAGGGATTAGGGTTTGCTGCATTGATAAAAAAAAGAGGTTAAATTCATCTGGGGTGACATTAACATCAGTTGGAACTTTTCCACTATGACTACCTGTACCTAATTCTGCTTTAATGACACTCCATGCAGCCTTCCACTTATTGGAGATTTTGATGAAGTTGTAATTTGCTCTACATTTTGCTAATCTAATTTGTGATCTGTAGTGTCTCTTGAGGCTAACATATGTTGCATTGTCAACACTACCATTTTTTCCTTATCATAGCATATCAAAACCATTAATCTTAGCTTCTGTAAACATGGTGTAAACCACCTATGTGGAGTAGTTCGACCATGTTTTCTTGCCATAGTTTTGTTTCGTTTGGTAATCATTGGACAGGAGGTACTGAAAATTTCAGACAGAGTACTAACAATCCTGCTACAATTGTCCTCAACATTGTTGGAAGCATATATTATTCCAGTTTAGTACCTTCAGCTTATCCCTGAAGCTATTTATGCTTTTATCATTTAATAACCTGACATACTGGGTTGGTTCACACTCCCCCATTGTTTCATTGTTAGTTTTACCCATATACCTTTGTGATCTGTCAGGTGGTCGACATTATGGAGTCCCAATTCAAAATCATCTTTACGTACATTTGTGATAAAATTGTCGAGACAAGAAAGTTGTCTTGTGGGACTATAATTTGCACAGAAGAGATTACAGGATCTTAGCATATTAAGCAAATTAGTATTTTTGTGTGTCTTTCCTTATGTCAAAATTTAAATCTCCTAAAATTATTGTCTTGTGTTTGGTATATTTTTCTGTACAGTGGATAAGTTTAGATAAACACTCTAGAAATTGATTGGCATCACTATCAGGAGAATGGTATATTGAAATAACTGAGTTTTAATGTTGGTAGTAGCATGACAGCCTTTAACACATATGTCCCTAACATCAAGCACAGTATATCTTAACCCTAGATTGTCATATATTGAGGCACCCCCATAACCTTCACTGGGTCTGCAGTAACTTTTAATTAAATTAAAACATGGTGGTACATACAGTTTTCTCTCTTCTCTTAACCAGTGTTCATTAATACATAATACTATTCTATTGTTTTCATTCAATACAACACCAAGTTCATCAGCTTTATATTTCAGAGATCTAATATTTATGTGCATGAATAATACCGATTTTTCACAGCAAGAGGGAAGATGGGTGGTGTAATCATTACTTCTGTGGTATTTTTTTTGTTCTGTTTGAGGCTCAGGTGGCAGACTTTTTTATTTCTGCTTCCTGCATAATTTATTGAGGTTTCTGTCTTCTTATCTGCTAATGGAGGGGACATTTTGTTGTCTGTTTCTCAAGGTTCTTGTTTGTTTCACATGTTACATAGTTTATGTGGGCAGGTTGAATGGAGGCACTTGATAAGACTTTGGCGTAGGATGGAGGTGGTGATGCAATACTCACTGTGGTTTCCTTCCTCTTTTCTACCAGTTACTGCAGTGGAACTGCTACAGTTGTTGTTGACACCATTTCTGTTTCTGTTGCTTGTGCTGCTGCTGTTATTGGTCTTGTTGGTTGAGCTGGTTCAAATGTTGCTGGTTTTTCTGGTGCTGCAGTTGTTACTGAATTTGATCGTGATGCTGTAGCAATTTGTGGTTCTGCAGCTGCTTTAGTAGTTGTGTCCAAGACAGATTCACTTCCTGCATGGTTACTTTCAGTAATGTATTGGTAGTTCATTACAATGGCTGGTACTGACTCATAGATACTCTGTTTTTTCATATATTTCTAAAGTTTTGTAAATTGCTTTGCACAGAGATGACTTGCCTCTTCTATTCAGGTACATGCCATGTTTTGTAAAGCTGCATCTATCCAGGAAATCGACTGATAGAAATCTTATGTTTGGGTACACTTTACACAGTTTGTATCGAGGGCACTTTAGAGTCTGATAATAACGTTAGCTAACTCATTACAATACACGTCATTTGCTCTTCCAATTAATACAACATGACTATTTTTGTTGTCTTGTTTGTTCAGTAAAACGTCCCTAATAATTTCCCGCATTGGTGCTCCTGGTTTCACATGACTGCATACTTCCAGATCGTAATGGTTTCGTAGCACTCCCGTCAGTCCGCGTCCGTGGCTATCCGAGTAGATAGCCAACTCAGTGTGATTTCCTAAAGATTTCTTATTTATTTTCTTGGAGACAAATATTTCACTTGGGCAGAGATTTTCGCTTCGCGAGTATGCATTTCCTGTTGAAATTCATCGATCTCAGCGTGTTTTCTATGTGAGGCCCGTCTTTGTAGTTCATTAGTAAATGAACTTATTATTTTTGCTTCTTTGAGTTCGCTTTTATCAGGCTGTAGGTCTTCTTGTGTTAAGGCGTCATATTTACGTTTTAAAATTCCGATCTCAGTTAGCAACGTTGCAATCACTTCACTTTCGCATTCTGCACTGATCAGTTTTTTTTTTTTTTCAATGTCGTCTACATAACATTCCCGTCAAGTCCAGAATTATTGTTTCAGATTAGCACTTGCACAGCTGTAATTGTGTAAAGTTTTGCATTTAACACACACAATACCGTTCGCCGTTCGCTTGTTGCAGTAGCACTTGTCTGAGTATACACGATAATGTTCACCACGAGGTTGATCGGAGGACGATGTGGAAGCTATACTCTCAATTGCATTAACGAAATTTGTCGATTTTCCCATCCTTTCTTCTGACATTTTTACAATCATGTGGCATGTAACATTTCTCTTCACTATAAATATTTTGTTTTTTACATTTTGCACACTTTTTACCACTGTTTTTGTTCACATTTGCGGAGTTGACACACGCTACATCTATACTTTCCGCCATCCAGTCACATAAATGAGACGACATTCCATAGCACGCAATTTCACTACAAGCCACTTTTTGATACATTGTCAAAAGCCTTCTGGAAATCTAGAAATACGGAATCAATTTGAAATTCCTTGTCAATAGCACTCAACACTTCATGTGAATAAAGAGCTAGTTGTGTTTCACAAGAACGATGTTTTCTAAATCCATGTTGACTGTGTGTCAATAGACCGTTCTCTTCAAATTAATTCATAATGTTAGAATACGATGTAGTTCTAAAATCCTGCTGCATATTGACCTTAATGATATACGCCTGTAATTTAGTGGCCTGTTTAACTTTCCAGTCTTTGGGTACCGATCTTTTGTCAAGCATGATTGTTAAGTATGAAGCTATTGTACCTGCATACTCTGAAAGGAATCTAACTGGCAAAGGTGTGGACTGGAATAGTTGGTTTTGTTAAGTCATTTAAGTTGCTTTACTGTCTGTTCCTGGTAGCTGAGTGGTTAGTGCAACAATGTCTAGTTCGATTCCTGGCTGGGTCGGAGATTTTCTCCGCTCACAGACTGGGTGTTGTGTTGTCCTAATAATCATTTCATCCCCATCGACGCGCAAGTCGCTGAAATGGAATCAAGTCGAAAGACTTGCACCCGACGAACGATCTACCCGACGGGAGGCCCTAGTCACATGACGTTTTATGTAATTGTTTTACTACTCCAAGGGTATCTACTTCTACGTTACTAATGCTGGCAGCTGTTCTTGATTCGAATTCTGGAATATTTACTACTTCTTCTTTGGTGAACAAATTTCGGAAGGCTGTGTTTAGTAACACTGCTTTGGCAGCAATGTCATCAATAGCATTTCCATCGCTACTGTGCAGAGAAGGCATTGATTGTGTCTTATCACTTGCATTCTTCATATATGACCAGAATCTCTTGGATTTTCTGCCAGGTTTCGTTGTGGAAACTGTGTATCTCGCATTGAAGTCCTCGCTAAATTACGAGCTTCTGTAAAAGATCGCCAATCTGAGATTTTGCATCCGTTTAAATTTGGCATGTTTTTTCGTTGCTTCAAAAAATGGTTCAAATGGCTCTGAGCAATATGGGACTTAACACCTGAGGTCATCAGTCCCCTAGAACTTAGAATTACTTAAACCTAACTAACCTCAGGACATCACACACATCCATGCCCGAGGCAGGATTCGAACCTGCGATCGTAGCGGTCGCGCTGTTCCAGACTGAAGCGCCTAGAACCGCTCAGCCACTCCGGCCGGCTTTTCGTTGTTCCTGCAACAGCGTTCTGATCCGTTTAGTGTACCAATGACGATGAGCTCCTCTGTTAGTGTATTTGGTACAAATCTCTCAATTGCTACTGATAATATTTCTTTGAATTCAAGCCACATCTGGTTTACACTTATATTTCTAATTTGGAAGGAATGGAAGTTGTGTCTCAGGAATGCGTCGAGCGAATTTTTATATCTGCTTTTTCGAACAGGTATATTTTTCGACTATTTTAGGATTTGGGCGTTACAATATTCAATGTCGCTACGAGAAACCTGTGTTCATGAACCCTAGTATCCGTTATGATGTTTCTTATTAGCTCAGGATTATTTGTTGCTAAGAAGTGTTTTTTTTAGCTCAGGATTATTTGTTGCTAAGAAGTGTGTTTTCACAACCGTTTGCTATTTGCGTGGGCTCATGAAACTAACTGCTCAAAATAATTTTCAGAGAATGCGTTTAGCACAATTTCGGATGATATTTTATGCGTACTTCCAGAACTAAACATGCATTTTCGACAACATTTCGAGGGTAAATTAAAGTCACCACTAACTATAATTGAATGAGTCAGGTACGATTTTCAAATCAAACTCAAGTTTTCTTTGAACCTTTCAGCAATTGCATCTTCTCAATTGGAAGGTTGGTAAAAGAAGCCAATTACTATTTTATTCTGGTTGCCAAGAATGACCTCTGCCCATATTAACTCAAAGGAACTGTCTACATAAGTTTCATAACAAGATAAAACTACTACTAACAGCAACAAACATGCCACCGTCAACTGTTTTTAGCCTATCCTTTCAGAACACCATTAGGTTCTTCACAAAAACTTCGGCTGAAATGATCGGCTTTAGCCAGATTTCAGTGCCTATAACGATTTGAGCAGCAGCGCTTCCTATTTTGCACATGGAAGGTCTGGTACTTTCCCAACACAGCTGTGACAATTTACAATTGTTATACTGATGGTTCCTATATCTACGATCTTTCTGTGTTCAGCCTGCACCCTCTGTGAATGAATCCCTTTCTGTGTTTCCCCGAGACGATCTAACCTAAAAAGTCCATGCCACACTGCCCCTGCTACCCATGTAGCCGCCTCCTGCGTTTAGTGGACTCCTTACATATTCAACAGAACCCAACCACCCTAAGGCGCAAATCGAGGAATCTGCAGCCTACACGGTCGCAGAACCGTCTGGGACTATTATTCAGACCCCTCCACTCGGCGCTGTACCAAAGGTCTGCAATCAGTCCTATTGACTGCTGCAAATGGTAAGCTCTGCTTTCATCTTGCAAGCAAGACTGGCAGCCTTTACCACTTCTGTTAGCAGCTGGAAACCACAGAGAATCTATTCTGATCCGAACCGACACACGTAATTGGTACCGACGTGAGCCACCACCTGCAGTTGGCTGCACCCTGTTCTCTCCATAGCATCCGGAAGGACCTGTTCCACATATGGAATGACTCCACCCGGTATGGACATTGGTTTTCTTCTTGGCAGCCATGTCCCTAAGGGGGCCAATAACATGCCTAACATTGGAGCTCCCAACTATCAATAGTCCCACCCTCTGTGGTTGCCCAGATCTTGCAGGCTGAGAGGTTTTCTTGGAAACAGGGCAGGCAACTGCATCTGGCTGAGCCACAGTGTCCACCACATACAGTACCTGGAACCTGTTTGTCAGACTAACTAGAGAGGCCTTACATGCAGCCCCTTTCCTTTCACTGCTTGTCATGCCCAAAAGCGATCTCCCACTCTACCACAGGTGGGGTCAACCTGTTTGAGCAGTAACTGGGCTGGCCACCAGTGAGGGCCAATCAGAGGGCCAATCAGAGGGCCAATCAGAGGGCCAATCAGAGGGCCAATCAGAGGGCCAATCAGAGGACTCAGATGTGCTGGATGTCTGTTGGATCCCCACAACTGGCCCATAACAGTGATACCCATCCATTGCAGCTTCAAGCTGTCTAACTAAAGCCATCACAGCCTGGAGCTGAGCATCAAGTGTCACCAGCTTGGCTCACACCACCACACAACAATCACAGTCCTGATCCATACTAAATACGGTGGAACTCTACTGTAGACCCTGACAAAAACGCAAGAACTTTGTCTAATAAATAAGATTGATTCAAAAACCAAACTACTGAAACACTCAAGTGAGACTACATAATTCGCTCCTGATTTGAAATTTGTAATGTCACATGATCAGTTTACTATCTGATGCAAATGAAAACACAAGAATCGTGTCTATTAGATATTATGTTAACACGCAGAAACTCAAAACACACAGATGAAATTATACAATTCATTCCTGGTTAGGAACTCGTAAAAGTCATAAAACCAGTTACTTCCCTGTGGCTGCTTCTGTCTCAGGCAGCTGCTGCTACCTACCTTACAGACAATAAGGAAGATTGCAGTGTTTTCCATCTTTTGTGGTATGCAATGCTAATTGAAAGTAGTATATATGACCAATTTAGCAATCCTTCTGACCCGTAAGTTTGTAATGCTGATCATAATATCCCTGCCATGACGGACCCTAATCTAGATGAGCTCAAAAATGAAACGGTAACAATGGCAGAAAGCCTGCCACTGCTAAACTAGGGCAAACTAATATCAAACAAAAGCAAAACCAAAATATGTATCTTTTCCTCAGCTGTTTGAGTGAAAGTTTATGAGTGTGATCTGTTCCCACTAAAGAGAACACGTATGGACACACATCTGATACTAAATGCACAACATTTGTGCAATAAGACATTTACAGGAGAGCGCCCTGTTATGCAATTTAAAACACTGTCAGCAATCAACAGCCTCTGTATTCCTACAGCACCTCGTTCCATTCTCATTGATCCCGAGAGGCACACTCCCATTGTGCCGGCAGTTTGTGTGACAAATATAAAGCAGTGGGACAACTGCAGGCAGATTATTGGGTTGGACACAGTTCAGATAACTAAAGATACTGATTGTTCTTCCTCTATATTGAAGGCTGTATCTTTTTACCGAAATATTTACCTTGCAGATACATTGTCCACCATTACAAAACACACAGTAGAAATAATTTAGAATACACTAGATCTAATTTATGTAAATAATTTACCTGGCACACTGGAGGACTAATGTTAGCTGATGGCAAGTGTACTGTTTAAGGTTATCAAAATCTCTGTACCAGACAGCCATGAGAGTAATGAAATGAGCTTATGACTGGGTTACAGCAAACAGCTGAACCCTTAATCTTAAATAAAATCTACGTTGTGCTCCACTATTTTTATAAAACACATTTTAATGTATGACCATTACAAATCTGTAAAATATTTACTGATCTGCAACTTGTTGAATGAGTTCCGTATGTAAATTTTCATAGACATTCCCATTATAAACTGAGGTGGCATCAGTATATGAATAAGTTAACTCAACAGCCGAGTACTGCTTACAAATCTTACTCATTGTTGGCTTGCAGATAGGATTTCATGCAATGGTATAACCTGCTGGGTCAATACAGCTAAAGTGAAGAATGTATTCTCTAGCAGTATGCAGTAACAATATTGTGTGACATTGATAAATAAATGAACATACTGCAGAAGCCTCTGAAAGGAACTGTGGGATTCTTACACTGACGTGCTTATGTACATCCTCCCTGAAGGTATTTGTCATTAACAACAAGAGTGATTTGGTATGAATTTTACAATTCACAATCAACATACAACAGGGTGAGCAAGAAGTAACTAGGTATTAAAATTGACATAACTTATCTTTGCAAAGTTATTTATTTGAAATTAATACAGTATGTACACTGTCTATGGAAATATGATTGCATGCATCAGAAGTTCATTAAACTTCTATGTAGGCATATGTAGTGTCAACCAATCACCTCAAAAGTCCTGAAATGGAATCCACAGTGTTCTGGAGGAAGTTGTGTGGGATGTTGGTAACAGCTTCCCAAGCCTGTGCTTCCAATGTGTGAAGTTTCGTCCAGTACACCATCTCTTTTGCACAGCCCCATAGAAAAAGGTCACATGTTGTCAAATCTGGCTTCCTTGCAGGCCATTCATGAGGTCCACATCTCCCCATCCAGTCCTGGAAACTACCCATCTAACCAGTTCTGCATGACATTTTCGAAGTGAGGCAGTGTGCTTTCTTCCATGAAGATAATGTCATCAGTATTTTCCCATCCAGATATCGTGGCCCAGACATAATCCTGAAGCATTTTAAGGTAGCATTCCCTGTTCATTGCATCACACAGGACATATGGGCTGATGTCATTTGTAGCAGTCATTCCACACCACACACTAACTTTTGGACAAGTATGCATGTTCTCCACTGTAACTCCAGGATCCTGTGCCACCCAGTACTGGCAATAGTGCCACTTGATGTAACTTCCGACATGTAATACAGCCTTGTCACTCCAAATGTTGTGAAAATTTGAGCCCATCTTCTTGCCAACCCAATATCACCACCCCATACTCCATTCTGCAACCACAGTCTTCTGATGTCAGCTGCTGCAGGTAATGGGGTTTCCATTCACAAAAGTATAGTTCTTTATGCAACACCTGATGCACAGCATGTCTTGTGAGTCTGCTCTCATGAGCTGCCCGACACGATTTCCCTGGGCTACGATTGAACATGTTCTTCACAATCATCACATTTTCAGGACAGACTTGGATGGATGGATGGATGGATGGATGGATGGATGGGCCTGTTTCTGCTCCAGCCTTTACCAAACCTGTGGTCATTAGCTTAGCATGACAATTCTTTATTTTCTACGGACGAATTGTAGCATTCCTTCTCTTCACTGTATGCCTCCATCTCCCAACAAGAATGATCAAATTCCACACTTCATAGTGTGAAGCAATTGTGCTCGTTTTCTAACTGGAAGGTGGTAGGTCATAATTTTTGTTGTTGAGTGTACTGCCTCTCACAGCCACTATCAATGCTATGCAGCACATGAGACCACTGTCCTACATGTTCTGTATGTCTGCACTATTCCCAATGTTATTCCACCAATATTAAAAACTTTACATCCATTTAATGATGCCTAGTTATTTCCTGCTCAACCTGCAGAAAATTTTTTGTGTGTAAACTACACATCCCTACTGAGGTGTGGCACCTTCCACTGCTCCTGTCTAGAGCCTGTGTATTGGGAGAATGACTCATGCATGCACAGTGACAGATGGTCTGAAGCAGGTTCAGTCGAGTATGTAGTTCTAATTTTCATCCACCAGAGTACAGTAGTGGACAGACATTCAAGAAACAGGTCAAGAGAATGTTTTTGTGAATAGTTCTGTTTATTTCTTGAACACTCTGTTTATGTTTGTACAGTTTTGTATATGCCTTTAGTAGTGTGAATGATGCATGAATGTGGTCTAAAGTAAATATATAGATCACTGCTCTACTGATGAATGCTGTAGTGTGAAAAAGTTGTAAGACAGTATGACTTCAGATGATGGGGAATAAATGAACATACTGCAGAAGCCTCTGAAAGGAACTGTGGGATTCTTACACTGACGTGCTTATGTACATCCTCCCTGTTCAGCAAGTTTATGATAAAAGGAGAGCGAATTAGAGGGCAAATGAAAATAGTTAATAACATAAAATATCAGAATGTTAAATATTTATTTCAGGAAGAAATACAGTTGGAAAGTGTGTTATTTGTTGATTGGTTAGTCATGAAAAGTGTGGACTAAAGCGGGAGAATAATGTTTTTCTATCGACCTTAAAGAAAACTGACCAATCAGAACGGAGTATTCTTCGCACGTGTGTAGTATGACCTCTGAAGCAAGTTGTAGTTGGCCAGTTTAAGTTTTGCTACATGCCTCAAAAGTGCTCTAAAGTGAAGGCATATTAATTCCAGTGTGTTTTTAGAAAGTACAGATTTTTTAATAATTTTGTGTATGAGAAAAGACAGTAATTCTGTGTGGCATATTGAGCGGATGGGTGACCAAAAACTTGAATGCATTAGACACCGATAAGCTTAATATTGTGTCAAGCATTTTCATTTAAGAACAATCCATGCCTAGTAGCTGTTCAGATTTCGGGAAATACGTTCCCATAAACTTGCTAACATGCACGAAAGGGTTTCTGCACGACTGTGTTAGCATTAGTACAGGTTTGGCGGTGAACTTTTAATTCTGAACTTCAGAACATACCAAAGTTTTACCAGTATTTTCACCTTTCATTCAAAATTAAGACCTTTTCCCGATTCTTAGAATAGTTATGCTGTATGCAGCCTGGTCCGAGTTGCAGTACAGTTGGTTTCTGCTTGGCTTTCCTACTGGCAATCTGCTGCAATGAGTACACAGGCAGGTGCTGGTAAAAAAGGACAAAAGGAACCGCGAAGCCGCACCACCCAGGGTTTAGAATGGATTTTTATATTCTGGCATGAAAGTCTATAACAGCTTGCAGTTGAAAACAGGCAGGAAATTGAAAATCTCAAATTCAAAAACAATGTAAGAGTACTTCATTAGCCACTTCTCCATTTTGTAACATCTGGACTCAGGGATGTGAATTCAGCATAAATCTGATGTTTAATATAAACAGATCTTGACTTTACCAGTATAGAGACTGCATTCTGTTAAAGTGACCAGAATACTTCGTTTGAAGTATTAGCTAAAAATAGCAGCCAAGTAGTGTAAGACGTGGTACTGAGGTGTGTTTCAAATTAACTGTTTTTCTCCTAACATATGTATATTACCACTAGTATATTCACCCTAGTCAATTTGTTGCTAGCATAAGTTACAGAAGTAGCCTACAGCTGTTAATGTGTAACTTTCCTGCAATTTCTCCTCTCTGACAGGACCTATGGAAAAAACTGGGGAATATATGAATGAATCCGTTCTATTGTATTAATGGCTTGGTCAAATTTGAGCATTTTATTTATATACATGTCAGCAACAAATGCTATTGTTCTTGCACTACCCCTGTAGCATCTTTGGATGTCAAGACCCGAATTAGGTCGAAAGCACTATGGGACAATACGAGACTTTCTCTCAGTTGGGCTTTAGTTATATCCCAGTGGTGCAACCTGTTGAAGTGACCCACTCATTGTAGTGTGCGAACCTGATTCATACAAGAGGGAGTCACGGATATCTGCACAATAAGTTTCATAGAAATAAAATAGGAGTTAGGAAGTTTTAAGAAAAACTTACTGCAGCACAGTTCAAGTATTTAGTATAAACATTTAGTCACCAAGAGACGGAAGGATTGATGGGGTAAAGCGACCAAACTAAAAGGTCATCAGTCCCCTAATCCTTTGGGTGCCGAGCCAAGAATAGTAACCAGGGAGGAAGTACACAGAAGACAAATCCCAATTGACTCCATTGTATTCCAGAATCAACAAAGCCAATAGATAGTAACAAGAAGTGAGAGAAGGGTAAAATGGTGAAGCTGAAAAGCTGCCCCACCTAGAAATAAGCTGGAGGGGCCCGGGCCAGGTTATGCGGCTAGAGAGAGAGACCCTCTACATCCTACCAGTGCTTCCACCCCCTTCATTACTACAAGAAAACTAGCTACATAGACGGGATAAAATCTCAGGAAATAGAACAATGACTAGTCTGTCAACCAACGACAGATGTAAACGAATAATAAGAATTAAAAAGGTGGAAAGAGCAGGAGCAATGCTGGGCCACCAAGCCATAGGACCCTTGGGTCAGAGCAGGATTTTTTTTTTGGCGTTTCAGGGCGCACAACTACAGTGGTCATTGTGCCCAGACTAAATTATGAATGCACTGCGAGGCACGATGTTAAAAAGGCAACTAAAACGGACAACACTATAAAAGGCACATTAACAGGCAAGAGATTAAAAGAAAACAGCATAATCAAATGTCCTTAGACAGGTTTGTCAAGTGGATAAAACGAACAACACGAGCAGCTGCTCCTGGGTCATCCGCTAAAATTTCATCCAGAGTACATGGCAGGCCAAGATCAATGCGCAGTGTATTAAAATTCGGACAGGACGTTAAAATGTGGCGTACCGTCAGCAATTGCCTACATGGGCAGAATGGCATTGGCGCAGCCGTCAGCAGATGGCGGTAGCTGAACCGGTAGTATCCAATCCGTAACCGGGCCAAAATGACCTCCTCCTGCTGACAAGGGCGTGAAGAGGTCATCCAAGCCGTGGGGAGAGGTTTCAAGGCCCAAAGCTTGTTTTCAGTAAGTGTAGACCAATCAGCATGCCACAGTAATAAAATGCGCTGACAAATGACCCTGCTAAAATCAGATGAAGGCACACAACGAGAAACTGTCCGAGGCTGGAGGACCGCAGCCTTGGCCGCGGCATCTGCAACGTCGTTCCCAGGGATACCAAAATGGCCAGGAACCCATATAAAGGTAACCGGAGAACCGTCGTCCGCCAGCTGCTAAAGAGAGCATTGGATCCGGTGCATGAAAGGGTGAACCGGATATGGATCACTGAGGCTCTGGATAGCCCTCAGCGAATCAGAGCAGATGACATAAGCAAGATGTCGGTGGCGGCAGATGTAAGGAACAGCCTGATAGAGAGCAATTAGCTCTTCTGTGAAGACTGAACAATGGCCATGGAGCCGGTATTTGAAACTGTGTGCCCTAACAATAAAAGAACACCCGAACCCATCATTGGTCTTAGAGCAATCTATATAAATGAAGATTGTGTTAATGAACTTCAGACGAAGTTCGACAAACCGCGAGCAGTAAACCGAAGCTGGGGTAACCTCCTTTGGGAGCGAGCTGAGGGCAAGGTGAATGGGAACCTGAGCCTGGATCCAAGGTGGCGTTTGGCTCTCGCCCACTCTAAAGGTTGCAGAGTGTTGAAAATCAAGTTGCTGGAGGAGGCGACGAAAGCGAACTCCAGGGGGTAGCAGGGCAGATATATACAACCAGTATTGACGGTCGAGAGAGCCATCAAGAAAATGAACGATAAGACGGGTGGTCGGGCATTGATAAGAGCTGACAGGCATACCGACAAAGCAGTATATTGCGCCAGTATGTTAGTGGCAATTCACCAGCTTCAGCATGAAGACTCTCGACGGGACTAGTATACAAGGCTCCGATCGCAAGACGTAACCCCCGATGTTGTATAGAGTAGAGGCGGCGTAAGATGGACGGACGTGCAGAGGAGTATACAAAGCTCCCATAATCCAGCTTAGAGTGGCCGATCAACCAATATATGCGAAGTAGGACAGTTCTACCCGCTCCCCACGACGTACCACTGAGAACACTGAGGACATTTAGGTAACGGGTACAACGGACAGCCAAATATGACATGTGGAGACCAGCTAAGTTTCCTGTCAGATGTAAGACCTAAAAATTTTGTTGTCTCCATGAATGGGACAGCAACGGGACCAAGATGTAAGGACGGTGGGAGAAACTCTTTGTAGCACCAGAAGTTAATACAGACCGTCTTCTCTGCAGAAAAATGGAAGCCATTGGCGACACTCCAGGAGTAAAGACAGTCAAGACAACACTGAAGACAGCACTCCAGGAAACATGTACCCTGCGCGCTGCAGTAGATCGTAAAATCTTCCACAAAAAGGGTGCTTGATTCATCACATGGGAGGCAATCCATTATTCGATTGATCGCTATGCCAAAGAGAACGATGGTCAAAACTGAGCCCTGTGGCACCCCATTCTCCTGGCGAAAGGAATCTGATAGGACAAAACTCACACATACCCTCAACTTTCAATCCATTAAACATGCATGAATAAAAAGAGGGAGGCGACCGCAAAGGCCCCACGTATGCAAGGTGTGGAGAATGCCTGCCCTCTAACAGGTATCGTAAGCCTTTTACAAATCAAAGAACACAGCCACTGTCTGGCGCTTCCACAAGAAGTTATTCATAATGAAGGTTGACAAGGTAGCCAGATGGTCAATAGCAGAGCGGCGCCTACTAAACCCACATTGTACATTGGTAAGGAGGCGTAGAGATTCGAACAGTCAAACCAAACGAGAGTTACCTTACAGACACAGCTGGTAAGGGAAATGGATCGGTAACTGGAAGGCAAGTGCCTGTCCTTCCCAGCTTAGGAATCGAGACAACAAAAGATTCACGCCAGCATGTGGGAACATGACCCTCAATCCAGATGCGATTATAAGTACGAAGAAGAAAACCTTTACCTGCAGGGGAAAGGTTCTTCAGCATCTGAATATGAATAGAATCAGTCCCCGGAGCAGAGGACTGTGACCGGGCAAGTGCACTTTCGAGTTCCCGCATGGTGAATGAGGCATTATAACTTTCATGATTCAAGGAGCGGAAGTTAGGTGGCCTTGCCTCCTCTGCCTGTTTTCGGGGGAGGAAGGCAGGGTGGTAATGAGCGGAGCTCGAAACCTCTGCAAAAAATCAGTCAAAGGCATTGGAGACATCCTCAGGGGCCACAAGGGCATCATTCGCGACCGTCAGGCAGGAAATTGGTGAGTGGACCTTAGTGCCAGATAGCCGGCGCAGGCTACCCCAGACAACAGAAGGAGTAAACTGTTGAAGCTTGTGAAAGCAGCCCAGCTGGCTTTCTTTAAGAACACGACGACATTGCGCACGTAATCGTTTATAATTAATAGAATTCACCATCATAGGGTGGCGTTTAAAGGTGCATAAAGCCTCTCTACATGCTGCGGTCCACCATGGGACCGGTACGCGACGTGGAGAAGTAGTACGAGGGATGGAATACTCAGCAGCAATGAGAATGACTTCCGTGAGGTGTGCGACCTGACTATCGCAGCTTGTGAAGTTCTGATCCTGAAATGTCGCCCTGGAAGAGAGGAGCCCCCAGTCTGCTTTGGAGAGGTTCAAACTAGTTGAGCATGGAGATGGGGTATGATGCAGGAGATGGATAACATAAGGGAAGTGATCGCTCGAATACGTATCAGAAAGAGCATACCACTCAAACCGATGTGCAAGTTGGGTAGTACATATAGTGAGGTCTAAATGGGAATAGGTGCGAGTTGTGTCCGAAAGAAAAGTAGGGGGCGCCAGTATTGAGGCAGACAAGATTGAGGTGGTTGAAAAGGTCTGCTAACAGGGAGCCTCTAGGGCAGGATGCTGGAGAGCCCCAAAGGGGATGGTGGGCATTGAGGTCTCCAGTCAACAAAAATGGTGCACGTAGCTGAGCAATAATTTGCATTATGTGTGCCCTAGTAACAGCAGACGAAGGAGTGTAAACAGTAGAAATGGAAAATGTGAAAGTGGGGAGAGTAATTCAGACAGCAACTGCCTGCAAATCGGTGTGCGATGTGATGGGATCGTAGTAAATATCATCCCGGACCAGCAACATAACCCCTCCATGAGCCGGAATACCTGCCACAGGGAGGGTAGGTCAAAAAGCACAGAGGTATAGTGTGCCAAGTCAATGCTATCGCATGGGCGTAGCTTCATTCCCTGGAGAGCTACTACGAGCGGACAGTGCAAGCGTAGCAGCAACTTTAAGTCCTCTCAGTTGGAGTGAATGCCGCGAATATTCCAATGAAGAAGTGCCATTGTGAGAAGAAAAAGAAAAAAAGGAGAAGCAACAAGGTGTCACCTCGAAGGCCGCTGAGGGCCTGGCTTCGATCGAGCACTGCTGCCGCTATCAATAGGCGGAGAGTCATCGTCCATTTTTTCAATAAGTTCGTTGGCCACCATGTTAAGATGGTCGGGAGGGGGAGCTTCCTCCACCAGTGAACGGCCATATGTTCGGCTACCAGTGGTGCGACCAGGCAAAATGGATGACAGCCTGGGGCGGCAACCGCTGGGTGGCGCAGGAGAAGAAACGAGCTGTGGCGGAGAACTTTTCTTCCTAAGAGTCATCTTGGAAGGTCGTTTAGTCGAAGTACTGGTCGATGGCTGGGAGTTCGGGGTACGTAAGAAGTCTTCATGGGACAGTTCCTTCTCGAAGGCCCGTACATCTGACTTCTGGGTCTTAGTCTTGGCAGAAGCAGCTGAAGGTGCTTGTGTCGTAGGGGTGACAGGAGGAAGAGTTGCTGTTGACCGGGCAATCTTAGCACTGGCCAAATGGACGACCGTAGCGCTAAAGGTCAGATCTCATGTCTCCATCAATACCTCCCTGGTAGGCCGAGGAGAGGCGAAGCGAGGACGGTACTGTATTTCCCCACTGGGAGCAGCGTCGGCTTTCTATGACCAAATAGCTTGCGAGCAGCCAAGGTGGACACTTTCTCTTTGACCCGAATTTCTTGTATACAGTGTTCATCCTTGGAGATGGGGACAGTCGTGAGAGGAAACTGCATGGTCACCCTGACAGTTCATGTGATGAGGAGACAGAGGTGGACAGTCACCCTAATGGGCGTCCCTGCCACAAATGATGCATTTAGCCGCATTAGAGCAAGACTGGCCGATGTGGTTAAAACGCTGGCACTGGAAGCAGCACGTAGGTGTCGGGACATAGGTGCGAACAGAAATAACCTCATAGCCCGCTTTGATGCGTGACGGCAGCTGAACACTATCAAAGGTCAAGGAAAGCGTCTGGGTCGGTACAAGGTCATTGTCGACCTTTTTGATGACCCTATGGACAGCCATTACGCCCTGCTCAGCGAAGAAAGACAATCTCCTTGTCAGTCAATCCGTCGAGTGATCTAGTAGATACCACACCACGCAACAAATTCAAAGTGCGGTGAGCCTCCACCCGGACAGGGAACGTGTACAAGATAGTGGCCCGAAGGAGTTTTTGTGCCTGAAAGGCGCTCTCAGTTTCCTACAAGGTACCATTACGCAAATTGGTACAAGACTTGACAGGTCCGGCTATGGCATCTACACCCTTCTGAATAACGAAAGGGTTGAGATATGAAAAATCCTTTCCGTCCTCAGATCTAGAAACTACGAGGAACTTTGGGGCAGGCGGTAGTACTTTTGTCACTGGTGACTGGTCAAGTTTCCGTTTTTGGGCAGAAGTCGAGAGAGAAGAAGAGAAATCCATTGCGGATGAATCCCCCATGATTGCCAGTGTCTCCGATGGCGGGCTCCTTCCTTGTGGGAACCCTCTCAGAGAGCACTGCCACATTAGGTGAATGTTTACACCTCCGGTCACACATCCCGAGAAACGGACAGAGGGACCAATCGGCATGGTCGGAAGGTATCAGCTCGGGCAATCACCCCTCCCTGGGCCTGGCCTTTACCAGGGGGTGCTCATGGGCCCTCTTTCCTACCCAGGGCGGGGAATTATGCTTTACCCTGTCACCGGCTACGCATGGGTCCGCCTTCAGGCATGCACAAGAAGGAAAGAAGAATAGGAAAAAAAGGGAGAGAGGGAGAGAAAGGACAGACTGTCTCAAACACTGAGGCGGAGACCATAGGAGAGACAAGAAGGCAAAGAGAAGGAAGCCAGGAGAAGAAGGCAAGGTAAAAAGTAAGGAAGACAGAGAGGGAGGACAAAGAAAGGAAGGAAGGAAAAAACCAAAATGACCACAAATGTAATTCGTTGAACCATCCGTCTCCAGACGCAGGTGCAAACTACCCCCTTGAGGGGGAGGGACTCCTTTTAGTCGCCTCTTACGACAGGCAGGAATACCTCGGGCCTATTCTTACCCCGGACCCGCAGGGGGAGTTGGTCACCGGTGAGGACTGATCGGAGGACTGACGTGCTGGGCGTCCATTGGATCCCCACGGCCGGCCCACAAGAGTGGTGCCCATGCACTGCAGACTTAAGCTGTGTAACGGAAGCCATCACAGCCTGAAGCTGAGAGCGAAGTGTCACAGACTCGGCATTGCAGATTGCAGTCCCTGTACATACTACAGTCAGTGGAAAACTAAACTATGCACATAAACAGACTATTGGCACGTGCTGCACAATTCTACTGTAGACTGACAGAGACACACGAACTGTGTCTAGTAATATGCAGATATTCGAAAACCTAACTACTGAAGCACTCAGGTGAAACTAAATAATTTACCCCTGATTAGGAACTTTAAATGTGTCATAACATCTGTTTACTTTCCAACACAAATGAAAACGTGACAACTGTGGCTATTAGCTATTAAATTTACATGCAGAAACTCAAGAAACTTAACTATTGAAGCACACAGCTGATACAATAAAATTCGCTCCTGGTTGGGAACTCTTAAATGACACAAAAACAGTTACTTCCCTGATGCTGCACCTGTCTCAGTTGGCTACTGCTGTCTGACTGCCCTATGCAAGTCAAAGAAGACAGCAATAAGATGTTGAGAATAGGCAAACACTGAGCAAGTTGCAGTCTTCTGGTAGATCAAATTGTCAGCAGTAGAATGTCCTTGGCTGAAAGCATCCTGAGATGGAGCCAAAAGACCATGAAACTCAAGGTACCAATAGAGCCGTTGGCCCACCAGACATTGGAGCAATTTGCAAGAACAGTGAGGCTAGTTGGGCAACAGCTGCCCATCTCAAGGAGGAGTGCGCCCAGTTTCAATACTTTGAAAACCATGGTTTCTTGACACTGGGACAAGAACTCAACCTCACTCGATATGGTCAAAAATGGCAAAGATGTGATACTGGAAATCCACAGCTAAGTGCTTTAGAATTTGGCAGTTGTGTTAGGGAAAAGGGCTAGGGCACTGAGGAATTCCTACTCACTGAACAGTACATTATAGGGTTCCAGGTGAAGTGTAGTAAATGATATAGGAAGTTGCTCTGCCCACTGTTTGAGGACATGAATGGAGGCTGGTAAGTCAGACGCAGAGGCTTTTATACGATGAAAAGCAAAATGTGCAATAATAACATCTGAATCAGTGTAGATATCACCATTCACAGAACTACCAGGTACACCTGCAGGGTACTGGTGTCCATAGAGATGTCAAATCTTCATCCAGACCAGCAAGGAGGGATACAAGGTCCAATAGTAGTGATTTACTGCTCCCAGCATTCTTATTATGTTGTTTTATGAGGTGGCAGACCTGGTCACGGAGCCATTTAAAGGCAATGAGGTGTTCAATTGACCAATGTCACTTCTGGCATTGGAGAGTTCACATGTCATCTATAATGGCCACAGCAATTTCTGGAGTGCACAAGGTACTGTCTTCCGACAGAGGGATCCAAAGGAAAAGGGGATCACTGAGTGTCAACATGACAGCTGCATTGGTAACACCATGTGACAAGGTGCAAAGGGCAATGACAGCATCCCAGTCAATTTTGGAGAGAGCCCATCTGGGCAGATATCCAGGTGAGTGACACCGAGGGAGAGTTAAAATGATCGGAATATGATCATTGTCATGGATGGACGTAAGAAGACCTGGGCTTTAAATGGAAAGGTTAATGGACAAGAGACCCATATGCCACACTGAAGTGTGTGGGAAACACCAGTGTTCCAGAGCCAAAGATTAAGTTCTGTGGACGAGTTTTCAACAGCTTTGCCATGGGCAGTGGACAATTGCACACCACAAAGGGTTGCGGGCAATATTAGGAACGATGCAGGGAGCTGAGAAGACAGTTCAGACAACAACATCATTGAGAGGGAGAGATACTATAGATGGTAAATTCCAAAGATTTCTTCACATGAACAGCCACCAAAGTAGTGTTGAGTGGAACATGTTTGCTGTAGATAAGAGTCCAGAACATACATGCAAACACCACCAGGTGCTCTTTCATAGTGTGGTTCTTAAAATTGCCCACTGCCCCAATAGCTGCAGAGGGTAGGAGCCCGCACTGCTGTGAAACAAGTTTCCTGGGGCTCGATGCAAATAAAACAGGTGAAGCATACGAAAGATGTTACAGCTTAGCCAAGGGGTAGAAAAAATGCTAAAGCTTCACTGGAAGATCATTGCATCAGTATCCTGTGGGGGTGTAAAGGAACCAAGGAGGCAGGTGATGCCTCAGTGCTGCCTGCTGCCACTTGTGAAGATAGACCATCAAGAGAGACTTGTTCCAAAACAAGTGAGTGAGTGAGTGAGTGAGTGAGTGAGGCAGGGGGGGAGGGGAGGGTGTCTGGGGTCGTAGGGGTCAATAGGAACATTACCTCAGATACAGGGGTGGAACGTGGGGTCTGGCAGCACAGGGACTATCAAAATCTCCCCTTTTTGGAGGACTACACCCTGTCCTTAGATGATTTAAACTTCTGCAGGACCTCTCTTCTGGGAAAGAAGTCTTAAAACCTGCAACCTGTGGCTCCTTCAGCCACTGGCTGGAATCCAGTTGCAAGTCAGCAGTGGCCTGGGAAGGGTGTGTCCTGAGGGACCCCTTGCTGGTAAGGGGTGCCGGAGAAGGGCACATTGCTTCTCTGGCTGGGCGTTTGGGACTTATGCCCCCAGCAGATAGGGTAGGGAGTTTACAGTCTCACAGGGTATGGGGGAAGCAGTAGAATCAGGACCACCAACAACCAGGAGAGTAGGTGTAGTCGGGCAGCCACAAAGGCTAGACATAAATGACATGGAGGGTTTGTCAGTCACTCGAGTAAGGGTCGTCATTGTAGCAGTAGCGTACCTGTCACATGAATAGGATATAGATAATCTTATTTCTTCCTGGCCTCTTGATATATAAGGCAGTCAAGGGTCTCTTATTCCCAGATCATCTTTTTGCACTTAAAAACTGGAGTCTGGTGATGGGAGAAGGGGCAAAATGATAGTGTGCAACTAACTGCCACAGTTCCTACAGACTGAGCTGGCATTGCAATGGGAAGACATGTCCAAATTGCAAGCATTTGTAGCATCACATGGGAAGAGGAATATATGGCTTGACAGCACAGCAATATACCATCACCTTGATCTTCTCAGGGACCTGCAAAGGCCAACATGATGGCTCCAGTATCCACTCTGATGTCTTTTGGTCCCTACTGTATACGAACAAAATGTGCACCTAATCGCTCCAAATTAGCACACAACTTGTCACCAGTCTGTAAAAAGAGGTCTCTCTAAAATGATACCCTGTACCACAGTTTGGCATTTTCTGGGAGCAGGGTTGTTTATAGCAACAGCAGTATCGGCCAGCTTGTCATAGGTGAGCAGCATCCGTGACTGTGAAGGCAGGCCATTTTAAGCAAAACAGAGCCACTTTTCATTTTTGAAATTACTGCCACTTCCCCAAACTTGTTCTTGAGATGTTCAATGAAGAACAATGGCTTTGCAGTCAAAGGAATCCCTGTTCATCCTAGAACAAACTAAGTACAGGGGAGAGTATTGCTCACCATGTCTCCAAGTCCTATGTTCTTCCCATTGCGTAGCCAGGGAAGGGAACATTTTGGTATGGTACTTCTCTGCATTGCAGTATGTCTTAGATCCAGAAGACACTGCTGGAATTGTGTGGCCACCGGCAGAAGAAAGTTTAATTTGCTTCATGTGTGAACCTTCCACAATGGGTGGGGAGTATCCAGTTCAGGCACCAACAATGTTATCCCTTTGCGGTCAGGGGGCTGCCACTGTGCAGGTACTTGACAGGCCCTCTCCACAATGGAATAGCTACCATGCTGAGGTCTGGATGTAGTAACATTGCACGAAAGAACAGTGCAAAGAGAAAGACATGAAGGTGGAAAATACACTGCACTGGTTGACCTCCCCTGCACCACCTGCACTTCTGTAAAATTTCAGAAAGAGTATAAAGTCAAACCCAACCAGTGGACCATATAATTAAAGTGGAAAGGTGTTGAAAGCCACAAGGTAAGAAAGTGGGTGTCCAAAACACAAACCAGCTCGAAGCATAATCGGCACCAAGAGGACCACCCCATCAAAAGGAAGGGAGAATTGTAGGAAGATAGACTTGCAGCATGGAAAGGGAAGTAGTGCTGCAAGGGCTGGGGTCCCGTGGTGGTCAGGCATGTACTCACAAGAGAGATGTGGGCCCCCTGGGGGAGTTGCCAAGTGATGACAGACAGGTCAAGAAATATCCTATCACATTAGCATAAACATTTAATACTCTATTAAAAACACCCTCTTAGCTATAATTACTACTTTTAACAGGGTGAGTAATTTTCCAGTGCTTTTAATGGTTCTCTGTTTGAAGCTGCTCTTTGTTGTTGTATCCAGTATTTGCTGTTTATTTTAATCACTGATGTTTGCTACTGAGTTTTTGTAGAATTTGGCAGCCAATGATTTGAAACTATCAAAAAAAGTATTGTCAGAAATTGGACCATTTGCACCACTGCTTTTGTTTCCTGTTTCATAATACATCAGACTATTTGCCTAACACTCCATGTGTTATTTCCATACACAGTGCAAACTTCCAGCTTATCTGTCAACAGAGCAGATGGTTTTACATGACAGCTGATTGCAAGTTTCAGTTCACGATTACAGTGGTCTCTTAGTTAAATATAACTCATTCTTCCTGTAAGCTGAAACTTCTCCCAGATGTTGCATAACCATTCACTCTCTTCACTTCTGTTTACTTTTATTCTCATCATATAAAAGGATTTTAAATTTCTGGGGTGTATATTCAAGAACTGATTAAAATTTGTATCTTTCACCCTATTCTTCTTCCTTTAATTCTCTCACTATTTTAACCAAGTACTTTCTTATGATTTTATAACCTTTTTCTCAGCAACAAAAATGATGTTCATATCAGTAACATACAAAGTTGAGTGTGTGTTTTCATAATGAGGTGAGGTAAAATTGCCCCAAAGTTAGCATAAATATTTCAACAGTAACTCAACCCACATGCGAGAAGAATGCAAGCATTGTATGGTGGCACTATGTTCTATATAATCAATCTCAAACAAAGAATCCATGCATTGGTGCAAATAGTTAAACATTAAAGTTTTGATAAATGGTGGACAAATCAATGCTGAGACAATCTTCAAAAAACTAAAGTTTATTAGAAAAATGAACAATCCTTTTATACCAGAATTCAACCAAAAGAAAAAATCTTTAGCATTTAATGGCTGCATCAAATTATATATTGACAGACGAATGAATGAATGAATACATATATACTTCTTTGTAAGTGTCTTAACATTTTCTGAACAGTTTCTGAAGGTTGCAGTAATGTTTACTGGATCTTACAAATCATAATACTTTTTGATCTTTAGTAAAAGACTTTATTATGCCACAATCACTAAGAATTATTTTTTTTCATTGCTGATTTCAATATGTTATTGCCAACAAAAGATCTGGTATGAAGATTCACACACCTGTCAACAGCAATAACATGCCAAAACTAGCAATGTGAATATTTTATAACAATTAGCAGTTCTCATTTAATAAAACATTTTACTGAAGCTGAATGTCATTTCTAACCAGCATATCATCTATCAAAATGTCAATTCCTTTACAATATGTTTTAAAATTAAGTGCATATCAACTTCCACACCTTCATTTTGGTTAACCACATATTTTAACAAATTACTATTTATGAACAGTTTAAAAGAATACAACTGTATTCAAATTTGCTTCTACATTGATACTGACAAAACCAGGAGCTGCACTGCATGATACATGGCACAGAAGTCCTCTGGAAACAATTCACGAATTGTGTATGTATCTATTCTTTGACTAATCACAGTTATGCAGTGTAATGCTGTATTTATCAGGATCATTCTTGTATTTTGACAACTAAATCTTTCCTGACTGTTTGTCTGGAAAGTTCTTGGTTAACTTGCCACATCAAATTCAGATAAAATCCCAAGCTTAAAAAAAAAAAAGGTTCAAATGGCTCTGAGCACTATGGGACTTAAAATCTGAAGTCATCAGTCCCTTAGAGCTTAGAACTACTTAAACCTAACTAACTGAAGGACATCACACACATCCATGCCCAAGGCAGGATTTGAACCTGCGACCGTAGCTGCCACGTTTCCAGACTGAAGTGCCTAGAACCACTCGGCCATCCCAAGCTTTCAATGACTACTTCCATCACCATCATGGGCTAAGGCTGTCATGAAACTGGTGAGGCTACTACTTTTATGCTGAAATGACAGCATTTGTGGGGTTAGATTATGTCATGGAGACATAATGAAAATGGCATGTACAGGAGCGGAGCCCTCTATGTCCATAGATTATGTTTATGCACTTTATCCAACATAGCTTCCAGTGATATCATTTGCATTGGGCTGTTAGCTATTAAAGTCTTCCTCTGTGCTTTCTCTTTATCAAGTACATGCTTACATGCATTGTTGTGTGTATAATTGGTGTGTGTATTAAAGTTTTATCACAGAGTTTAATTTCCACTGCTTCTCTTATCACAGAGTTCTAATAGTTTGGAGTGTGTGCCAGAATTCTTATATGTTCAAACATAACCTTGTGTTTAACAGGCTGTGCTCAGCCACCACTTTTTCAACATTCCTGTGGTTCAGGTACCACTGATATTCAACACAGTGACCAGCAACAGTCTACACCAACGCATTTAACTGCTGCCACAGTTCCAAGGAATCTTATAAATCCCTGGCCCACTCAGGCCAATGGAAACCAGTGGATACGCCGGACAAAATTGACACCTCGCCATTCTAAATTGGTGTGCATCTCATCAGACTGTAAAAGAAGGTCCCTGGAAAATATGATACACTGGACTGTATTTAAGCTCCTATGGGGCATGATGGAAACACAAACATTCCCACCTTGTCACAGGCGAGTAGTGCCCATGACTGGGCAGAGGACGCTGTTTTGATCAAGACCGACCCTGACAGCATTTTGGATAAGCCCTCCACCTCCCCAAACTGGTCCTCTAAATGCTCCACAAAAAAACTGTTTCATTGACAAGAAAGATTCCCAATCAACTCTCTTACATACAAGGTACCAGGGTGGATAAGCTTCACTGCCATCTTTAGCCTGGTGTTCCTCCCATGGTGTGGCCATTGGGGGGGGGGGGGGACGATTTGAGGTATTTCTTAGTATTGAAGTTAGACCTTGACCGCTTAGGGACTACTGGTGTTTCACCACCAGCAATAGATGACGTACTATGCTTCATGGCATGTTGGCATATTATCTGCACTAATGCCACCCACTCTGACCAGGAGCCCTCACCATAGGTGCCACCCAGCCACACCAAAGGACACCTGGAAGGATGGCCATTGCTGAGACTCCCGATGCCTCAGGGTGACAAGCATCTACTCCTCGGCATACATGAGGAGTTAATGGCGCAGGCATCAGTAGAGCAATCCCTATGTGATCAGGGGGCTACAACCAACAGACTATATGGCGGCCCACCAGAACAGGCTGGCTACTGTGCTGGATCTCAGATGCAAATGAGCTAAGAAGTCCATTATAGTTGACAGCGCAGTAAGTGAAACTGCACAGAGGATTGAGAAAAACGCACCCAAGAGAGGGACCTCACCCAACAGCTGCAGAATTAGTGGACGTGCAGATCCATGTCGACGAAGGATGCAAGAGGTCTCCAGCACATGGACATTATGCAACACGTAAGGCACCCTTCTCCAATTGGCTCGCTCTTCAGGAAAATTTTGAAAAATGGATGTCAAACCCTACAGGGGACCATGACAAAGGCAGATAAGTGTGAGACTCCTTAGCCACCTCTTATGACAGGCAGGAATACCTCGGGGCTATTCTAACCCCCCATACCTGCAAGGGGGTTTATGGATGTCATCAGGCAGATGAGGATAGGCTCACAAGAAATCACAGTCAGCTTGTTTTCAAAAGTACCAGTGGAAGAAACATTGATACTGTTTGCTGCTCATTTCTCCTATGAAATCTTAAAATTACTTCAACATTGATGAGCACATTTTTTTACAGTGGAAATAATTACGTAATGATTGATGGAATAGCCATGGGTTCACCACTGTCACCAGCCATAAGTATTTCTTTGCATGAAAGATTTTGAAGAATGGACATTCAATGTGTTTTAATTTTAACAATTTTTTGACAAAATTTTATACAATGTTTATACAAGCTCTTAAATTTAACATCTATACAATAATGAGCTGTGATGAGAAACTACACTCAATTACAAAAATATGTGGTCCCACGTAACTACTTTGTACACAGAATCTTTTAAGAGAAAAATGTTCTCTTTTCTTGGCATTCTCCCTTGAATGAGAGAATTAAAAAATAAAAAAGTAAATGACCAGTCTAACAGAGAAGCTGCTTCATTATTTTACTTTTCATCAAAGCGAAAGTCATATACAATATTACGTACTACTACTGTACAGCACTGACTATAGATCTATAGAATATGTTTATGCTGCAGCCTCACTGCTGGCACATCACAACTCATTGCTAGCTGATAGTGTCATTGCATTTACAATGCAGCCTCACTGCTTGCTGAGAGTAATTACACTGCCACTGTTCATGTAACAGAGTGACCTTGAGACAGCCAATCACAACTCAAGTTTCAGGACATATGACAATAGTCACAGCATGAGCAATGGCAGTGCAGGTTGAATCAACCAGTAAGATGAAATGCATTTCATTCATCATTACCAGGCCACATCAGCGAGCAGCAAGGTGGCATAATAAACATGCCCATAATTATTAGCACAATTTGGTTCAAAGAAGATGAATGAAACATGCTCTTTAGATAGACTTCTCCATTTCTTGGAAATGGACACTTCACAGCACTGGCTTGTGTGATAATTGTGTAACTACAGCAGCTCCTTTCTTCTCTTCTCCTCATTTCTGTCTTCATAAAATTTCAACTTTGTGTGTGCCTGATGCAGATGAGATATTGCATTCCTGCATTTTTCAACTTCAAACAAGACTGCTGCAACCCACCTGCACGTTTACACTTCCTTCACTCACATTTTTGCACATTAAGTTATAAAGATGGCTCAAGCATACATTCTGTCCCTACACACAACTTATAACAACTAGCACACAAACACAACTCAACTGCCAAGTCGTCCCGAAGAATGAGCATCAGCACACGGTCGAGGATCTGTTACCTGGTGATTCTATTATTACAACAAGGAACAGACGCCCGACCACACGCTAATGCTTCATATTTCACTAGCAGATTATATCTTCACATCGGGCTGAGTAAGTGGTCATGACAAGATGCTGCCACACATTCCTTCTAAAATCTTATGAATAATATTTCATTTGAATATGCTGTTTTGTATATTCCATTTTATTCTTAAATATTTTGGCGAAAATCCATTGTGATTCATACACAGTACTGATGAATTTGCTTCAGATTTAGCACTGGGCTTCATTTTTTTTTGTTTTGTGTGGTGCATAATTTTACATTTCTGAACATGTAAAGCAAGCTACCAATCATTGCACCACCTTGAAATCTTAAGATGTGAATGATTATCTATACAGCTTTGTTCAGACTGTACTTTGGTGTAGACAACTGCATCACCTACAAAAAGGTCTGAGGTTACTATTAATATTGTCCACTAGATCATTAATATACAACATTAACAGCAAGGGACCCAACCCACTCCCCTGGGATACACCTAGTCACTTCTGCATCCATTGGTGACTCACCATCGAAGATAACATGCTGCATCTCCCTACCAGAGGTCCACAACCCAGTTGCGAATTTCACTTGATACCCCACAAAGCATACTTTTGATATTAAGCATACATGTGGTACTGAGTGCTATTCGGAAATCAAGAAATACTGCATCTACCCAACTGCCTTGATGCATGGCTTTCAGGATGTCACATGAGAAAAGCCAAAGTTGGGTTTCCATGACCTATGTTTTTGAAATTCATGCTGGTTAGCATGGAGTACGTCATTCTGCTCGAGATACCTCTTTACTTTTGGGCTCAGAGTACGTTCTAAGATTCTACAACACATCAGTGTCGAGGATATGTGGCAGTTTTGTTGATCACATCAGCTACTTTTCTTGTAGACTGATGTGATCTGTGCTTTCTTCCAGCTACTGCACTTTTTTTTTAGGTAACAACAACAATTACGGTTTGGTGAGGGGACAACACAGCTGCAAATTCAGTATAGAATCACAGATTCTACTGGGCTCTGGAGCTTTGTTCAGTTTTGACAATTTCGGCTATTTCTTAACACCACTGACACTAATACTGATTTCACTTATCTTTTCACTGGCATGAGGATTAAATTGGGGTAATTCTATTGTAGGGGAACACTTAAAAATGGAGTTAAGCATTTCATCTTTTGGTCTGCTATTCTCAATTTCAGTTCCTGTCATTCATGAGGGACTGGACACTAACTTTGGTGGCACTAACAGCCTTTACATACAACCAGAATTTCTTTGGGTTTTGTGAAAGATCAGTTTGCAATATTCTGCTACATAGGTCACTGAAAGCTTCACACATTGCTCTCTGGGCAACCAAACATTTCATTCAGCATCCCTCCATCTATAGTCCTATGCTTTGTTTTACACTTATTCAGTTTTAGTAGTAGTGGTAGTACTTTCTTTAGAAGATACCTCCCATTATGAACTCTCCTGCCGTGTATATCTCCAATGCATGGTCAACTATTCTTTTGAACTTTAGTCATAGTTCCCCCTACATGCTCCTGTCCTGAGCTACAAGTTCCTCACTAAGTTATGACACTATTGATTCTCTGTGTAGTTTGCTGAACACACAAATCTTTCTAAAAAACCCTGCACTATTGCATAGCTCATTCAACAGCTATCAGAAGTTAAGTGTTCTGAATAGATTGATGGGAAAATGGTATGTCAAGTGCAGGATGATCATAATACTACTGACAATCAACAAGAGGACACAAAATTACCACTTAACACAAATGTCACAAGAGTCTTATGACCACAAAATTTCTCCAATGTTATGTTAATATTTCACACTGGTCTACTGGAGAAACTGCCTGAGTGATCTGTAACATTTAGTTACAAGAACACTTTCGAAAGATAGCAAAGTCATTACATGTTTCATTCTCAGTAGACAGACAACTGAGCCACTTTATCAACACACTATACTATCCACAAGAAACATTGTACAAAGGAATTAAGTTATTCAGTACTTTGGTTAGTACACATGTTAAACAGTATATTTTAAAAATTATGTGAAAAAGCATTAGATATATGACACTTCAATTGCTTCTTTTTCCCAGTCATTTGAACTCAAACAAGTAGTCATGCAAAAGATAATATTACGAGGCCTTTCAAACACCATAAACTGAATGTTCATATCCTTTGATCTGGCAATAGGCACTTTAATTGCCAAACACAAAATTACTTTTTGCCACAATATGGATAACAGCTTCCTGTCTCTCCACCTGAAGTACTACGTGCATCACACACTTCCTGACACGTCTGAAAAACTTCCTGACATGTGAAATGTGTCATCATTCTACCCAGTGCCCTGTAATAGTCACTAGTGAAACCAATAATGTTTTGTAGTTTAACATTTCAA
The DNA here is from genome assembly GCF_023864275.1 of Schistocerca cancellata. Classification (NCBI taxonomy): domain Eukaryota; kingdom Metazoa; phylum Arthropoda; class Insecta; order Orthoptera; family Acrididae; genus Schistocerca; species Schistocerca cancellata. The sequence continues at coordinate 549,514,773 of NC_064629.1, forward strand.
GGCCACAAATACTGCTATTCTTGGGTGGATACAGCCTGTGCTGCTGATATATGCAAAGTTGAAAGTGTGTTAGGCCGTGTCAAACTGGAATGCCTACATATCATGGGCAGCACCACTGACATGTGGCATACTTTCTGGCAACATAATTGATTGTGTTAGTGCCTACAAAAGACAAGCATCAGGGAGTTCCAGTACACTGTGGGGTATTACACTCCTGGAAATGGAAAAAAGAATACATTGACACCGGTGTGTCAGACCCACCATACTTGCTCCGGACACTGCGAGAGGGCTGTACAAGCAATGATCACACGCACGGCACAGCGGACACACCAGGAACCGCGGTGTTGGCCGTCGAATGGCGCTAGCTGCGCAGCATTTGTGCACCGCTGCCGTCAGTGTCAGCCAGTTTGCCGTGGCATACGGAGCTCCATCGCAGTCTTTAACACTGGTAGCATGCCGCGACAGCGTGGACGTGAACCGTATGTGCAGTTGACGGACTTTGAGCGAGGGCGTATAGTGGGCATGCAGGAGGCCGGGTGGACGTACCGCCGAATTGCTCAACACGAGGGGCGTGAGGTCTCCACAGCACATCGATGTTGTCGCCAGTTGTCGGCGGAAGGTGCACGTGCCCGTCGACCTGGGACCGGACCGCAGCGACGCACGGATGCACGCCAAGACCGTAGGATCCTACGCAGTGCCGTAGGGGACCGCACCGCCACTTCCCAGCAAATTAGGGACACTGTTGCTCCTGGGGTATCGGCGAGGACCATTCGCAACCGTCTCCATGAAGCTGGGCTACGGTCCCACACACCGTTAGGCCGTCTTCCGCTCACGCCCCAACATCGTGCAGCCCGCCTCCAGTGGTGTCGCGACAGGCGTGAATGGAGGGACGAATGGAGACGTGTCGTCTTCAGCGATGAGAGTCGCTTCTGCCTTGGTGCCAATGATGGTCGTATGCGTGTTTGGCACCGTGCAGGTGAGTGCCACAATCAGGACTGCATACGACCGAGGCACACAGGGCCAACACCCGACATCATGGTGTGGGGAGCGATCTCCTACACTGGCCGTACACCACTGGTGATCGTCGAGGGGACACTGAATAGTGCACGGTACATCCAAACCGTCATCGAACCCACCGTTCTACCATTCCTAGACCGGCAAGGGAACTTGCTGTTCCAACAGGACAATGCACGTCCGCATGTATCCCGTGCCACCCAACGTGCTCTAGAAGGTGTAAGTCAACTACCCTGGCCAGCAAGATCTCCGGATCTGTCCTCCATTGAGCATGTTTGGGACTGGATGAAGCGGCATCTCACGCGGTCTGCACGTCCAGCACGAACGCTGGTCCAACTGAGGCGCCAGGTGGAAATGGCATGGCAAGCCGTTCCACAGGACTACATCCAGCATCTCTACGATCGTCTCCATGGGAGAATAGCAGCCTGCATTGCTGCGAAAGGTGGATATACACTGTACTAGTGCCGACATTGTGCATGCTCTGTTGCCTGTGTCTATGTGCCTGTGGTTCTGTCAGTGTGATCATGTGATGTATCTGACCCCAGGAATGTGTCAATAAAGTTTCCCCTTCCTAGGACAATGAATTCACGGTGTTCTTATTTCAATTTCCAGGAGTGTATTTAGTCATGATCACCAGTGTATGACTGAGTTGAACAGTTTTCACACAAAGTTTACAGTCATTTTAATGTCACGCAGTTCTTAACTGCATTGTAACGGTCTGATCATAATAGGTTGTGCACTACTGCTTCAAAAACAATTGTGAAAAAGCATTCTCAGAGTTTCAGTACTACATATCACTAGTCTAGTCCATATTTACTAGTGACAGACACGTGAAGTTTTAGAACCTCCACTTCTACATTTTGCCATTCATAAATTAAATTTATGCTGTGCCACTGCTCGAAACTTTATATTTACCTAAATTTCACTGTCTTAACATGTTAGCATACACCTGTTACAGATGTTACTACCCATACAGCTTATTTTTTTGGGATAACTCAGTTCCAGAGTAATTCTTTCAGGTCTTGCTCTTCCTTTATATTATTCCATTCAATCACAACTGACAATGGTACGAAATTATTTGTACAGCACATAGTTCAGCCACAGTTCTAGTGGTTGTGGTAAACAAATTGCATCAGGATGACTGTCTGGCCTCTTCACATAGTAATTACCTGGCTCAGTGAGCGGAACAGCAGTTCTTATCACTGAATGCTTGTTCTCAAAGACAAATGTTACCTTGATTTTCTGGGCCCAGACTGACTTAAGAACAACTCTTCTGTTGTGCACGATTCTGGCTTTGTTCATTGGTATTGATTTGGGCTCACATTACCTGCAGTCATAACATTCACCCTTTATGGCATTTTCAGCCATCAACTTACTCTGCTTTTGTCTTGAGTTGCCTAGTTAGTGTAAGGTTGTGACATGATAGGGGTAATGAGGAACTAAAATCCTTAGTGAACTGTGGAAGCAAAGTCTGCTGAATTATGGTAGCAGCAGCAGCAACCACCACAAAATCCACAAATTAGGAGATAGTTCAAGATACTACACAAATGGAGCAACTTTCTGATGTACAGACCAAACCAATGTTGTACCAGTATCACCACCACAAGTATCTATGCCACCTTGACCAGCACCTAAGGTTCTTAACAATTCAGAATTTCCCTTCCTGTTCCATTCATGAATGGTGTGTAGGAAAAAAAGGCTGGTGCCAAACCTCTGTAAAGCTCTACTTTTCTTTATTTTATCACCGTAGACATTTTGTGGGACATGAGACAAGGCAATATGTTGCACAATTCTTCTTGGAATGTACACTCAGAATTTCAATAGTAAACCTCACCACAATACACAATGCTGTGCCTTGTGTCTGTTACTGTAGTTTGATCATCATCATCATCATCATCATCATCATCATCATCATCATCATCATCATCATCATCATCATCATCATCATCATCATCATCATCATCATCATCATACAACACCCACTAAACAAACCTGTCATGAAAACTTCCCCTTATTATTGAGGGTTATCTCTCTAATACAACCTGGAAAGTGTCCCAGACTGAGGAGTGATGCTTCAGAATTGAATATACGAACATTCATTCATTTTTAGAACAACCTTGGAATACATTTTGAGCTCAAACAGAATGATGTATACCTTGTCAACCAGCACAGATTCTACAAACATCTGTCATCAGAAACCCAACCCTCTTTTTGCCACACAACATCCCTAAACACATGATTAGAGGCAGTCAGGCAGATGCAGTATTTCTTCACTTCCAGAAAGTATTTGACTCAAGGGGAAGCCATGATGTTCAGATCTCAGATTTACTTCCAACTTTGTACACTTTTACTAGTCCATTAAGACAATAATGTTCAAGTAGTGAGGTATACTAAGGCAGTTTCAAGGAAAATGCAAGAGAAGTTTTATATGTCAAATATGTACAAGAATGTTGCAACCGGGCATGAGATTGCAGTTTTCAGATGGTTAGCATTCAAGCTTTAATTTGCTAGGTTGCTGGATCAAATAAATTATATAATCAACAAGTAGATGACCAAATGCAAACATTTTTCTGAAAATATACCAATGTTATTTGCAAAATCTCTAATATCTGCAATCTGTTACGGTACTCTGACACTTCAACCAGCAGACACTGGTTTCAATGACAAGGGACAGGCTAGGAAAGTTCAAGTCAAATATCGATAAATAAAGGTGTAAATAACTTTATTCAATAATATGAGTTAAAATATGCCAGAATACAAGGGTAATGTACAAATAAATAATTACAACACACACTTTTGAGAACGAATAGTGCACATGCAAATTTTTTGAAAATACAAAAAATTTAAATTTTTACTGAAAAATGGACGCAACTCCAAATTCTTTGACTACTGCAGATGAATGTCTATCAGTTAAAGGATGTGCTCATGTACTGTGGGTCTTCCAGAAGCAGGCCTCACTCTCAAGTCACGACATGCATACATTTTCATGAAAATAATGTGTGTTTTGTCATTTACTTGTCGATAGTTATAAATATAACATTTGTTGTTATAGCTACAATTAGTAAACAACCAAATACTGCAAATTCAATAAACAATTGTGCAAATACATGTTTGTTATATTACCTTTGAATATCATATATATGAAATAATATGTCCATTGTTGAAAAAATGCACAAAAAATGTTTAACATGACTCAAACCAGCAGTCACAGAACTTGAATGCTAACCATTTGACCACCACCCTCTCGAGCTCAGAGATGCAACACTCTAGTACATATTTGACATGTAAAAGCTTCACTGGCAATTTTTCTCAAAATTGCCCAAGTAGTACACCTTACTTCTTTCACATTATGTTGTTCTAATGGACCACTAAAAGTGTACAAAGTCTGAAGTAAATCGATGATCCGAAAGTCATGGCCTCACCTTCCCAGTACCACAATAATGAAGGTATGATGTAGAGGTCCAAATGAAATTCGTGATTGGACTGAGTATGTACTGGTAGGGAGCTAACAGTGTATCTTTGACAATGTGATCAATACTAAAATAACTTTAGGTGTAATCAAGGGAAGTGTAGTGGGACACCACTGTTCCTGTTATACTAACGACTTGACAGGAAATAATAGTAACCACAGACTTCTTGCCACTGATCCACTTATCTGTAATGAAGAAATATCTGAAAACAGCTGCACAAATACGTAGTCAGCTGTACATAAGTTTTCAAAGTGGTGCAAAGATTTGCAACTTGCTTTAAATCTTCTGAAATGTAAAATTGTGCCAACTATCAAAATTAGTCTCTGAACAAACATTAAAAACTGCTTATTATGGAACAATATTTGCATATTTTACTTATGGAAGAGAGGTATGGGGGTGTGCTGCTGATAGTCACATGAACAGAATCCTGACACTGCAGAAAAGAGCAATCAGGACCATGCATCGACTAGGATACAGAGATTCATGTAGGGGAAACCTTTGTACAACATATCTAACAGTATATTCCTTATATCTGTACAAATTAATAACATTCTTTGTGGACCATAAAAATAATGAAACTGAGTGCTCTGATGTGCATACCCAGAACACAAGACCAAAAGACTGCTTCTTCAGAAAGACAACTAAACTAAAAACAGATCATAGTCCTTGGATTAATGGCCAGATATGGTTTAACAAACTGCCAAGTGCTATAAGATGCCACAGAGATGAAGTATTCAAAAGGGAATTAAAATCATTCTCAACTCTCAAATGTTTGTACTCACTGAATGACTACTGATATGAAAATTTATCTATGCTTAAATGTAGGCGTAACTCTTCTATATGATGTACTATTCTGAGGTGATTGTAATATATATTATTCTTGCAGCAACATGCTGTAAATGCAAATACCTATACTATATAACAACTGTATGTTGCATTATGAAGTTCTGTACCACATATTGCCAAGCACATCACCCGTAAGTGAATTGCCAATTCCTAATGTCTGTACAAAAATTGTATAAAAATGTTATATTTGCAAAAGTCACCAGTTGGTGACTATATAAAAAAGATAACAGATAAATAAATAAACTTCATAAATTGTAGGGCAGTGTATTCTACAATTACAATGGCAGTGAGGCACAACTGGAATAAGTCGCATCACACAAATGCCTGGGTGTAACAAATTTTAAGGATCAACTGGAATGTTAACATACACTGAGGTGACAAAGGTCATGTGATAGCAACATTAACATATAGAGATGGCAGTAATATTGGGTACACAAGGTATAAAAGGGCACTGCATTGGCAGAGTTATCATTTGTACTCTGGTGATTCACGTGAAAACGTTTCAGATTTCATTATCGCTGCACAACTGGAATTTACAGACACTGTACGCAGAATGTTAGTTGGAGCTAGACCCGTGAAACAGTTCATTTCAGAAATGGTTAGGGAATTCAATGTTCTGAGATCCACAGTGTCAAGAGTGTGCCAGGAATACTGAGCTTCAGGCATTTCCTCTCACCATGGGCAATGCACTGGTTGACAGCCTTCACTTAATGACAGAGCAGCAGCATTTGCATAGTGTTGTCAGTGCCAACAGACACTTCACATAATAATTGCAGAACTGCATGTGAGATGTGTGACAAATGATCCGTTAGGACAGTGCAACAAAATTTGGCATTAATGGGCTATGGTAACAGACTACCAATGCAAGTGCCTTTGATAACTTCACCACCTGGAGTGCCTCTCCTAGGCTCATGACACATCGGGTGGACCCTAGACAACTAGAAAACCATGGTCTGGTCAAATGAGTCCTGATTTCAGTTTGTAAGAGATCATGTTAGGATTAAAGTGTGGCACAGACCGCATGGACCCACGTTGTCAACAAGGCACTGTGTAAGGTGGTGGCGGCTCCATTAATTGGTTGGTTGGTTGGTTTGAGGTATAGATGGACAAAACTACAGGGTCATCAGTCCCTTTTTCCTGACAAGCAAGGCTCAAGGTACAAAAACACCCAACACCACAGCTAAAAAGAAAATGAGTGGAACGAACAAAAAACAGGAAAACATACACCACAAGGAAAAGTAGAAGATGGTATTAAAACCTTAGAGCACATGGTCTGGGCTGGCTGATCACAATAATAAAAAGAGGATGAGCCAGCCACTCCACAACACATTAAAAAGTCCACCCCAAAAAGACAATGTGAGGTGAACACACGTAGGGAAAAGAACCACCAAGACAGACAAATGCAAAGAAAGTGCGGCAGAGTTAAAACGGAGGGAGGGTGGCGACCTCAGAGATAAGGCTAAATGCCCACCCTCAGATGGTATGATAAAAACCCCCTCATTAATAAAATGTAAAACTAAATCGGCTGTTGAGGTATTGTCACCCAACACCATAGGCAGGGTGCTGGGAAGGTTAAAAGTCCGCTGCAGAGTAGCGGAAAGTGGGCAGTCCAGCAAGAAGTGGACGATAGCCATATGTGAGCCACAGTGACACCGGGGTGGGTCATCCCGACGGAGGAGGTAGCCATGTGTTGGCCATTTACGGCCAATGCGGAGCCGGCAGAGGAGCACAGTCTCTGTGAGAGGACCGCATAGAGGTCTTCCATACATTTGTAGTCTCCTTAAGCACACACAGTTTATTGTGTGAACCGAGATTATGTGTGTGTACCGAGATTATGTCACTCAGTCTCCCAAAGCTGAAAAACCTTGTGGCGTTATAATGATCGCAGGTCAGTTACAGGGATGCCTATCTCCAGAAGTGGTTTCCGTGTAGCCTGTTTGGCCAGCCTGTCAGCAAGTTCATTTCCTGGGATTCCGACATGGCTTGGGGTCCACACAAATATCACAGAATGACTGGAACATTCCAGGGCATAGATGCACTGCTGGATGGTCGCTAGCAAAGGATGGAGGGGGTAGCACTGGTTGAAAGCTTGTAGGCTGCTCAAGGAGTCAGTATAGAGAAGGAACAACTCGCCAGGGCATGAGTGGATGCGCTCAAGAGCACGAGAAATTGCCGCCAGTTCTGTAGTGAAAACACAGCAGGCATCTGGCAAGCAGTGCTGTTCAATACGTCCTCCACGTACATACGCGAAGCCAACGTGACCATCAGATATCGAGCCGTCAGTGTAAACCACTTCATGGACCAGTACATGTCATGAATTGAGAGGAAGTGACAGGAGAGCTGTGGGGTTAACCGAGTCCTTAGGACCATGTGAAAGTTGCAGGCGAAGCTTCTAACTTTGTGTGCACAACGGAGGTGTACGTGAATGGACCTAGAGTATAGGTGGTAAAGGCAATGACTCCAGACAGAAGAGATCAGATGCGAACCACAATCTTAAGCCCAGACCTGGGCCTCTGATTTGGGAGATGAACTGCCATGGATGGGAAAAGGAGACAGTAATTCAGATGCTCAGGAGAACTACGGATGTGCGCAATGTAACTGGCAAGCAGTTGTGCACAAATAACCTTCAATGGAGGGACTCCAGCCTACACCAGAACGCTGGTCACCAGACTCGTCCTAAAAGCTTGTTACCAGTCTAATGCCACAGCGGTGCACTGGGTTGAGTGAACAACACTGAGGGTGTCTCCGAACGAAAATCCAGACTCCCATAGTCAAGACAGGATTGAACAAGGGCACTGTAGAGCTGCAGCAGCATAGCGCGATCTGCCCAGCTGGTGCTGCTCAAGCAGCACTTCTGCTTCTGCTGATGAAGATGAGGAAGCCACATTAATTGGGCATCTAAAACCAGTCCTAAGAATTGGTATGTCTCCACTACAGTGAGTGGATTGTCATTAAGGTAAAGTTCTGGTTCCGGATGAACAGTACGATCCCGACAGAAGTGCATGACATACAACTTTTCAGCTGAAAATTTGAGGCCATGGGCTAGAGCTCATGATTGCACCCTGTGGGTGGCTCCCTGGAGGTGCCGCTTGGCAACACCAGTACTGGAGGAGCAGTACAAAATGTGGAAGTCGTCTGCATACAGAGAAGGTGAGACCGATGGCCCGACAACTGCTGCTAGACCGTTAATGGCCACTAAAAATGGAGCTAAACTCAATACAGAGCCCTGCAGGACCTCATTCTCCTGCCTATGCAGGGAACTGTGGGAGGCACCAACTTTGACACAGGAAGTACAGAGTGACAGGAAATTTTGGATAAAAATCAGGAGCAGGCCCCAGAGACCCCAGTCATATTATGAGGCAAGGATATGATGTCGCCAGGTCATGTCTTAAGCTTTAGGTAAATCAAAACAGACGGCAACCAGATGTTGGCATCTGGAAAAGGCTGTTTGGATGGCATACTAGAGGGAAACTAGATTATCAATGGTAAAGCAACCCTGGCAGAAGCTGCCCTGGCATGTAGCCAGTAGGCCAGGTACTCCAGGATGCAACACAACTGACGACATACCATACATTCTAACAGCTTACAAAGAACGTTGGTGAGGCTGATGAGCAGGTAGCTATCCACATCAAGCGGGTTTTTACCGGGTTTGAGCACTGGAATGATGGTGCTCTCCCACCATTGCGATGGGAAGATGCCATTGCACCGGATCCGGTTGAAGATGACCGGGAGATGTCGCTTGTAGTCAGATGAGAGATGTTTGATCATCTGACTGGATCCAATCTGGCCCAGGAGCTGTGTTGGGGCAATGTGCAAGGATGCTGAGGAGCTCCCACTCTGTAAATGGAGCATTACAGGGTTCACTGACATCCAGTGAACGAGAGGGCTTTCCTTTCCATCCACTGTTTGAGGGTGCGAAATGCTGGGTGATAATTCTCCAACGAAGAGGCTCTAGCATAGTGCTCAGTAAAGTGCTCAGCAATTGCGTTTGCGTCGGTAGATAACACACCATTGATGTTAATGCCAGTAACACCTGTCGAGGCCTGGTACCCAGAAACATGTCTGATCTTCATCCAGACTGGGGAAGGTGATGCAAGACACCCAATGGTCGAGACGTATCTCTCCGAACACTTCTGTTACTGTCTTTTTATAAGCTGGCAAATGCAGGCACAGAGCCGTTTGAAAGCTATTAGGTGCTCTAGGGAAGATTATGTCGCTGTAGAGCTCACCGACACTCTTTAATGGCCTCTGATTTCCGGTGACCACTAAGGCATTGACTTTCGCCGAGGGCACCCTAAAGAACAAGGGATCGTGTTTTCTGCCACAGAAATGATCGTTTTAGTGACCTGCTCAACTACCACATCAATGGAACCATATGGGGGAGATTCAACAGTGACAGGAGAGGTGAAAGCTTCCCAGTCTGCCTCTAAGGCCCATCTTGGTAGATGTCTGGGAGAATGGTGGTGGGGGAAGATGGGAAAGTGGTCACTACCACACAAGTCATCGTGAGCTCAACAGTAGACAAATGGGAGAAGTCCTGGGCTGCAGAGGGATAAATCAATGGCCAAGTACGTGCCATGAGCCACAGTGACATGTGTGGGGGCCCCAGTATTTAACAGACAGAGGTTGAGTAGAGACAGTAAAGTCTTAACATCTCTACCTCGGCCAGTGAGCCCATTACCACCCCACAAGGGGTTCTTTGTGTTAAAATCTCCCAAAAGTAGGAAAGGTTTGGGAGTTGATCAATCAGTGCAGCAAATACATTCGGGGTACTGCACCATCTGGAGGAAGATATTCACTGCAGACAGTTACTTCCTGCATTGTCCTTATCCTGACAGCCACAGCTTCAACAGGGGTTTGAAGAGGCATGGCTTCACTGCACACTGAGTTCAGAACATAGATACAAACTAAACCTGACACTATTACAGTCACTGCACTTCTTTTAATATCCCCTATAGCCACATAGCCCAGGGGTCCGAATTGCCAGGAACCATGTTTCCTGGAGGGCAATGCAGAAAGCAGGTGTAAAGCTTAACAGTTGCCATAGCTCAGCCAGGTGGTGGAAAAAACCGCAGCAATTCCACTGGAGGATGACTTTATCATGAGGCTGGGAAGGCATGAAGCATGCAACGAGGCAGGTTTTACCTCAGGGTCACCTGCTACCACAGATTGAGTATTTGTATCCATTCCTATTGTGGATGAGGCATCAGTGAGATCCAGGTCCTCAGGGGACACCCAGAGCTCCACCCCATCCACAGGTGCAGAATTGGTAGGGAGTGGTGGTGCTGGAGCCACCAGAGGGTCCTTTTCCTTAGCAGACTTCTTTGTTTGCTTGCCCTCTCACTTCTCTTTATGAGCTTGCTGGGAGGACTTCTCCGAAGTAGCTTCAGGCACCGAGGAAGACCGTGAAGCTCTTCATCCAGCAGCCTTTGGTTCCTTTAGCCACTGGCGAGTGTCTGCGGTGGCATTAGTGGAGACCTTGGGAGAAAGGGTTCCAAGGGACCCCTTCCACACGAGAGGAGCCAGAGGAGGCCTTCCTCCTGAAGTAGGTACTTTGGGAGCAACAGAAGGAGATCTTCCCCCTACCACCAAGGAGATGGATGTATTCTGGAGGCCCAGAGGGCCCACTGTTTGTGGTAGTGTGTGGTATGAATGGCACTGGTGTTGGTAATGTAGCTGCAGCGTATATGGATGTCAACTGAACGGGGTGTAATCATTCAAATTTATGTTTAGCCTCTTGGTAAGTCAACTGATACAGGGTCTAGTGATCTACGATTTTCCACTCCTTTTGGAGTACTGTGCAGTCTGGCGAGTAGGGGGGAATGCTGCTCTCCACAGTTGATACAAGTGGGAGGAGGCGCACACAGAGTATCTGGATATAGTGGGCGTCCGCAGTTTCGACAGGTGGCGTTGGAAGTGCAGCGGGAAGACACGTGCCCAAATTTCCCACACTTAAAGCACTGCATAGGGGAGGGACGTATGGTTTAACATCACAGCAGTAAACCATCACCTTGACCTTTTCAGGCAATGAATCACCCCGAAAAGCCAAGAGGAAGGCACAGGTAGAAACCCAGTTGTCTTTGGGTCCCCTGTAAATGTGCAGGATGAAATGAACACCCCATCATTCTAGATTGGTGTGAAGCTCGTCGTCAGACTGCAAGAGGAGGTCGTGACAAAATAATCCCCTGGATCATATTAAGGCTTTTATGGGCAGTGATGGAAACAGGAGTATCACCCAGTCGGTCACAAGCGAGTAACCCCTGGGATTAGGCTGGGGATGCTGTCTGAATCAAGGCTGCACCGCTTCATCATGCACAGTACTGTCACTCCCCAAAACTTACCCTCCAGATGTTCAACAAAAAATTGAGGCTTCATAGGTAGAAATGAGTCCCCATCCATTCTGCTACAGACTAGATACCGAGGAGAATACTGCTCTCTTCTTTCTGTAGCCCTTTGTTCCTCCGATGGTGTAGCGAGGAAGGGAAATGATTTAGGGTGATTTCTGTCAGCATTGTACTTGATCTTGCCCTTTTTAGAGACTGCTGGTATCGTACAGTCACCAACAAGAGATGACTTAGTGGGCCACCCGCCCTGACACCACCCACTCCAATCAGGGGCTCTCCCCACAGGCACCACCCAGCCACAGCAAAGGCCACCTGGCATGATGGCTGTTGCCCCAAGTTCTGATGCCCCAGGAAGACAGGCATCTACTCCTTGGCATACGTGGAGAGTTTACAGCTCAGGCATCAGCAGTGTGATCCTTGTGTTGTCAAAGGATTACCACCAAATGGGTACATGACGGCCCCACCACAACGGACTAGCTACTGTGCTGGACATTGGGCGCAGAGAAATCCAATACTGTCATGGGGGCGAAAGACAACAGGAGACAATGGAAGAAAATGACATATCCCAGAAAGTGTCCTTGCCCAAATAGTTGAATTGCAGGTGAAGATGCAAAGCCATGACGAGGTTCAGAAGATCGAGTCTCAGTGCATTATGGACAACTCGTGCATCACGTAAGGCGTCCTTTCCCATACAGCCCGCACATCTGTAGAATTTGGAAAGTGGCAGGACAAACCATAAAATGGGACCTGAACTTATTGGGCCGAAAAGTGTGATACTCCTTTTAGTTGCCTCTTATGACAGGCAGGGATACCTCAGGCCTATTCTGATCCCTGGACCCGCAGAGGGAACTCCATAATTGTCTGGGCTGTGTTTGCTATGGAAAGGACTGGGTCTTCTGGTCCAACTGAACCCATCACTGACTAGAAAGTCATGTCTGGCTACTTTGAAACCACTTGCAGTCATTCATGGACAATGTTCCCAAATATCTCACTGGGCCACAATTTTTCATGATTGGTTAGAACAATCTGGACTATTCGAGCAAATGATTTGGCCACCCAGATTTCCTGACATGAATCCCACCAAACATTTTCAGGAAATAGAGACATCAGTTCATGCACAAAATCCTGCACCAGTGACACTTTCACAATTATTGATGGCTACGGAGACAGCATGGCTCAATATTTCTGCAGAGGACTTCCAGGGACTTGCTGAGGGGGGGGGGGGGGGGGTTGAGTGAGAGGAACAGGGGCTAAGGCTTAATAGTAAGCAAGTACATATGGATGCAAATTTAATAGTTACAGAGATAAATTTTTGCTCTGGATTGAAAGTCAACTGATACTTTCAGGAAATGTCCTCCAGTGCCCGAAGTAAACTGTGCACATCTCTTTACAATAATCACATGGTACAAAGTGCTTCACAATGGAACTTTGGCCACAAGTACACAGACACAAAACTGGTGGACGAGGCAGAAATCTTGATAGACAATGCATGTGAAATCCTTAAAAATATTAACACAGTAATTAAGCAACATTGAAGATAAAAAAAACAAATGCCATAAACTTCAGCTTATAGAGAGAACAACCCTGTCACACTGAACATAAATGATACATCCCCACGAAGTGTTTACATGAACATAAAATTGTTAGAGATGAATATTGACTCAACTGATATGGCTGAACATACAGGGATATGGGAAAAGTGACCATCAGCATGTTATGATGTTAGTATTCTATCAATATATAGCAGCCAGAATCTGGTGGTGAAATTATTATCCTCTTTCCCCACTTCCACTACATCTACTCACTAAGGAGTATTTGTCTTCCATGAGAAGAACTGTCTTATGAGTGGTTGGGGACCCCAATCCCGAAACCATATTTTCTACTACAGCGAGGACATGCTCTGCCCATAGCAACCACAGGTTGATGCAAACTGTCTATAAAGGGGCTTTCTTGCTCTTTCCAGCAATTCCAAATATCAGATCTTGATCATCTTCATTGTTGTTTGAACTAATGGGAGCCATTGTAAACAGTGCACAGTCACGTCTGATGATCAGAGGCAGTGGTTTACCAATTTGCCAGTGTCAGTTTGGCAATTTGTGTGATTGGTACCATTTCAATTGTACTTTGTTTTGCTGCCCATTGTTCGGTTGGGAATACATTATTTGTTTTCACTAGACAATCAAATTTGGTGGTCGACGATGATGGCATTCTTTTCCATAGTATTGTTTCCTCCAGGATACTGATGTTGGCACACAGATCTAGCCATTTCATTTTCAGTATTCTCCTTAGACATCACTGATATTTCTCGAGGAGCTTCAGATGGGTTCTTTAGTTGATCCAATTTCAGATCTAACTTCCTCAGCCTAAATGTATTTTAGTTCTTCACAGTGAAAATAACACACATGTTGCAATTTAGATTTGACACAAAATAGGCAGTTTAGATGGGTGCTGTAACTTTGGTACTTCGTATTGAATGTCCTGGAATTCTTCACAAGAACATAATTTTTATGTGCTAGGTGAATTGATTAGAAATAAGCATTCATATGGATTAGGACTATTACTCTGAGCAACACAGGCACTCCTCCAAGACTATCAGATTCAACAGTGAACCACGAACTCTCCAACTCATGCCCTTATCTACACTTTCAAACAATTACTTCATTGTTGACATTACAATTTTTATATACTGCAACTAGAAATGCACACTAAGATGAAAAATAAGTTAAAAAATTACACCTCAAAGGAATTATCAAAATAGGAAGGAAATAGATGTGAAGTACATCTACAGACAAACAAGTGACAGTTCCAGAAAAAAATTGATTATTTATTCAAGACAGCACTTAACAACCTGAGCAAGTCAGTAACTAGTTGTCCATCTCTGTCCCTTAGGCAACCATTTTTTAGCTTGGCACTGACAGTTGTTGGGTGTCCTAAAGGAATCATGCCAAATTCTGTCCAGTTGGTGTGTTACATTGTCTATTCTTTTTCTTCTGATCAGAAAGTTTTATTTTATACCCCAGAGTAAATTATACTGCAGTGGAATAACAATGCATGCAGTTTATTTGCAACAGTTTGATTATACAGTAAAATATACAGAAGTGAAAGAGAATGTTATTGCAGATACTTTATCTAAGGTGCCTGTTTGGTGTGGGTGTGGTGGTGGTGGTGGTGGTGGTGGTGGTTGTTGAAAATGAGAATGGCATTGGGGATGACACTACATTAATAATTGTTCCACACACAATAAATGACATTTTGCAATGATGTGGAACATGTCAGTTTAGCATAAGTTTTCCTTGCACAGCAATTTTCTTTTTTACTTTACAGTTACTACTTCATATCTAAAAATTCATATATTGAGTAGGAGTTTTCATTCAGAAACTTTTAATTTGCTTTTAAATGTTGGTTGGCTATCTAAGACTTAATGCTATTTGGCAAATGACCCAAGAATTCAGTGGCAGCAGTCAGATTTAACCCAGAATACTGAAGATACACTTTGTTATTTTTGAATTCGGATGGGTTATTATTAACAAATTTTGTACGTAAATATATATTGTGAAGGTACTGCGAATTTCCCCAGTTCATTAAATAAATGTCTCCATGGTAATCTTGGGTGGGCTCCAGCTATTATCCTGATTTCACATTTTTGTGCAATGAGTCATTTCTCTCTTAATGATGAGTCCCCAAATATGATGCCATATGAAAGCAGTGAATGAAAATATGTGTAGTAGGCTACTTTACTGATATGTTTATCACCAAAATTTTCAATAACCCTAATAGCGTAAGTGGCTGACCTAACTGTTTCATCAGATAATCAGTGTGTTTCTTCCAATTCAATTTCTCATCAATGCACACACCCAGAAATTTTAAATATTCCACCTTAGCAACAGATTTCTGTTCAAAGTCTATATTTATTAATGGTGTTACCCCATAGTGAGTCCATTTGCTGACAACTTAATAATTTTCTGAAATATATTG
This sequence comes from Schistocerca cancellata, assembly GCF_023864275.1. Taxonomy (NCBI): domain Eukaryota; kingdom Metazoa; phylum Arthropoda; class Insecta; order Orthoptera; family Acrididae; genus Schistocerca; species Schistocerca cancellata. The sequence goes on from NC_064629.1 coordinate 549,530,422, forward strand.
TTTACAATTTCCTCAATTTTGCATCATGAATGTACAGTGGCAAGCCATTTATATATATATAAAGTACACTAGGGGATATAAGACATCACTGTGGGACACCATTCTTGATACCTCCCCTGTTAGAGGCCTCTGCTGATTTTTGCAGACTATCTATATTGTTAATTTCAACCTTCTGCAGACTTCCAGTTAAATGTAAAATATTTATGCACTGTCCCACTCATACCACAATATATAAGTTTATCTAAAAGAATTTCATGATTCACTCACACTGCGTGAGCTATTACACTCCAATTTTACACATTGTCAAACTAAAACATCTTTTACCTGGGTTGCCAAACTAAACTAATTTGTAACCCAGTTTTAAAAATTAAAATCATAAACCAAGATTGTTGGTGCATCACTGGTAGGCTAAATTTATATTAAATAGCAATGGATGTCTACAAAACCTATAAAAACAACTACTTTTAAGTGACCCATTGTTAAGTGACAGTCATTATTATAAAACACCTAACTTTATTACCTACATTACATGCAAACATACCATAAATTAAAGGCATTACTCATCATCTACTAATTTCATCATTACTGGCATCCTCAGAAAGATTCATTTCCTCTTCCACCATCAGCTTCCGTGTCATTGCAGAACAAATTTTAAGAGCTGTTCTGAGTATTTGAAATGCAGCATTTCTTGAATGATTTTACAGTTGTTGGTGCTATGATGCTTTTCCAGGCAGCAAAAACACAGTGTACACTAATGTGGGGTACAGCATGTCTGTTTCCTGTCAGTTCACTCACAGTTTGGTTTGCAAAATCATTTTTCTACTGTTCCTGAATGTAATCTTTGAAAGGTTTATTTATGCTAATGTCCAGGGGTTGTAACACAGAATTAATTCCTTCACCTATAATAAAGGCCCTGGCTGGCTGTGGATGATGTGGGTGAATGGTGGATTCTACTTTGTGTTTGAATGTAATGCAACCATTGAATCTTATGCACATCCTAATTTTGAATACTCCCTACATTAAATAAAAACTGTGCATTAGATTTGTGGAACATCAGAAATTTAGGTACTTTTACTTCAGTATTGTAATTCTCAGCTTTGTTACATTATTGTTGGCATATTATTGCACAGTGTGCTTTTATTAGGTAGTCACAATACGGAAGGCAAGCAAATAACATCCTATGGTGCTACTTTAAAGTATAAAGTAATTCTTTGAGCTGAAAAATAAGGTAACAACAGGGAGGGATGAGAGTTAGGTTTAGCTGAGAGTAATGTTTGCTTATGGAAGAAGCATAAGGTGGCATTATTTGCAATTACTGCTACTAGAAATCAATTCACTGGCCCTCACAAAGGAAAACATCCTGACATTGAAGTAAAGTTTTGGAATTTGTCCATGGAAGAAGGAAGAATGGCAACCTGTGACTAGTGACACCATAAAAAAAAAAGCAAAAGAGGTAGATGCAGTTCTTAATTTACTGAAGCAAGAGTTTAAAGCTGGCCATGGATGGGTTGATCACTTTGTGAAATGGGTGGGCTGCTATGTAATTACACAATTGATAAGGGGACAGAGGAAGTTACCATCAAAACATCACAGAGCTAAAAACAGTGCATAACTGTAATGCTGGCAATCATAGCAGATAGGCACAAACTTCCCTTTTATTAATCTTCATCCAAGAACAAGCCGTATGACCTCTAAAAATAAAAATGTTCCCTGACAATGTCATTGTTTGAAATCAAGGGGATACAGAGCTAGTCAATACCTGACTGGCTCTGTAATGTATGGGAACTTTGTCCTGGAGTCAACATTCGTGGTCTAATGGGTACTATTGCTCCCTCTGGATCCCTGGGTCCTGGGTTTGGATCCCAGCTTGGTTGAGGTTTTTCCACACCTGGGATTGGGTGTGTGTTGTCCTCACCATCTCATTATCATTCAGGAAAGTGGCGAGACTTGATAGTGAAAAGATTGGGAATTTGTATGGGTACTTATAACCTCATAGTTGAGTGCCCCACAGATCACCACCACCACCACCACCACCACCACCACTGGTGGGCTTTGTCTTCATGCACTTTGTGGTTATATCACTGATGACAAAAAATAGATCCACAGCCAGACAGGGCCTTTATTATAGGTGAAGGAATTAATTCTGTGTTACAACCCCTGGACATTAGCATAAATAAACCTTTCAAAGATTACATTCAGGAACAGTAGAAAAATGATTTTGCAAACCAAACTGTGAGTGAACTGACAGGAAACAGACATGCTGTACCCCACATTAGTGTACACTGTGTTTTTGCTGCCTGGAAAAGCATCATAGCACCAACAACTGTAAAATCATTCAAGAAATGCTGCATTTCAAATACTCAGGACAGCTCTTAAAATTTGTTCTGCAATGACACTGAAGCTGATGGTGGAAGAGGAAATGAATCTTTCTGAGGATGCCAGTAATGATGAAATTAGTAGATGAGTAATGCCTTTAATTTTTGGGTTGTTTGCATGTAATGTAGGTAATAAAGTTAGGTATTTTATAATGATTACTGTCAGTCACTTAACAATGGGTCACTTAAAAGTAGTAGTTTTTAGTTTTTGTAGGCATCCATTGCTATTTAAAATAAATTTAGCCTACCAGTGATGCACCAACAAACATTGTTTATGATTTTAATTTTTAAAACTGGGGTGCACATTACATTTTAGATTGGCAATTGTGTAATCTTCACCCTAGGTGTATACAAAAAATTTTTTTAGATTTACAAAGTGTGTAAAATTTTAGTGTAATAGCTCACTCGTGTATTCATCTTGGGAAATACCAATATTAGCAGATAAAGAAAACATTTTAGGCTGTAAAGACATGTGAACCATGTGTCAGAAACAAACCACAATAGATCTGATGTGACAGTTAAAAATTCTTTAGTGTATAATGTTACAAGTGAATAAACACACGAGTGCATAAGGATACCGTATTTACTCGAATCTAAGCCGCACTCTAATCTAAGCCGCACCTGAAAAATGAGACTCTAAATAAAGGAAAAAAAAAATTCCCGAATCTAAGCCACACCTGAAATTTGAGACTCGAAATTCAAGGGGAGAGAAAAGTTTTAGGCCGCACCTCCAAATCAAAACAAAGTTGGTCCATTGTAATATGAGACAATTTAGGTCGAATGAATGACGATACAGCTACAGTAGTTTGGTTCGAGTCGTAAGCTTCGCAGTTAAGCTTTACCAGGTAGTCATTGCTATGCGTCAGGCTCTCCATCCGTATTTATACGGGTACCCTTCCTTTTTCACGTGCTTCGTCTGGTTTGAATCGATTGCTTATTTTGCTTTGATCTGATAAGTGCCGTTTTCTTTGTTATCGGTGTTTACGTCAGTCACTCTAAGCTGAAAATGCATTACTGTACAGTGTCGTGCATTGTTTGTCGCATTCTGATAGTGCGTGTTTACGGCTTCTCGCCGCTCGCGGCATGGCTTGCTTTTGTGCACGCTACCGCCGCTTACAATTAAAAAAAGGAGAGGAATCGTCTCATTAGCGAAACAATGGCAAGAGACTGCTATTTGTTGTTACTTACACTGCTGCTTTCTTTGATAATGATCAACAAGAACCAAATAATAGACTGCGTATGATACAACATGTTCTGAACGAGAGTTAGGCGCAAATTTTTCTCCGTTTGAAAATCTTTGCGCCCGCTTCTTTAGTACATCAAATTCTGCACAGAAATTAGAGTCATCTTAGATTTAAAAATCTAGTCAGTTGCCGTGCTTCATTTCTGACTGTATCACTATTAGGCATAAGAATAATACGAATATAAACATGACACGATACGTATATTCTTCCGCGTTTGCTATTGTCTCACAAGTTTCGTAGTTTATTAGGCAGACAGGATTTAAATGAGATAGCAGCAAACACGAAAGAATACATGGCAAAATGTTTATATTCGTATTATTCTTATGGTGAAGAGAATACTGCATGTGATTCACATTTCATCAGGTTCCTATTAGCAACCATCTATTCTCACAGGTAGGAAAAAATTCAGAACGTAGAGTTGGCCATATTGACAAACATCCCAAACAGTCTTGCCAGTCGGATTTTAGTAGTACATTTAAATTGTGCTACATTCGAAGATGAACAATACGGAATTTGTATTTGCTTTGTTGGATAATTTATGAAAATGCAGTGGTCGAAACTCAGGGCGGAGAAAAAAAGCTCGTTTTTCACTTTTTTTTTAATTTATTTACTGACGCAGAGGTTTTGGCACCCGTATTTATCTTTGTGCCTACAAGGTATGCCTGTGTAGCGCTACATATATTCGACGGCAGAAGTTTGTTGTGGCGGCACCTACCAACATTTTTCTGAACTTCCGCTTGCTTTGCACTCAATTCTAAGCCGAAGGCGGTTTTTTGGATTACAAAAACCGGAAAAAAAGTGCGGCTTAGATTCGAGTAAATACGGTAATGAAATTATGCAGAACTTTAAAATCACCTACTGTTCTTTTTCTACCCAGTGATTGAAAATCAGTGATTGCTAGTAAATGCATTTATACAACATGGAAAGATCATTTAATCAACAGTAAGAAAGCTATTCAGTGCATCTTGACAATGTATTGTCAACAAAAGATGGACTATTTAAATGTGACTTGTGTATTACACAATGGATAGTTATGTTTTCATTGACCAAATTTGATGACATGGGTATTCCACATATGTTTTTGTCAGATTAGAGCAGAATTGGTCTCAACAACATACCCAGAAAATTGACAGTTACCCTTAACATCTGTATTGCTTTCTGTATCATTGTTTTTGCATTATAAACTGACTAATTACCAGTATAGTCATAGCAATTACTCCACGAGTGTAAATATTATCAAATGATATAGACTTTAGTATGATGAATTTCTGCTTAACTTTTCTCATCCTCTCCAAACCTACTCTGGTATTGCTTTATACCACCTCGTACTAATAGTAGTTTCAGATTTGAATGTCTAAGAATGAGCATTTCGATGAGGGTTTCCAGTATCTCCATAAAGTATTTGGTATGGTAAAAGGTCAGTGGCTGAATGCTGTATCTGCTTAGTACATCTTCAAAGCAACTATTGTAACCTCTCCAATTCAAATTATCTTTACTATACAACTGACTTCTCTCATGCATCTCCCAGTTGAATTACATGATGGAGAATATACTGATCCTGCTATGATTTGCATTTTTCCTCATCCACAAAATTGTTTCATGTGTTTGAAATTACTCTCCATTACCAGAAGAAATTGCCTTAAGAACATCTATATTTTGAAAGTAGTCTCCAGTGACCTTTAATATGATTTTCTTATTGTTTTCTTCATGCTATACAAGTTAATAAACTTAGATAAGAAATATAGAGCTGCAGCCCCCCATCCAAACCCCTTTGCTTTGGGTAGTTGAACAAGTAAATTCCAACCATGTCCATATGCATGTGCCTTTTTGGGTGACACTACATATCCTTTACATGTTTGCTGACTTATACTTTGGCACCTATCAGATGTATCTAAACACTAACTTTCTTAGTAATGTTATATAAATAAACATTTTCCTGGATGTTTTGAAAACATTTTAATGATCCACAATAACCAAAACTTTCATGTGTGTCTTTCGTAAGAGTATCATTTTGTTTCTCTGGCTAACAAACTTCCCAGCTGTCACTATCTGGACAATCTTTTAAACAAAATTCCCTTATACACGTGGTAATAATGTTTAACTTTCTCATATCCCTTCTTTCCTAAATAGCTTTTCACTGGTTTCCAGTTTCATCATGATTCTGATTCCTCATAAATTGTTACAAGTTCTAATCTTTCATCTTTTATATCTCATGTACATAATTTTGAAACTTCTTTTTTCATCCCAATGCCAGTTTCATCTTCAACCCCCCTACCCCACACAATAGGTAACCGAAATAAAGCATTTGCAATAACTTTTGGTTCTATATGTTTTACTCTATAATCTAACTGGTGCAGTTTAACTGAAGTATAATTTACACTCTTGGATATAGGAGAGCTCTGAACAGAATTAACAATGATTTTGTGTCCAAGCAAATAATTCTATCTCAATATCTATGGAGTTCTTTTCATGTTGCTGAAATCTTCTACTTTCAAAGACAATTTAAGTATGTTCTATTTTGTCTTTAACCACTCTCTTTGAATAGGTGAACTGATTCAGAATCACTATTTTCTCATAATTGTAATTAATAATCAGGTCTGTGTAGTATTTCACTTTTACAAAGTTTTTCCTTTATCTACCTGGCATTCCTCCCTTCACTCCTATATTGTATTTTTCCATGAAAGGTTGGTTAAATGTGGTGCATTCAAAGCCTTTAGTTCTACATATTTTGTATGAAACTTAGCTAACCTGAAAAATTATCTGGAGCCTTTCTTCATTTTTGGTTTTGGTAATTTTGCTATGCCTACAATTTTATCACTGCCCAGCAATATTCCCTATTCAGTTATGCTGTGGCCAAGAAAATTTAGTTCTCACAGCAAATTTACACTGTGCTAGTTTTAATGTCAGTCAGCTTTTTCTCATCTCTCCTACTTGACGACTGCAACAGATTCTTGCCATGTTTTCCCAGTTATCAAAGTATCTTCCACATAGTGAATTTTGCCAATAAATCACTTCCACAAGCTCTAATGCACAAATAAATTCTGCTGCAGAAGCATTTAACCCAAATGGTACTTCATGGCACTGAAAATGTCTCATCGTACAAGAACACTGTTTACTTAAGGCTGGATCCAATACAATTTGATGAAATCCATCAGTAAAATCAAAGTTAATCGTATACTAAATTTTTGAAATTAATTTAGTAATTCAACGATAGTTTCTGGGAGATTGTTTCTCTCTAAATATTTATTAAATTTCAGGGGTTTAAAGTAAGTCCTATTCTTCATCCCCTTTTTTTAGACCACCACCAACAGGTTATTGTACCGACTACTACTTTTCTCCATTATTTTCCACTTATGCATTTTCTGTAGTTTCCATTCAGACACTGTCCTTTTGCAAATAGGTACACCATAGGGCTTGATAAAGAATCAGTGGTGTCTCAACTTTGGCTTGCACTGATGATTTCTTATTGTTCCTGATTTTTCATCAAAGAGGTCACAAAATTCCCACAAAAGTTTCATTAGTCCCTCTTTCTCCTTCAAGTTCAGCTTCTTAGCTTCCTCTACCTTTTTGCTATCAATTCACTGCATTATTCATTTACATCATCACAAAACTCTTCTTTATAACTCTTTTCATCCAACTGTTCCACCCCCTTTATATGGTTTCCTCTGTAACTTACTTATTATTATAGCTGTTTAAGGCCAAATTCCACTTTTTAGATCTGAATGTTAACTTCATGTCACCTCAGTTGAAACTAACTTTCACTTTTACAATTCAGTCCATTCAGCTTTTATGCTAGCTTTCAACATCAACAGTTTGCCTGAGAGGGTTAAGGTCATGGTTTATAGGTGTGATGTCAGGCATTACTTTCCTCCTCTGATGAGATGTTTTAGTTGCCAAAGATTCGGACACGTCGCCCTGCTGGTCTAATGAGTTTATCTGTAGGGCATGTGGACAAGTGTCCCACGAGGGCAGCCCTTGTGAACACTCCCTCATGTACCAACTGACCAGAAGCGCACCCTACTCGTTCACTGCAATGCTCAGTGTTCAAGAGGGAGAAGAAAATTCAAGAGTATAAAACACTTCACCTCCTGTCTTACCAAGATGCAAGAAAAGTTTGAAAGAAGTCATCTGACTAATATGGTCTCCAGTTTTGCGACTGTCCCATTACAGTCCACACCTAACGCAACGACAATGTCTTGTACAAAACCTCCAGGCTCTGGTCGTATTCCAGGGCCTGCCTCCTCCATCCCCTATACCTCTAACACTGGTGGTTTCCACTTCATCGGTGCAGCCAGAGATGCCCAGTCATCCTCTGGCATCCGGGATGAGGACACCTGTCAAGTAAGGACCACAAGCCACAGTCTGCAGGCTGAGGAAAAGTATGGTCCTCTTCACTCCCTGAAGATAAAATGGGGAAATCTTCACAAAATTGGAAGTCTCAGAAGGATAAGTAGAAAGGTAAACTACTTTCTGAAGTTTCAGATGTTCTGCTCCCCAGCACTGCAGCAGTGCTTATGGGAGCCTTAGTGTTGTGTGCAACATCACTATGCTGCAGAGCTTTTGAGTCTGTTGTGTTTCTAGATGTGTTTTATTTTATTGTGCCTCTGGTGTTGGATGTGGACGTGCTCTGTTTAAAGTGTGGTACTGGGTTCATTTGAATTTTGGTTGTCATCGCACTAACGTGGTTTTGAGTTTACACAGTCTGTGCAGTAACGTGGGCTGTAGAAGTATTTTCAATGAGTTGTTAAAGTGTGTGTGTGTGTGTGTGTGTGTGTGTGTGTGTGTGTGTGTGTGTGTGTGTGTGTGTGTGTGTGTGTGTTTTTTAGGTCTGATTAGTTTGGTGTTTGTTGTGCAGAAAGAAGTCTAATTTTTATTGCTTTTTGTTAGGTATGGAGATGCCAATGAAGTTCACGAATGTATCATTACATTCTGAGATTAGTAATGATGTGATGTCTGACACACAGTTTCTGCACATGTTCGGTCTTATTGCTGAATGTTAGATGTTATGTTCATGGCAACAACATAAGGTTGACTAGCTTCCTGGTGGCTCGTACCAGGGACATGTACATGTGGAATTGTCAGTGCATACATGCACATGTATGTGTTTTGGTAAGTAATTTTTGTTTTAGTTTTATTCTGTAGTAATTGTGATGTTGGATGTGTTGCATATTTATGGTAGGTCAATTGTGTTTTAACCTAAGTAGTGAATGTGTGGTATTTGGGTTTTGGGATAGTTGGTGCTTTGGTTTCACTTTTCAGAGTTGTACGAGCTGGTTTTTTGTATAGATAGCTGCAGCTGAGCTATTCAGGTCAAGAAAAATTTCAGATTCCTGTGGTTTTGTTGAGGTAGTGGAATACTGTAATTTAAATTTTTTGGTATTATTTGTTTTGGGATGGTGTGGTATTTTTCCTTGTATATTTAGCTTGCCCCCACCCTAAACCCCAATTTTCTGCAGTTGTCCTATCAATTTCATTTTAATTCTGCAGTGAGACGACATTTTTGTTCACGTTTGTTGGCTTGAGTGTGTGTGTAGTGACATCCCTTTCATTTTGTACGTGCTAAAGTAGCCGCTTCGGCCAAATTGATGACGTCATGGATCAAGGCATACGGGTGGAATCTGACTTCTGAAATGCCTCCAATAGTATTAAAAAAAAATCACCAAAAGGATGACTTTTGCGTAAAGGTGCAAATTGGTATATTATACACTTAATTTACAAATTTGGTTTTCTGTTAAAGATTCAGAACCAATATTATTTGAAACAATGTGTTTTAAGTCATCCTCCCCCCCTTCACCACAGAATGGTGAGTTTAAGGCCCGTTTCACACTGGGACACTGGTGACTCACCAGCAACAGTCACCGACAGATACATTCATTTGAAATGGAGCATTCACACCGGGACACTACACCGCCTCAACGGGCCACTGTGACGCAGCAGTGACTCACCCTCGCCACATGTGATGGACACTATCACTGTGTTCACAGCAGTCACCACTGGACATGCATTAGTTTGAACTGGAGTGTTCGCACTGTGACACAGATCACAGAGACAGCGCTGCAGATTTCCCAACAGAAGAGCAGGCATTTCCGAGACAGTGCCATGAAACATTCAATATATATTATACTGTACACATTGTAGCCATGAATTTAGATTTCATTAACATGGAAAATTTTATAAGTGAAGTAGAAAGTCGTCCCGCTATTTGGGATGTCAAAAGTGATGACTATAGCAACAAAGTGGTGGGTAGTAACCTTCAAGCACATTTGCATCCCTCACCTCCGTTTCTTCAGCGTCTTAAGGCATTCCACCTTATGGTCCAAAAAAAAAGTAAAAATATTATTCTTAATTACAATTATTTATTCGTATGTGGCTACTACACTAATAAATTTTATTTATTATAATATTATTGAGGGACAAGTTCTTGATACACCAATTTTAATTGTTAATGCCAGATGAACAATGAGGCCTAACCACATTAACATTCACATCTCATTTCTAGAAATTACATTTTTTTTTTTTTTTTTGCAGCTGCCAAGCCACTTCGCCTTCAGGGCTAATGAATTAGTTTGCAAAGTCATTTCTGATACTGTTAGCAATATTTCCCCCACGGACTAAACGAGGTGACATGTCCTGCAATCCCCAAATAGTTAACGTATCCTCAAACAACAAAGAGTATAAAACAATCCTTTCTCCAGCCAATCATGTAGCAGTGGATGTACATGTAATAAACGTTTTGCCTTCATTCTCCTCCCCCTCCTCCTCCTCAGAAGTACCACCAAAATTACCTCCTCACTCTACTCAATTTCACTAACTTATCAGTTGGCAATACCTGCGGTGTCTGACACCGGTGATCCAGGAGTGTTCACCACAATTACCAGTGACTGTCAGTGACAACCGTCACCAGTGTAAACTGGCCTAATTTCCAACATGGGCTAACAATGCTACATACATTGAGGCAAAGTAGCTGGAGAAATTGTGCTGCAAATAAAGTTTTAACTTTGAATTCTTGTATCTCTATGAAATTAGTAACAGAATGTTTTCCATTATAAAATAATATTCACGTGCAGCATTCCAAAATCAATTCAAACTATTTTTGTAAAATTACATAAACAGATGAGATACAATTTTCTTTTAGAAAATTGTTTTTCCATTACTGATTTCACACTCATCATTGTTGAAAAGGTCATGTTTTTCCAAGCATCCAGAAAAAATATGTTTTATTTTCCAAAGTCCTCTGACACTGCCTGAAAATGGACAAATTTGATGGAATGCACCTGTACTACATCAATGGGATACATTTCAACAATCTGTTCATTGAGTTTTGCTGTGTGTACTTTTTATCCATATATTGACAAGTAATATCTCACTATATTGGGTTGGTCCAAGCTGTGTTCCTTCAATGTCATCTGGCTGACCGTACCAATTTACAGAAAAACTGCAGAAAGTGGCTCAAAAATTTCAAAAACATTAACTGCAATGTTAAGAAATTGCAAATCAAAATTGGTATTACTTTTTGCTTATGTGAGATAATCATACGGATTTCAGAAACGGAGATGAGGTACTTAACAAATGGCTTTGGAACAAGTTTAAAAAACCAAATTACAGCCTTGGGAACCTGGATGAAGAATCCACATGTGGCTGGTATTGATTGCACAGCTATCTGGCGTGACCACTATTGTGATGAGTTGCCAGTTCATGTTCATTAATCATTAGTGACAATGTCACCATGGATCTACACAATATAGAGCTATTTTACTTGTCACAATAAAAAATCACATGCAACGAAACACTGACAACAGGTTGCTGCAACGTAGCCGGTACATTCCCTCAAAATTGTCCGCCATTTTTATATGTTAGTGCACATTGGAAAATGTGTCGTGATGTTTCTATATGCATGGAAACAAGCTCTGTCCAACTGCAATTAGTGTGAAATTAGTTATGGAAAACGTTATCCAACGTCAATTTTTTTAATTACTACGGAAATAAAGTTTGAACTGATTTAATAGAAATTTGGAAAGCAGTACGAGAATGAATTTATATTGTAAAACTGTCGCTAATTTCATGTTTAAATGCCTTTAATCAACAATACATATGAAGCGTAGCGGTATTTTTCGGCTGTGTTGCATTGTTAGCCCATGCTGGAAATTAAACCCACTGTTCTGGGAAGACGGGGGAATGACTTAAAACACTGTTACGAATGAGACTAGTTCTGAAACTTTAACAGAAAACTGAATTTGTAAAATAAGTGTCGCATATATTCACCTTTTCACAAAAAATCGTCATTTTTCAACGAATGTGTAGACTATTGGAAAATAGGTAGACGAAATTTTATACACTAGATCATTGGGCTAAGAAACTATTGCGTAATAAGTTTCATGTTCATCATGCGTTTACTGACAATCTATAAACTTTTCTTCGTGCCGCGGTTTCCGCGCTCACTGATTCAAATTATCTAGCATCTGCAGCCCGCGTTGAATACTTCAATACTTTGTCGGTTAAAACCATAGTAGTTCTAATGACTAGTTTGGGAAGTTCTACAGAACAGTTTTTTGTAAAGTCAGTTCGAAAATACTGCACTGTTTACCTTTTTGCGAAGTCAACGTTGCACTCAATTTATTCAGTACTGGAAAATGGTACATAAATGGAACTGTATCTTTGGAAAGATTGTGTTGCTTGGTTACTACCTGCCAAGTTCCACGTTCGCCGTACGTTTAGTTATAAGAAGCGTCACTTGGGAGTTTTTTCGGGCGATTTTGCCCAATATTTTCTCGCTAAACATGCCTCGTAAAATTCTTAGTTGTTTTTCTTAAGCGATAGCATGATGATGTAAAGGATGGCCAAATTCCATTTCTTTCAGCATTGCCAGATACGCAACAGCTCAAAGTCGTTTGAAATTCACACTCTGCACAAAGTCGCGCATGGACTCAGGTGACTGACTATGCCAGTATCGCTTCGGCTAACGTTAAACTGTAGCAATGTTCCTGAACAAGTGCAAATGTTGACATAAAATTTTAACAGAATCCTTGATGGTCAAGCGGTGACGCCTAGGTGAGTTGACATGGAATGGCCCTACGAGTGAACTGTGCCATACAGAGGAAGCCTCCAATTGGTCTCCGCTTCCGTTTTACATTTCAGAAATATACTTCAAAGCAATTCAGTTTTCTTATTTGTAGTAAGTGTAGGTCTAACAAGGCACTCGTACCCAGGGGCAACTGCGAACCGAAGCCACCAACCCCCCCCCCCCCCCCCTTCAACACACCAAGAGCACATTGCGTATTTTGTCGGTGGAGAGAAGAAAAGAAATTAGCCATATTATATACAAAAATTCTTTATTAAGTGGCGCTATTACCATCTGAAAATCCAGTATTATCGACAAGTTAACGGTGACCATTCCAGCCATCTTGTGTTTAATATCAAGACTACCATGTAACTACTCATTTCATTTCATAGACCTAGTCATTCATTCAAGGTCAACTCGGTAGTTTGTTTTTTCATCTGATATGATCTAGCTGATCAGTAGAAACGCGCATTGTAAATTTCTGTTGGTTTTGAAGTACTTAGAGTCTAACAATAAACGCAAGCCCTTAATATATTCAATGGTGTGACTTATGCTGCATAGTGGTCTTCTTCGATGTTTCCATTTTTCTGTTTCAGTTGTGGATGTTTTCTGTTTTGTTTACAGAATGTTGTGTAAATACTTCTTGGGATAGTGATTCAGATTGTCCTTTTACTAAGACGTATTTAAGTCTAACGGAGATGAAGCATGTATTGATCACGATACTGTCTGCTTTGACCAGCGACATACCCTTTGCACTTTTTATTCAAATGGTGGTGGTTGCGATAGCCTGTTGCATTGCTCGAGGTCTGTGTTACGCTGGAAGGTGGCAGTTTGGTTGAATGTCGTCGTAGCCAACTAAAGTATCAACTTTTTTGGTATCTTGCTTTCTCCACAGTTATACTTATGTTCCTGATAGAAACGCCATCTTCCCACTACTGTATGATATTTAAGTTTCCGAAACGCTTTAAGACAAATACTACGAACATTCCTAGAAAGAAAAAAAACCTATTCCCGTGGACATCCCGTTAGTTTGCCGATTTTCGTTTTGCTACCCTTTTCCTGTTAGTGATGGCATCCCTTGATTATTTCTTAAGGATCGGACCTCCGCCATGTTAATTACGTCATACGTCGACCGGTGCGGTATCGCATTATTTACTAATCCCAGTACCTTAGCGTCCTACAGCCTTGACCTCTACTACATCCAAGTTTTCTGTTGCACCTGGATCTCAGTTTTCTTTTAGTCTTGGCTATCCCATCGTTCATCCGAAGAAAATTCATATCACCCGCATCAATTAAGAGCCATACACAAGTAATTGTTTGAATGGAGACTTTACTACTGCCAAAACTTTACAAAATTTACTGAAACGAAATCTCTATGGCGGCGGCAGCGGCAGCGGCAGCACCACCACCACCACCACCACCATCCTCCTCACCCCCCCCCCCCCACCCCGAATTCACGGTTATTGCGACACAATGCTCTGCGGCGTAGACACGAATGAACTAATTTGGTTGAATGGTGGAGACGCCAACAAATGTGTGTATGAAATACTGGCAGGGGCGTGGCATGATACCTATGTTTGCGCCATATTCAACGTACTTTTCGATATTAAAACACGTTTAAGTCTAAAATCTGTAATATGTAGGCAACTCCAATGAGTATTTTGTTGCACATTACGCAAACATACCACACACTTAAAGATGCAAATGGACCCCGCGATAGATCTTACCAATCTCTTGTAACTTACGGATTCAGCAAAATAGTTAGACCCCTTAACACAGACATCAACGCATTTTATATACAGCAATAACCCGCTCGGCTCTCTCATCCTTTGATGATATCAATTTCACATTGTCACTTCAACGTACGCAGAGTGGTACGATAACTAGTATATCCTCGAACTGCATACGATACTAAACAGAGCACCCATGCTGACTTTAAAACAATTATTCGTATGTTACCGCATCCAATAACTTACCCACCGGCAGACCACCCACCACACCTTCGCAGGACTCTCCTCACTTCCTAATCAATACACAAGTGCTGTGTTCAAAGATGCATTGGTGGCAAAGACATACCGACTGAGAAAACGGAGTCGCTGACAACTTGCTCAACAAGTGCCAGACACCTAACATTTGGAAACACTCTACTGGCACTGGCGTGACACTAAAGGCATTTAATTTTTCGAAGTAAATTACCACTCTCACCCCATCTCCCACCCCTCCGCCCACGGCAAACCAAGAGTTACACTATCCATCCAAATAGGAAATTCGTTTTTCTGCTTACGTTTGTTCACTTTTAAAATTGTAGGTTGAAGTATATATTACTTCGAATGATGCATGGTAGGCAAAGAAATTCTCACCAGCTTCAACCATTATTGCATTCACATTTGTTTGTGTGATCAAGACGGACCTTTAAAATAAAGAGAGAAAAGTTGCATCTAAGGAAACAAAGGGACGCATTTTAAGGATGGCGTGGATCCATTATAAGTAGGCATTGACAGAAATTGTGCCTTAGCCTAGTTTACACGACGACACTAGATTGCAGGCAACTGCGCTACCGACCACTGCGCATGCGCGTAGCGCGTTTGCGCAACTCGTTGGTGAAAATAAACACTTTCGGCGTGTTCCAACTTTGGCGACACTAGTCGTAAGAGTTTTGAGGTTATGTGTGTTCGTAGAGTATAGACAAACTGAAATGTGAAGTGGGGAATGAAGAATAATGTTGGCGTTTGTGGGATTTCAGTGATGCTGATTACACAAATAATCAACATATTGCTGCCGTTGAGACCGTCATGTGCGATCATAACATAGATGGTTTGACAATATCTGAGCTGCAGGGCAAAATTTATCAAGTTAGAAGCACGTGCACAACTGAATTAAGAAAAATACAAGCAAGTGTAATTCTAGCTGTGGCAATGCTCTCGTCTACAAGACTGAAATCCCATCGTTCGAGTTGGCCAACTCTTTGTTAAGGAATATTATTGACAGGAGGGAAGGCTATACAAATTCAAGAAGCTGCATTCTTTATTCAATATTCGTCTATTTAAAACGTCGCTGCAGTGCTCCCTGTTCACATATTTTAGAATTTGGAAATATTTCCAAAGAGTTTTGGTAAACATTTTTGGCTAAAAATGGTTCAAATGGCTCTGAGCACTATGGGACTCAACTGCTGTGGTCATAAGTCCCCTAGAACTTAGAACTACTTAAACCTAACTAGCCTAAGGACATCACACACATCCATGCCCGAGGCAGGATTCGAACCTGCGACCGTAGCGGTCGTGCGGTTCGAGACTGTAGCGCCTTTAACCTCTCGGCCACTCCGGCCGGCAAATATTTTTGGAATACAGTGATCAATAGATTATTATATTTTGACTAAAGTTCAGTCTTGATCACGCCATTTATGTTTCAATGATATAGGTAACCAGTTTTGGTTATTTTTACATAACAGGTGTTACCTCTATCATTGAAACATAAATGGTGTGATCAAGACTGAACTTTAGTCAAAATATCTTAAAGAGAGTAATTTGCAAACCATTCTTTTCTTAATGCGGCCTGCTTCGAATAATTATTGTTGCTAATGTTCAATAATTATTAAAAGTAATAATTATTGTGTTAATGAAATAGCGTCATCACCAACTAAAACCGTATCTTATAGCGTGCCGAATGTTCTTGATTGTAATGCACGCAATATGATATGTAATTTCAGTTCTGGTGACAGTGCTTCATGCATTACAGTACCTTTATTTCTTATCGCATAATTAACTCTATTTGGAAGGAACGTGAACAGTTCTGGTGACATTCTAATATAATTAAAACAACTTCATGGATCTTCAGTTAAAAATTATTTCAACAGGGATACTGAGCAACCGAGCTGACGTCTTTTGTTCATCTAGTCACGAATCGAAACACGTTTCTTATTTTTTTTCTTCTGCGGCGATTCCACACAACAAGCTTTAACTCGATCACAACTCATGCAACGCGCAGCTCCCATAACTTTCATTTCAGACACGACTCAGTGACCCACAAAACAACAAAAGTGAAGTGTGTACAGGTGTTGCTGCGTCTACAGTCCTATATTAAACCACTTTTGTGCAGCTCATTCTACACTACAAGTGGCGCAACCCAATGTCGTCGTGTAAACTAGAGTTTATATAAAGGGAAAATATTTTAGCGACAGATACTCTGATCGAAAAGGTAATTTTGCATCAGAAGACACAATCACATAAACTTAGCACGATGTAGCATTATGTGGTAAGGGAAATTCCTGAAAACGGTACAGAAATTAACTACTCATATAATTATTTAAAAAATCCAGTACTGGCGCATTTGACATGTGGATAAAATAAATCTTATTATCTGGCCATTGCACATTCTTGGTTATTGTAAAATGCTAATTATACTGATCTCACATCTGGTGTGACATGAACAACATGTTTATGAAACCAAAGCTTTGTGTGAAGACATGTTGTTCATTGCAGGCAATCATTTAACATACAACAGGCTTGCACGATAATTTCATTATCTTCTGAGAGCGAATTAAAATTTTGTATGTGAGAAATTTCATTACTGAAATTCTGTAAGCATTTCCCATTGGTTTTCGCAAGTGGCAATAACAAGTAGTCTCGTTATAAATTAACATACCATTCCACAGAAATGGTTTACATAAAACACACGCCCCTTAGTGACAGATGTTCACACAAATGAAACGTGTAGTCCTCCATTGCTGCTCTCAACTTCAACGAGAAAATACTTCACGACTTGACAATGTTGCATCAACGTCTGTGTATGTAGAACAGTAAATGCTGTCCCATGCACCTGTATCAGTACTGGTTGCCGTGCTACTGTCCGCCAAAAGCAGTAATACTATATAGAA
Source organism: Schistocerca cancellata (assembly GCF_023864275.1). Taxonomy (NCBI): domain Eukaryota; kingdom Metazoa; phylum Arthropoda; class Insecta; order Orthoptera; family Acrididae; genus Schistocerca; species Schistocerca cancellata. The sequence continues at coordinate 549,547,972 of NC_064629.1, forward strand.
AGATTTTTGTAACTATAAGTTGTTGATCCTCATTTAGTGGGCTATGGTATCACCAGAATTCCATATACTACCAGGTAAATTTTCCTGCACTGTGAATGATTTTTCTATTGCTGTGCACTCTTTACAATAGGCTATAGGATATTCAAGACACACTTAAATTCCGTATTTAAACAGATACACACATTTTACTAAGTTCGTTGCAGCAATAATGGATATCACATTGCTTATGTGTCACAACCATGAATTGGCAGTTAAGTGATGACACAATTTGTATAGCTCCAGTCATTTTTATGGAAACTGAAAGTATCAGCGAAGCCTTAAAGTAAAAATTTCACGGGTTCTGACAACATTTCATCTTAAGTTCTAAATCACTTTAATGATTATACATGTCAAGTCGTTTTGCTATTGTGAAGTCACTTTTTAAGAAGAGTGATAAAACTAATTTATCAAACTGTCGTCCAATATCTGTACTAACTGCTTCTCGAAAAATTAGGAGAAACTAAAAGTCAGTTGATGCCGGCTGTAACGTCACATCACGCCACATCAAAACATTTCACAATGCATTTCGTATTGCGACATTCATACAAGCCGTCAAAGGATAGTCACGTCACGCTAAGCTTTCCCGGGAAGAAAGTTTTGACAATGTCATCGTCTGCTGATATCGGACCTTAAACATTTTCGCTGCAGTCAATCACGTAATAGTAGTGGATTTTGTTTTTTTTTTGTGTTTTCTTCATATTTATATTATTATTGTACTTTGTTCTCGTGCCAAACTGAAAATGTTCCACGACTTGGATCTTTCCTCCATTAAGTTTTCTTTCTCAAGCCAACTCAGAGATCTGGAAGCGAAAAATTATTTAGGATTTACAGTGTAGTGATTATCATAAATGTAACATTACTTCATGAGTGGAGTCAAGAATAAATAAGAATATAAGTCAGTGAAACAATTTTCATTAAATAACATTTGAAGTGAAAAGGTCTACTCTAATGAAGGAGAAAATATAGTTGTTTATAACGTTATTATTTATGTAATGAAAAGACATAATGGATAAGATAAACAGGCAGTAATTATTCCTTTACAAATATTATTGGATATGTTTGTATTATATAATTTCACTAGCAAATAAATGTCGATATTTTGAAGTGCTGTTTCACTTTCAGGACCTCCACACACAAAACTGATCAACAACAAACATTATGAAGTTTACTTTGGCTGTTAATACACTTTATCGTTTTTAGTTTCTCAGTTCTGATACTAGACTCAGACTTTTGTATCACGGTTGGTAATTCAAAACTTCACATTCACCACTTGGCACTGGGCTAACCAAGTGATGTGATGTGATGTGGCAAACAGTGTGAATGCAACCTGCAGTGAAGGTACCATGACATGACATGACACCGAGCGAGGTGGCGCAGTGGTTAGACTCTGGACTCGCATTCGGGAGGACGACGGTTCAATCCCGCGTCCGGCCATCCTGATTTAGGTTTTCCGTGATTTCCCTAAATCACTCCAGGCAAATGCCGGGATGGTTCCTCTGAAAGGGCACGGCCGACTTCCTTCCCCATCCTTTCCTAATCCGATGAGACCGATGACCACGCTGTCTGGTCTCCTTCCCCAAACCAACCAACCAACCATGACATGACATTATGTGACAGCCAGTGTGAACTGTCTTTAACGTGGAAAAGTATTGTAGGCCATCTCAACATTCACATCTTCAACAGAAACCAGTTTGGATTCCAAGGAAATAGATCACCAGAGCAGGCCATTTTCTCTTTCACAGCCACACGGGATTAGCCGAGCGGTCTAAGGTGCTGCAGTCGTGGTCTGTGCGGCTGGTCCCGGCAGATGTTCGAGTCCTCCCTCGGGCATGGGTGTGTGTGTTTGTCCTTAGGGTAATTTAGGTTAAGTAGTGTGTAAGCTTAGGGATTAATGACCTTAGCAGTTAAGTCCCATAAGATTTCACACACACACACACACACACACACACACACACACACACACACACACACACACACATTCACAAATGGAGTTCTAAAGTCAACAAATAAATAAATGCCATCTATTGATATCTTCTGTGACTTGTCAAACGCCTTTGACATTCTCTTAAGGATGGCTGATTGCTGTACGATAATTACAGCCTACACTTGACCTCTGTGTGTAGCTGCATTTTAATTATAACCACCCAGTATAAACTACACCCATAAGATGAGAAATAGTGTGACACAAAGTAAGTTACTCTAGACGTGACTTTTCATGCTTTCCCAAGGGATCTGTTGCAAATATGCTTCTCGGGTTTGCGCTGGATCGTGTTGTGTAACTCGCACAATATTTCATCGATGCCACTACTCGACATCATCAGGTGGTATTAGCTGCTGCCGTCACTGCTGCAAGTTGCGACTGACGATAATCGCGCAGCGGCGTCTAAATTTATCATGCTAGGAGCAGGCAATACGCATACGTAGGAAGATACTCGTAGTTGGAGGAAAGCAGCGCTCCTGGTGCCCCGTGCTGGGAGCCGTGGAAAGGCCACCCGCACATGTGCTACAGGCAATGACTGCGCTGCCAGACGCTCCTGCGGTTAAAAACTGAACTAAATCTCAGTAGCGCATTGGTCGCGTGATGAATCGGAAGTTCTTATTTTCCCTGTTTTGATTTAATGTCAGCCAGTGCTGGATTCCAGGCGGCGCTTAGTTGAAAACTTACTTCCCTGTTGATAAGATTGTCCGCCTTGCGGGTATGTTGCATCTAACACCATTGTCACACACGCCTGGGGCAGCCTGATAAATCAGCGGTAGCAGAGCATTGCCTGGACATGGGACATCGTATGCTTTACGAAAAGACGGAAATTTTATCCCCATTGTCTTCTTTCTGGGACTGTGTTTTTAAGGACGTCATACATATCCATAAGGCGGACAATCTTATCAACAGAGATGCACGTTTTCAACAAAGTGCCGCCTGGAATCCAGCACTGGCTGCCATTAAACCAAGACTGAAAAAATAAGAACTTGCGATTTATCACATGACGCAATGCGTTACTGAGATTTAGTTCAGCCTTTAACCGCAGGAGCGTCCAGCAGCACAGTCATTGCCCATAGTGCACATGCAGATGGCCTTTCTGCGGCTTCCAGCAGGGGGGACCAGGAGCGCCACTTTCCTCCAACTACGAGCGTCTTCTCGCACATGTGTATTGCTTGCTCCCAGCATGATAAATTTCGATGCCGCCACGTGATTATCATGACTTGCGCCTTGCAGCAGTGACAGCAGCAGCTACCACCACCTGATGATGTCGAGCTGTTGCATCGATGAAATATTGTGTAAGTTTCTCTAGTTAACTAGTCATAAGGGATATGCTGAAATGGTCACCATTTATATTGTGCAACATTATGTTCAGCATATCAGACTGTGGGACAAATGTAACAGTACTTCTTGAGTGGTGTCATTAATAGAATTTTCAGTGTTCTGCTGTAGCTCGTCTACTGCTTGTCTAAGATTTAAGAGTGCCTGACCCTTCAACTTGACACACAGATGAAGACACAGGCAGAGAGGTCAACTGACATTGGAAGACAGGAGATTTTATTACTTTTACTGATTGTTATCTTCATGACCTTTTGCAGTACTGTAGCTTACATTTAATACTGTGTTTATTTGCTCAGACTACACTGTCACATAATATTAAAAACACATTGTGGGGCTGTTTTATATTAAGTATCCTGTGCTAAACAACATTTGGACAGTGGTATTGCCCCAGAACATCTGCTGAAATTTAATTGTATTAATCTGGATACATATCTTCTCTTGATTCCAAAGATGGCTGTTGAAAGAAACCTGATGATCCTAATTGCATGTAAACATGCTCAAAGTGAGTTAAGAATTTGTATTTTCATTTTATAAATTTGTCAGTTCTTACACTTCATGAACAATGTATGTTAATTCTATGATAATGTATTTATGTTTGACGGACTAATGATTTATAATGTAGGTTTTCCATCATAATAAAGACTGAGTTCTGCGTTTGTGGGGTAATGGAGAGATTTGCATTTTTAGACTTAAACATTGAAAAAACCTAGTTGATCACGAGAACAGAAAACGAGAATGTGGGTGATATATCTGATTTTGAAGTTGTGGCCACAGTTTTTATCCAGTCACCACTAGCATCATCATCATAGAAACTTAAATACTTTAGGTATATCCTTGGTTGGTTGGTTGATTCTGAGGATGGAACCAAACAACAAGCTCATCAGTCCTAGTGATATCCTTAAAATCGGTGCATGGAAAGCTAAACCCATCTCCTGCACCCTGACAGAGAAAACTGTTGTAAAAAAATAGACTTGGTGTAATGGTATCACCTCAAGAATTAATTTTGGAAACATTGGCATAGCCATTGTATCACGATACTGATTCTATGAGAAGTACAACCTTAATGCATTAGTGACAGATGCTCAAATGTGTGTCTGTAGAGCACTGATGACGTATACTGAATTATCTGATGTGACACGTAAGAAAGCTTAAAGTACAATGGCATACAGAATTTTCCTATCATTCATTTGTATCTTGATCTTTGCTCAATGCAATCCAGTTATTGACCAATGGTGTTGCTTTAAGTGTAATGTAGGATGCAGATTGATATTCATGTCAATTTGTAATATGATAAAGAGGCTAACAGATAAATGCTTTTTGTGTATATTTTAAAGGTTTTCAACTGATATGCACATGTGGTAAAATTGTGATGACAAATTAATTTTTTATTGGTACAGTCCTAGCTAAAGTATTAGTATGTAACTGTTTGTTGCTTCTGAAATCAAACCAAATTTAAAATTTGAAAATTTCATCTGTCCCTTAACTTGAGCCCAGATTCTTCATCATGATGAATGAGATCCTAAATTCGTATGGGATTTGTTTCGTTACAAATAAGGTGTCATCTTGTGGATTTATCATTGTGATCTGATAAACTGATACACACTATTATTGGTATAACTGGCATTTTACTGCTTTAAAAAAAAATCTTGGACAAGGTGAGTATATTATGAATAATTACTTCCTGCTGAGCTCAACTGGAGTATTTGCATAATAACTTAGTTTACATGTTGCATCTGAAATTTTCCAATCTGGTGTTTCACAAAAGGCAAACATTTAACATCTTGGTCTCAGTATATGTTACCATTCGTTCTTGAGCACCTACTACACAAACTAAACGTGACTAAACTCATTTTAATCTACATCTACACTCTTCAAGACACCTTATGGTGTGTGGCGGAATGTACTTTGTATACTGTTGTCAGTTCCCCCTCTCCTGTTCCAGTCGTGAGTGGTTTGTGGGAAGAACGATTCCCAGTAAGCCTCCATGTGTACTCGAGTCTGCCTAATTTTACCTTCATGGTCTTTTTGTGAGACATTCGTAGGAAGAAACAATACATTTATTGATTCTTCTAGAAACATATGCTCTTGGAGCTGTAACAGTAAAGACTGTGACGTAGGACTCCTCCCCTGCAGAGTCTGCCACTGGATTTGGTTGATCATCTCCAAGACACTTACGTGATTACCAACTGAATCTGTAATGGAATGTGTTGCTCTCCTTTGGATCTTCTGTATTTTGTATACCAATACTACCTGGTACAGATTCCATTCTGGCGAGCAATATTCAAGAAATGGTCGAACGAGGGTTCTTAAATGTACCCCCTTTGACGACTGACTACATTTCCTGGGGATTCTTCCAACGAATCTGTGTAGCATCTGCCTTTCCTGCAATTAATTTTACGTGATCATTCCATTTTAAATCGCTCCATGGACGTACTCCAAGATATTTTATGGAAGTAAGTGCTTACAGCATTTATTCTGCAACCGTGTAAGAAAAAGATAATGGATCTTTTCACGTATGTATGTGTGCTATGTCGCATTTGCTTATCTTGAGGATCAATTGCAACACCCTCCACCGATCGTCGATCATCTACAGGTCTTTCTCCATTTCGCTACAATTTCCTGTCGTTGCAATTTCTCTGTATACAACAGCGTCATCTGTGAAAAGCTTCATGGAACTTCTGACATTGACTAAAACGTCATTTATATACAGACTGTAATACAAAATGTAATAAGTTGTGAAGTAATAAAAATATTTACTGATGTTATGTTTCTACTTCTATGGTATCTCTTTTTTTTTTTGCACACTTTTGACATGCACACCATTAGTGGCATGATAGACATCTAATCTATATTAGCCATCTCGCCAAGTGTTTTGCAGCATTGCAGGCATGACATTTGCGATAACTACATGAACGCAATGGTGCAGATCTGCTAGATCGTGGACTGGTGTCTAGTACACTTGATAAAACCCACAGAAAAGAAATCAAGTGGCATACTGTCTGGGATTCTGGGGGCCAAGCAATCAGTAAACTACCTCTCCCAGTCCGGCAAACTGGGAACCCCTGATCCGAGAAATCCCTCGCAATGTCGCAAAATGGCATTGTGCGCCATCTTGTTGAAAGATCGCATGACAAGGAAGTTGTGTTACGGCATACAGCTCCAACATGTCTACATATATTGTTGCATTAACTGTAGGCTCCTCGAAAAAGAATGGGCCTATGACCCTGTCCTTCAACAATCCACACAACACATTCACTTTTGGTGAGTAACTTTCACACTCTGTCACATCGTGGGGTGTTCAGTTCCCCATATGCGACAATAACGCGTCCTTGCTGCGATGGAAGTGTGGAATCTAGCCTCATCTGAGAAACAGGCGAAATCGAGGAATGCCTTGTTTTCATCCCTTTTTCTCAGAATTGTCTCTGTAGATGAGTTTCGTCGTGGCCTGTCATTCGACCAGACACATACAGGATATTTCCGTAAGAGCGTGCAAAAATGTAACAGGTCACAGAGAATGCTCGAGTGAACAATTTGAGATAGGGAATCTGGGGTGGGAGAAGCCAGCTTAAGGAAATATGGAAGTAAACTTCTGTACCACTTTGTCTAACATTACTGTCTTCCAAATTATTTAAACTAACATCTGTACAAGCTTACAAATACTGTGTTGTTTATTTACATGTACATTCTTTATCTACTGCAAGGAAACAAGTACGATGAGCCTGATTACTAGGGATGAGCCTGATTACTAGGAAGTCATGATGCAGGTTTTGTTTACTTTACTTCGACAAGTAAGGTGACTCTGTTGTATCATATTTACACTGTCCCATGACAGAACGTGCTATGGATCAACGACAAACCCAATCGTCTCTCAGTGCTATTCAGAGATGTACAGTACAATACAATGGAGCAGTACTGGTACAGTTTCGCAGAACTCACTGGCGTGTACCTTGTGTATGGGAAAGCATATTGCAATGCTTTCGATGTTGAAAGGCTGCACAGCGAACGATTTCCTAACACGCATCATCAGTCACAACGAGTGTTTATTTCTCTCGATCCACGAATGTGGGAGGCTGGATCATTGGAAAGAAGTAACGAGGGACCTGACTACGGAAGACCATTTGCACACCCAATTTTTAAGAGATGGTGCTGGAACGTGTTGCAGCAGACCCCACTACAAGTACTTGTCGTATTGCACATGAAATGGGTGCTGCACATACTAAGGTGTGCCGAGTACTCCACGAACAACAATACACCCATATCACCCACAACGAGTCCATGAATGTTTGTGACTGACTTTGTACCAACGTCGTGATGTGTCATTGGTTGCTCCAGCAACGGATTGATCGACCAGATTTCCTCCAACCGTGTTGTTTACTGACAAGGCCTCATTTGATTATCATAGTTTTTTAAAACAGCAGGAATAGCTATGTGTGGGACGAGGAAAACCCTCACACTGTAGTAGAGTCACACCATCAAGTACACTTTGCTGTGAATATCTGGGCAGGCATTGTAGGAGGCAATCTCATTGGGCCATATCTTCTACCTGGCAGACTGAATGGCCATCTGTACTTGAAGTTCGTGCAAAGTGTTCTACCGAGCGATGTGGTTAGTACCTTGGACTTGCATTTGGGAGGACTATGGCTCACTCCCATGTCTGGTCATCCTGATTTAGATTTTCTGTGATTTCCCTAAATCGCTTAAGGCAAATCCTGGGATGGTTCCTTTGAAAGGGCACAGCCGATTTCCTTCCCCATCTTTCTCTAGTCCAATGGGACCGATGACCTCACTGTTTGGTCCACTTTCCCCAAATCAACGAACCATCCAACCAGAGTTCTGCCTGAGTTGTTGGAGATCGTGCCCTCGGCTGTTCGTGTTAGGTTGTGGATACAACATGATGATGCACCGCCTCACTTCAGTGTGGATGTCTGCAACCATCTCAGTGTTGTATTTCCTGGTCGCTGGATTGGAAGGGGAGGTCCCATTCCATGGCCTGCGAGATCATCCGCCGTGAATCCACTTGATTATTTCCTGTGGGGTTATCTAAAGTCACTTGTGTATGAGACCCCAGTGGATACAGAGATGGAATTAATTGTCAGAATTGTAGCTGCCTGTGATCTGATTCGAAACACACCAGGGATATATGTCAATGTGCATCAGAATCTTGTTTGCTGATGTCATGCACGTTTTGTAAGATACAATAAAAATGGTACGATCATTATGTCTATGATGATATTTGCAGTTAACTGTAACTAATGTAAATAAAGAAGTACACAGCAATGTAATTTTATTCCTATTATCTCCTTAAATTGGCTTCTTCGATCCCAGTTTCCCTGCCCCAAATTGTTCAGTGGAGCATCCTCAACGTTCTGTTAATTTTTTTCACACTCTCATGGAAACACCCTGTATACAAAATCGAAAGAAAAATTTACTTGCTAAATTAAATTTGAGCACAATTGTCTCCAAAAGATAATGGCTTATGCCTCAATTCACTTATTCTAGTGTCTCAGTGTGTAGTGTTGTGGATTTCTATGACTTAATAAAACAAGAAAACCATGTATGTATGTGTAAGTGTGCGAGGTGCCGGGGCTAGCAGTGTATTTAACACTCAATTCTTCTAGAATCTACATATGTAAATGATGCTCTAAGCCCCCCCTATTCTAACTCCAACTTTTGCTATTGCACAAGGATAAAAAAAATATGCGAACTGACTATAATCAACCCTGCCAGTGGAGTAGAAGAGAGTTTGGCACCTGCAATAATTTAATTTGATAAATAAGTTAAATAAACGAAGGTTTCATTAACATAGTGAGGAATGATGGGGTTGCTCTACCGATTAACAGAATGAAAGTTCTGTCCAAAATAACAATATGATTTATTAAGACTAAACACAAAATAATAAACAAAAACACATGAAACATTTATAATACATCAAATTGGCTCAAATTGGATACTCAAACAAACGCTATGAAGGTGAAGTTGTCCCTAAACTAGATTGTGAGACACACAGCTAACCCAACATTAATTGCTGCTACTCAAGACAGAACAAAGTTAGAAAAAGACGAACAGGCGCGCTCTGCTGAGCTCTGATTATCACCTAGGAAAATCCCTATCTGCCGGTGCTGCGGACATACATTACCAAACTGTCTTCTTAACTGCCAGAACACGATCTGGCGTACCGGAGGCGATGGCTGGTTGCTTCGACGTCCTTGACCGAAAGGCGAGAGCCGACTACATAGAGCACCCGTACAGGCCGAACACACAACATTCCCGCCCCCACGACAGTGGCCGTGGTTAAACGTTCCAATCAGCAACTCGAAAACCGGCGGAAAATTCCACTCCATTGCCGGAACACTACCATTCCACCAATGGAGATTCTTGGCGCCAATTTCTGCGCCGATTTTGCTACGTCACGGAGCTATGCCCTGAGCAAGCCAATCACAGTTACGATTTTGCAGATAGCGCGGGAATTTGCCCGCCACAACTGCCTGGGTACACAAGTCATTCCCACGCCTCGCTGGTAGCCCGCCAGAAAGTGTTTTCGCTAAGTTTCTGCGAAGTAACGGAACCTCTAGCCCAGCCGCTACTTCAGGCCCCCACGGGCGTGCCTCTTGACAATGTCGGCGTCTGCAAAGCATTCATTCGTCTCTCTCACACCCGTCGGCTTACCCTTTCAAAGTCAGCAGAGCCCGCCTGTCACCGGACCACCCGGGTGATGAGAGACGCTGCGTGGGAAGTCCGCGTGTGAAGGAATAGCTACTTTCCACCGCATGCAATTAGAGAGGAGAATCGTAAGATAGAAATATGAGAGGGGGCTCATGCCACCTCTCAAGTGCTTGTGTGGGATAATAAGAAACAAAACTGTTCTTGCTCAAAGTAGCTAGATCGTTCACCTCAGGTGAGAGTGCCAGAGAGGTCACACAGATAGCCAACAGGCTGTGTCAGAAAAGTATTCACAAATGGTCATGGCGTATCGAGATGTGGAGTAAGTGCCATCCCTTCACTTAAGAGATTAGCTGCATTTAAGGGCTGTGTTGGACCAGTCTCTCCACTAGTCTCCAAGGCATTTGCCTCGGACAGCTGCAGCCAAATTCCGTTCTACCGGCGTAGGCAAAACAGTTGCGCCCGAAACATTCGAAGACTCAAGTGAGCAAAACAGCTCTTCTTTTCCTGACATTTTAATCTTTCATCAACTGGAACCGTGGCAAAACTTGTGTGAGTTATATATATTTAAATAACTTCTACTCGAGAACAAACACAGTTTCCATCACAAAGGCAACGTGCAAAAAGCAATGGCTGTTGCCTTGTTCCAAAAATTAAGAAGATTAATTGTTCATTCCCCCAAAAATATGCTTTTAGTACACTTATTTTCAAGTGTGTCCTTGTCATAGGGAATTATGAGTTGGAATTTATAATTGGTTGGTTCGCCAAGGGTGACGAAATCTATTCACTACACTCACAGAATAATGTGTTAGGGTGACAGCAGGGGAGCTGTATTCTCGAATTGGAACATAAATATCTCAAGCTTGCTCAGCGCTCTAAAGGCTTCAACCGAGAGGTGACAATCATTCAAAACATCCACATTAAAACCCATCAACAAATACATACTCTATTAACCCTGTTAAGCAGTAGCAGAGATCAACAGTCTCCCACAAAATAGAACAATTCCGTAATCTCATAATAATGAACATATCTTTTCGCACTTGAAATCGAAAACCTAAAAGGAAAGAATTTTTTTGTTCAAGAGATATAAAAGGCAATGTATATGTTGAACGGAGCGAGAAACGACATTTTGTTATCTTACGCAGTTCTTCTGATGCTTCTGAAAAAAAGGGTCATCCCTCAGCAAAAACTGCCAGTGGTTCTTGTACCTCGCCCATGCATTACTTTATCTATAACATTCGAAAACATGAATTAGCTTTCTGACAGTGGAAGGACGTCCCTCAACCGGGTGTAAGAGTAGAAACAGCGACACATATCTACACAGGCGCGCCCACATTTCAACGTGCGAAGTGCGCAAGAACGTTCCTATGACCAAAACAACTATATACGTCAATTAACCTAACAAAGACAGAAATGCATCCGAAAGAAAAATGACATACAGAAGAACAAAAAAATTATAGCTAACCCTAACTGAAAATTATTGGTAAGGAGCATTTGACTAAATATCTAAGTACTACTGACTGCAGTAGGATTCCGTAATTCGATTGTTTCAACGTTTACGCTTTCACGCTCACTCGGCGGCTCCAACATTCAGTTAAACTCCCGAAGATTTTGGCTGCTCCAGTTCATTCTTGAATCATGGTATTATTACGATTGCTATTCTCACCTGTGTTTGTGTTCGCACGCTCGCTACTCCTCTAACCAGTTCATCTACATCTACATCTACATCCATACTCCGCAAGCCACCTGACGGTGTGTGGCGGAGGGTACCTTGAGTACCTCTATCGGTTCTCCCTTCTATTCCAGTCTCGTATTGTTCGTGGAAAGGAGGATTGTCGGTATGCTTCTCTGTGGGCTCTAATCTCTCCTCATGGTCTCTTCGCGAGATATACATAGGAGGGAGCAATATACTGCTTGATTTTTCGGTGAAGGTATGTTCTCGAAACTTTGACAAAAGCCCGTACCGAGCTACTGAGCGTCTCTCCTGCAGAGTCTTCCACTGGAGTTTATCTATCATCTCCGTAACGCTTTCGCGATTACTAAATGATCCTGTAACGAAGCGCGCTGCTCTCCGTTGGATCTTCTCTATATCTTCTATCAACCCTATCTGGTACGGATCCCACACTGCTGAGCAGTATTCAAGCAGTGGGCAAACAAGCGTACTGTAACCTACTTCCTTTGTTTCCGGATTGCATTTCCTTAGGATTCTTCCAATGAATCACAGTCTGGCATCTGCTTTACCGACGATCAACATTATATGATCATTCCATTTTAAATCACTCCTAATGCGTACTCCCAGATAATTTATGGTATTAACTGCTTCTAGTTGCTGACCTGCTATTTTGTAGCTAACTGATAAAGGATCTATCTTTCTGTGTATTTGCAGCACATTACACTTGTCTACATTGAGAGTCAATTGCCATTCCCTGCACCATGCGTCAATTCGCTGCAGATCCTCCTGCATTTCAGTACAATTTTCCATTGTTACAACCTCTCGATACACCACAGCATCATCTGCAAAAAGCCTCAGTGAACTTCCGATGTCATCCACCAGGTCATTTATGTATACTGTGAATAGCAACGGTCCTATGACACTCCCCTGCGGCACACCTGAAATCACTCTTACTTCGGAAGACTTCCCTCCATTGAGAATGACATGCTGCGTCCTGTTATCTAGGAATGTTGGCGCTTGTCGTATGCAACACCCTCACTCTTCTCCTGAGGCTCGAACTCATCCATGTGAAACAGAATTAATCCCAAGTCGTTATTTTGGACGCCACTGAGCGATCAGTCATGCTCTGTTGGTATCGAGTTTATGAATAATTGGATCAGCTCACCACTGTTATATGGATGGTACAAATGTTTATTACATTTAAGAATCTCGTTGAAATTTATGGCGTACATCTCTAAATGCGTTGCTGCAGGATCAAGCAGCTCACACGAGATTCCAGTGGCGCTTCAGCAGTCCTGTGGGACCCTGTAAGACCTATAGAGTGGCCCAAGGCTTTGGTAATTATTCATTCCCAGTGCCTGTGTCTCTCGAAAACTCTGAAAAAAAGCCTAATAATTTATATAAAACTTAGAGGGCTGTTGAGGATGAGTCGATTGCTGTGGAGGATGTACTAACCGAAGCAGTGTCCTATGCTGGTATCCAGGCAAACGTTCCAATCGTGACTTGCTGTTACGTTGCTGGGATCAGTGTGATGGAGGGAAGAGTTCTGACGTTTGGTCCAATGTATATAAAGTGTGTAACTTGTTCAACTGTTGCTTGAATATTCAGACAAAGCGGTCCACTTCACCATTGGATTGAGAGTGGAATGATGCTGACATCACATGCTTGATACGACCAGCATCGCAAAATTACTGAAATTCTATTGATATAACCTGGGGTCCTATATCTGAAACCAACACCTCTGATAGACCTTCGATGCAGAAAATCGACATCAGGGTCTTGATAGTACTATGTTTTGTGGTGAACTGCATAAGAATGATAAACGGAAACTTGCTAAAGGCATCTGCCACAGCAAGCCAATGAAAATTACAGTAGGGGCTCGCAAAGTCAATATGCAGACGTTGCCTAGCGGCGTTGGGCTTGGGCAATCAAAAAATTTCCGTGGCAGGGGAACCTGCTGTTCTGCACATGCTGGACATTATGCAGTCAATTGTTGTATTTGAGTGTCTATGCTGACACATGTGGAATTGTGTCGGGTGAGCTGCTTAGTGCATACAATGTCTCATTTTCCTTGATGGAGAAGGCAAAGAATTTCTTCTGAAGCAAATGTGACAAACCACATGGGATTGATCATTGTCCGTGTGTAACAAGATAACACACTGCTGAACAGATAAGTTGAGCCAAAGTGTAAAATAAGTATAAAGTGTGGTCTATCAACAAGTAGAATTTTCTCCCAAAAAACTACTGACGGAATTTGATCACCTCATATACTACAGCAAGAGATTACTTCTCAATCTTCAAGTGGTGGCACAGTGCTTTGTTGAGTAATTTGGATGCAAAGGCAATTGGCCTGTCCAATGAAGCAACTCTATGTGAAGGAACAGTGCCATTTCCATACGAAGAAGCGTCAACTGCAAGCTCGACCAGCTTAGCAGAATCAAAATGTACCGAATAACGATCGCTCAGTGAAGCATATTTCTTTTATCGAAGACTATACAATGGAGCTGCAATCTGTGCAGTGTTTGGGATGAACTAGATGTAACAACTCAATTTGCCGAATACAGTTTGAAGTTCACTGACGTTCCTAGGAGCTGGGAGGTCCTGAATGGCACTTAAGTGTGACTGCAAAGCACTTGGCTTTATTACACGTTAACCCAGCATCTGAGAGCACTTGAAACAATTCCTGAGATTGGAACGATGTTCGTCAGAAGTATGAACTGGAATGGCTATGTCTGCCAAGTAATTCAAACAAGAAGTAACTGTAGCAGTTAAATGTGACAAGTAGTGTTGAAAAATTTGCGGGTGTAGAAGCACTGCCGAAGGGCAAGCACAAAAACTGAAATAACCCCATGTGGATATTGATCTCAAAAACTTGTTGCAACTTTTCATCCAATGGGAGCTGCAAAGAAGCATAGCAAAGATCAGTTTCGGAAAAGAAGCGCCCTGCACCAAGTTTGCCCGTAGTTCCTCAGGCCATAGCAAAGGAAAAGATACAGCCCCAGTCTGCAGATTTACTGTTTTTTTTAAATCTGCACATAAGCCTAACCTGCCTGAAGTTTCGAATGCACTGAGTGACCTCCACTATCAGACTGGGCTGGCATCGGTGCAGCGTCTTCTTAAGGCTGGCATTACGCTATCATATTTCTTTGTCAAAGTTGATATGTCAAATATTTATGTTAAAGAAATTTGATTTTGTAATAGGGAACTTTGCCAAATCTCGCCTGTCGTCAAATAATTGACCAAATCTAGGGCCTCACAGTAGATTTGATCATAAAAGTCGTTCTTCTTCTGTTCACCTCAATGTGAAAACGCTTTAAGCGCTGTCGTCGCTACAGCTATCTGACGTCTCTGTAATGTGTTTGTAACCATGGCTTCATAGTTAGTTTGTTCCTTCGACTTTTTTAATGAACTTGCTTCGATTTGGGGGGGGGGCAGGGGGGGGGGGGAGCAAGGGGCATAGTGTGTGCTATTAATTGTATGCTAGTCAGGTAGAATATGTTGTAGGCAACTTCATGTCCACAATCACAGCTACAGCCATCCACCTCTACAACTGGAAACATCCAGGCAGCTTTACAGCAAGCCGGAATAGAGGATGTGGCCAAACTTTAAAATAAAAAATTCTTTCTTAGCTTTCCATTCTGCTTTGTCTATTTTCGAACTCCAGATGCCACAAGTTAAGAAGCACTCCATACGTTTCGTGCTTTTTTTATTAATTTTTTAATTGGTGGAACATTAATTCCATTAATGTAATTATTCAAAATTAAAAATAGTTCTTATTGCCCATAAAGTGTGCTAACCATTTATTTACCTTCACATACTCCCATTTCAGTGCTTTATAAATCGCTTCACACGCTCTGGAATTATTTTGATTAATGTGCAATGTGATACTCGAGTGGTGTGTTGCAAGCCGGCCTGTTCTAGACGCTGCAGTCTGGAACCGCGCAACCGCTACGGTCGCAGGTTCGAATCCTGCCTCGGACATGGATATGTGTGATATCCTTAGGTTAGTTAGGTTTAAGTAGTTCTAAGTTCTAGGGGACTGATGACCTCAGAAGTTAAGTTCCATAGTGCTCAGAGCCATTTTTGCTGTGTTGTAAACTAGAGTAGCTCTCTCATGTATCAAGAAATCGCAGTGTCACAGTTTGCCTGTCTTCTACACATACACTCCTGGAAATTGAAATAAGAACACCGTGAATTCATTGTCCCAGGAAGGGGAAACTTTATTGACACATTCCTGGGGTCAGATACATCACATGATCACAATGACAGAACCACAGGCACATAGACACAGGCAACAGAGCATGCACAATGTCGGCACTAGTACAGTGTATATCCACCTTTCGCAGCAATGCAGGCTGCTATTCTCCCATGGAGACGATCGTAGAGATGCTGGATGTAGTCCTGTGGAATGGCTTGCCATGCCATTTCCACCTGGCGCCTCAGTTGGACCAGCGTTCGTGCTGGACGTGCAGACCGCGTGAGACGACGCTTCATCCAGTCCCAAACATGCTCAATGGGGGACAGATCCGGAGATCTTGCTGGCCAGGGTAGTTGACTTACACCTTCTAGAGCACGTTGGGTGGCACGGGATACATGCGGACGTGCATTGTCCTGTTGGAACAGCAAGTTCCCTTGCCGGTCTAGGAATGGTAGAACGATGGGTTTGATGACGGTTTGGATGTACCGTGCACTATTCAGTGTCCCCTCGACGATCACCAGTGGTGTACGGCCAGTGTAGGAGATCGCTCCCCACACCATGATGCCGGGTGTTGGCCCTGTGTCCCTCGGTCGTATGCAGTCCTGATTGTGGCGCTCACCTGCACGGCGCCAAACACGCATACGACCATCATTGGCACCAAGGCAGAAGCGACTCTCATCGCTGAAGACGACACGTCTCCATTCGTCCCTCCATTCACGCCTGTCGCGACACCACTGGAGGCGGGCTGCACGATGTTGGGGCGTGAGCGGAAGACGGCCTAACGGTGTGCGGGACCGTAGCCCAGCTTCATGGAGACGGTTGCGAATGGTCCTCGCCGATACCCCAGGAGCAACAGTGTCCTTAATTTGCTGGGAAGTGGCGGTGCGGTCCCCTACGGCACTGCGTAGGATCCTACGGTCTTGGCGTGCATCCGTGCGTCGCTGCGGTCCGGTCCCAGGTCGACGGGCACGTGCACCTTCCGCCGACCACTGGCGACAACATCGATGTACTGTGGAGACCTCACGCCCCACGTGTTGAGCAATTCGGCGGTACGTCCACCCGGCCTCCCGCATGCCCACTATACGCCCTCGCTCAAAGTCCGTCAACTGCACATACGGTTCACGTCCACGCTGTCGCGGCATGCTACCAGTGTTAAAGACTGCGATGGAGCTCCGTATGCCACGGCAAACTGGCTGACACTGACGGCGGCGCGGCGGTGCACAAATGCTGCGCAGCTAGCGCCATTCGACGGCCGACACCGCGGTTCCTGGTGTGTCCGCTGTGCCGTGCGTGTGATCATTGCTTGTACAGCCCTCTCGCAGTGTCCGGAGCAAGTATGGTGGGTCTGACTCACCGGTGTCAATGTGTTCTTTTTTCCATTTCCAGGAATGTATAACATTTCTCAAGAGAGTATTCTGTTTTGCAATATGAGAAGCCATTTTACTGAGAAAATACTGAAATACACTCTCATCCATTCGTGATTAATTTGTGTATTAAGACCTGACTTCCTCCACTTGCAGCTCTCGTAATAAATTTTGCTGAATGCTTTTATCATCTCGACGTAATACCTAGGGCTCCATCCAAGTATAGTTCCTTTTTTAACGCCGTTTTTTTTGGAATACACACACAATTCAACTGTGGTAGTAGTAACTGCAGTGCATAATAACAAGTTGTCCACCGCCATCTTGAAATTTGATGAAAAATATGCCGACAGTGTAATACAAATTTTGAGCGCCACGTTAAAGATCTTTGAAAAGAAATTTGACGACTATTTGATCATATTTCTTTGTCAAAGAAATATGATATTGTAAGCCTGCTCTGTGGTGGCGCTGGCGTCACGTAGTGCAGAGGGTGTGTCTTTGAACCGACCGCAGATTGGCAGGGCAGTCACATGAGTTACTGCTAGCCTCTTGAAATTGACTGTTTGGCGTGTTGTCGATAGTGTACGACACCACATTTATTAATATCTGTTCATTGAATAGTAAATTTGATTTGTGTCCTTTTAGAGCAAGGAAACGGCTACTCGTGCTAGATCAGAGTGATCAGGAAAACTACACAAGACGAAAATCCAGTAGCTGCAGAAGACATATTGCTGCTGAATTTTTCAAGGGGGAGGCGATAGCAGCAGTTACTAAGCCTGAGACCTATGGAAGTGAATATGTTAGAGCAGAGTGGAAGTAGTTAAGTTGGCGAAAGCGAAACAAATGTTACCCCAGGTGGTTCGATTTTTGGAGCTATGGGGAATATGCCATTATGGATTAAGTACAGGAGGTAGACAGACAAACAGCTGAGGCAGATAGAACTAGAATTGAGGAAAGAGAAAAAAACGCTGAGACAGATAGACAAAACGCTGAAGTACAGACACAAAAAGCCGAGGCAAAGCTGGTAACACAAATGTAAGGGCTGTGATGTTTGTAAGTGTAAACTACCATTAGTGTCTGAAGCAGACTTATTTCATCTTTATATAAGGTAATTAAATTGCAAAAGTTTATACCATAAGGATCCTAGCTAGACAGTACGAATATAAAAAACATAGTTTGTCACAAAGTAAAAAGTTTGTGCTCAGATTAACTGTGTGAACAGCGTTTTCAAATGGAAGCGCATGTAAACAGGAAGAAAAAGACAATAATATTCTGTTTCTGATCGGTGTGGTGAAGTTTTATAGTTGTGATGTGGTTTTCATGTCAGGAGACTGTTTTACAAATAAGTTAAAATGTCCTTTTGGGTTAGATTTTTTAAATTTATTTATGAACATAACATCATTACAACAATACATGAACAGAAAGATGTAATTGTGAATAGCAGGTCAATATTTTACATAATCGAAATCCTTTAAAGAAACAGAATTAAATAAAAAACAATTGAAACGTGTGACAATTTATTCACAGAGAGCTTTTTGCTAACAATTCTAAAAGAAAATCAGTATGAGTTGTGAAATTTAAACAAAAATTGAAATAAGTGTATCATGTAAGAAACTAAGAGAAAATGGAAAACTCTAATGAAAAAAAGAGAAACAAAAGGGATACTTCTAACGAAAGTATTCACTGTAACAGAAACATCCTCTGGTATCCGTACAGTAACACAACTGATAAAGTGTTGGCAAAATGTTCGCTGTACTTCGGTGAACGGTGCAATCGTTGGTGACATTCCCACACGTTAGGTCATGTTCGAACCAACGATCTATGGACATCATCCTCTAAAATTCGACGGATTACCGCTCTAACATCTGAGATACCAAAAAATTGAGGTGAGAGGACACTTTTCACCAGGAGTTTAATTTCATTGTATGACGCTATTCTTCGTTGTAACAGTGGGAGAACATATCTCAGAGATAAGTTAATGTTAACCTCACAGTGCAACACACCTATAATTAAGTTAGTGAACTTTTGTGTCGCTGTGGTAGCAATTTGTCAGTTAAGTGCAACCACATTTTACGTATATCCTCGTTCTCTGAAACACTCAAAAACAAATTCTCAAAGTTTTTGTATTTGTATTTGTACAGCACGGCACTACATACCATTTGTAACCCATTTTCCGAAACGTAAATTCCAAAACAAGACATTATGACAGTAGGAGCAGCGACCTAGCCAGTAACGTCACAGGCATCACATGACTCGAATGAAGTGGTTTAGCGGGCGTTCAAATTATTTGAATTTCAATTCTGTTTTTATGAATGTATATTGGAATTCAATAGGAAAAAAAGCGCGTTAGGAGCATGAAATGACATAATTAATCATTAAACACAATTTCCAGAAAGCAGTCTAATACTCTATTCACGTTTTCGCAGAAGTGCATTGTGTAATCGCCATGAGCTTTGACGCAATCATTCGACTGATACACCCAGATCATTAGACTGACACACCCAGTTGAAGGTGCCCTTTTGGTAAAACATCATGTCCTGCTGTTGGAAGAAGTCTGTAACTGCCTGCTGCACATCCTTGTCCAAGAGGAATCGTCGCTCCTTCAAAACCTTTTTTAAGGGTAATCGCATGGGGAGAGATCAAGACTATAGGAAGGTCGAGAGTCTCCCGCATGATTTAGTCTGTAATGGATGAGGCTGCCTTCCAGATCGACCACTGTCTTGCGCCTAATCGTGACCAGAAAGGAACTTGACGTACCATTCTAAACTGGTGGTTTTCGACAGACATGCTGCCCCATATACATACTTCATTCTTTGATGGATATCTACCAGTGTTTGTCCTTTGGCAGCCAAGAAAAGAATAACAGTACTTTGGTTCTGTCTGTACGCATGTGGTAATAACATGGGTGTAGTTCATGTTTCTGCATTTTCCACATGCATGTCGGAAAGATAAGAACGCCACACTAATATCTTCCCCACATGTTGGTCCTTATGTACGCACACTTTAGTTGCACTACTTTACATATACATTGCAGCAACTTCCTTAAAGGAAACTTTTTGACTGCCCTTATACTATTTACAGTATCCAGTCTTATTCCAAATTTTTGTAACTTGAAGGATGAAAACTGAATCACATTATACTAAAAAGCAATATTTAAACACATATTGTGAATTATCAAATCTGGATGTATTCGTCTTCGCGTAATGTCCACGATCATTACATATACAAAACTGTCCAAACTCAGCCTCTAGATCGCTTTTATTTATTTAGACACGACTGGTTTTGGCTGTCCATCTTAAGTTGGAGGGTCCTATGCCAGAGTGAATCAACTACAAATTTTGACATTTTAGGTTAGCTATTGATAATGGTGCAGAAAATTATAAAGATTCATATGGCAAAACGAATCAGGACTCTTGTGGGACACTGAGCGATTTTTTTATGTTGGCACTTCTGGAGTGTCTCAGTTCTACATTTATCTCTGGTGCCAGAGTGAACTAAACATGGAGGTAAGAATAGAGGGAGACGCCGTGACGTCACAGCTGCGAAGCTATGTGAAGCCGAGGCGAGCCATCTCAATCCGACCAAAACATTGCTGCTGTAAGTTTGTGTGCATAGGCTTGTCGCTCGCTTTTTGAAGGATTTTGCGCTATTATGGTGACTTGTGTGGTGTTCGGATGTACGAATCGTTCTGATTGTGATGCGAAATCGAAGGGAATAACATTTCATGTGTAAGTTGTCTCGTTAAGTGTGATTTTACAACTTCATTGTGAATGAACGTGTGCTACATCGGTACTTGTACGATTTTAGATTTCCTAAAAATGAAAGTCGGAAAGCTCTGTGGGAGAATTCCGTGAGGAGGAAGAACTGGCGTGTGTCTAAATGGAGCACTATATGTTCTCAGCATTTCCGAGAAGAGGAGATAGACCGAACATCCCTTTCGACAGTAAGGCTCCGAGAAAATGCTGTACCATCAGTTTTCCCTACCCACCCAAAACATTTGCAAAAGGTATGTTAATTCAAAGAATTAAATTCCTAGTTTTCAAGTTCACGTTTCAGCATAATACGTATGTATCGTCGATAATCGAAGTGTTGAGTAACTCACGTTGCCTTCATCATGTTCCAAATTAAAAGCTAACACTACATTAACTGGCGTAAAGTATAGGCCTAAACAGGACACTGTGTAGATTTGCCATTCTATGTACCGTATTTCAGTAAATATTGGTGGTAATGAACAGTGTTTCCCAGTAGTGTAACGTAACTGAAATGTTCCAGTACGTATTACAAACAAGACGTATTTATGGGGCTTAGGAGGGAGGATATAGCTAACTTAGTTTTCAGTTTCTATTATTTAGTTTGTGATACACGTATATTACTGAATTAACAAAATTGTATCGTTTACATTGAAGACTAGCTATTCGTAATATTACATTAAAAACTATTTTTAATCAGAAGAAACGCGGAATTTCGCCTTTACGAGATTTTATTTTAAACAAAAACTTTGAAACAACCGATCTGATAACGTTACATGCGTATATGGTGCAATTAGCGACTGCAATACACGCAGCGCTATAGCACACTGGCAATGTTTTGGTCAGAGTGTCATGGCAGCGAGCCACGCCCCCATGGCTTCAAAACGTAGTACGGCTGGGATACGTAGCGCCATCTCCCCTTATTCTTACCTCCATGGAACTAAATCCAGTAACAAGATGGCAGACGAAGTTGCATACAGGAGTTCAGAAGAGTCAAATGACAGTAATGTTGGCACTGAGTGTGGTTCCATCGCTGAATATGTGCCATCCTCACGTCAATCAAGTAGTGAAGGTATGTTTTATGCTTAAAACTGCATACATTTGGCTAAGAATGGTGTACAACATTACTTCGTTGCATGCGATTATTGAAGGCTACTGTCATATGCAAAAGTGAACTAACTACATGATGATGTGCTGTGCTACCATGTAGGGAGTAAACTGTGAACTACGTAGTGGAATACTCACAACTACCGAAAGGGACATGGTCCTGATCGATTATTACAGTCGCTGAACATCGAGAATACCGTCAGCGTTAGGAACGTAGTTGGTACACTTCGGCAAATGAAATACGAGGGCAGTTCAATAAGTAATGCAACAAATTTTTTTTCTGAAACAGGGGTTGTTTTATTCAGCATTGAAATACACCAGATTATTCCCCAATCTTTTAGCTACACAACACTATTTTTCTACGTAATCTCCATTCAATGCTACGGCCTTATGCCACCTTGAAATGAGGGCCTGTATGCCTGCACGGTACCATTCCACTGGTCGATGTCGGAGCCAACGTCATACTGCATCAATAACTTCTTCATCATCCGCGTAGTGCCTCCCACGGATTGCGTCCTTCATTGGGCCAAACATATGGAAATCCGACGGTGCGAGATCGGGGCTGTAGGGTGCATGAGGAAGAACAGTCCACTGAAGTTTTGTGAGCTCCTCTCGGGTGCGAAGACTTGTGTGAGGTCTTGCGTTGTCATGAAGAAGGAGAAGTTCGTTCAGATTTTTGTGCCTACGAACACGCTGAAGTCGTTTCTTCAATTTCTGAAGAGTAGCACAATACACTTCAGAGTTGATCGTTTGACCATGGGGAAGGACATCGAACAGAATAACCCCTTCAGCGTCCCAGAAGACTGTAACCATGACTTTACCGGCTGAGGGTATGGCTTTAAACTTTTTCTTGGTAGGAGAGTGGGTGTGGCGCCACTCCATTGATTGCCGTTTTGTTTCAGGTTCGAAGTGATGAACCCATGTTTCATCGCCTGTAACAATCTTTGAGAAGAAATTGTCACCCTCAGCCACATGACGAGCAAGCAATTCCGCGCAGATGGTTCTCCTTTGCTCTTTATGGTGTTCGGTTAGACAACGAGGGACCCAGCGGGAACAAACCTTTGAATATCCCAACTGGTGAACAATTGTGACAGCACTACCAACAGAGATGTCAAGTTGAGCACTGAGTTGTTTGATGGTGATCCGTCGATCATCTCGAACGAGTGTGTTCACACGCTCCACCATTGCAGGAGTCACAGCTGTGCACGGCTGGCCCGCACGCGGGAGATCAGACAGTCTTGCTTGACCTTGCGGCGATGATGACACACGCTTTGCCCAACGACTCACCATGCTTTTGTCCACTGCCAGATCACCGTAGACATTCTGCAAGCGCCTATGAATATCTGAGATGCCCTGGTTTTCCGCCAAAAGAAACTCGATCACTGCCCGTTGTTTGCAACGCACATCCGTTACAGACGCCATTTTAACAGCTCCGTACAGCGCTGCCACCTGTCGGAAGTCAATGAAACTATACGAGACGAAGCGGGAATGTTTGAAAATATTCCACAAGACATTTCCGGTTTTTTCAACCAAAATTAGCCGAGAAAAAAAATGTGTTGCATTACTTATTGAACTGCCCTCGTATACGAAAACGCCACGTTTTGACTGCACATCTGTTGTCAACTTTTATTTAACTATTTTACTTGCTAAATTCTAGTCGTAATGATGTAAGTGGAGAACATGTACGCCATAGTTTTACATTAAGAAACGTTTTTATTTTTTGCAGAATGCAAAGAACCAATTAAGGTGAAGTGCAAGAAAAGCAATCCAGGTAAATGGAAAAAGAATGTTCGGAAGACTCGGAAAAACAGCCGAAACGCATTTACATCATCGACAGGACAAACAGTAATGGGAAAAACGTTAAAGGACTACCGCTGTACACGTCGTCGCAAATGTTATGAAAAAGTCTCACTGCAGGATCGACAGTTATTTTTTGATATGTATTACAGTGATGGACGGTATGAAACACAAACAGCTTTGATTGGACGGTCTGTAAAGTCCTTCATTGTGAAGCACAGAAGGTCAAATGCTGAAGATCCCCTAAGAACATTTACTCGACATTACTTTATTACTACCACATCAGGTGATGTGAAGGTTTGCAAAAATATGTTCTTAAACACACTCTGTGT
The DNA here is from genome assembly GCF_023864275.1 of Schistocerca cancellata. Classification (NCBI taxonomy): domain Eukaryota; kingdom Metazoa; phylum Arthropoda; class Insecta; order Orthoptera; family Acrididae; genus Schistocerca; species Schistocerca cancellata. Next base: position 549,572,206 of record NC_064629.1, read on the forward strand.
TAACAGTGCAAAGATTCACAGAGCTCTCCTGAAAGTGAAGTCTGGTCAACTACAAGACAAGAGGAAAACATGAGCTGCATAATAAATTTCCTGAAGAAAGAATTCGTCGCACCAGAGATCATATTTATTCATTTCCATGCTATAGGAGCCACTATTGTCGGAAGGATAGTCCCGATAGGAAGTATCTCTCCTGGCACCTCAATTTGAGCTTGATGTACAGGCTGTATAAAGAGTGGCTGATAGCAGAAAATGCAGAGTCTGAGATTGTGTCACAATCGTTGTATGAAAAAGTTTTCAAAACTAAGTTCAACCTCTCATTTAAATTGCCACACAAAGACACATGCAAGAAATGTGATCTCTTTCAAATTAAAAACAACTCTCTAAAAGCACTAGAGAACACTTCTGATAGTGTGAAAGCTCTTGAAGATGTAAACATGGAAAGAGAGCTACATCATCAACAGGTTGACCTTGCAAGGGCAACACTACGAAAAGACAAAGAGAAATCAATAAATGGTGAATGCACAGTCCTTGCGTTTGATCTGCAAAAGACAATTTCGCTCCCAAAAGTTCCCACTGGTGTTGTGTATTACAAACGTCAACTTTCTTGCTTCAATTTGGGTATCCATGATATGGGTACATCCAAAGGAACTATGCACCTTTGGCATGAGGGAATAGCAGGTCGAGGACCAGATGAGATAGGATCATGTCTTATGAAACACCTAAATGCTAATCCTACGAAAGAAACTGTTGTGTTTTGGTCAGACTCGAGTGGTGGCCAAAACAGAAATTTCAAACTGGTAACAATACTAATGTGTATCGTTCAAGATCCTGCTCAGCATGTCAAAGAAATCATTGAAAAATTTTTAATCCTAGGCCACAGTTATCTGCCGAATGACACTGATTTCAGTAATATTGCGAACAAGATGAGATGCAGCCAAAACATTTACCATATGCATGAAATCCAGAACATAATGAAAACATGCAGAGTCAAGAAACAGAAGTTCGTTGTGGTGGAAATGAAACGTGATGATTTCTTCACCTCTGACAGCTTAACATCAGTTTTAAGATACAGGAAAAAAGTTGATGGACTAACTGTAGCTTGGATGAAAATAAGATGCATCAGAATAAGTAAAGAGAAGCCCAACGTAATGCAGTTCAAGTACACACACAATGATGATGTGGAGTACTATGAAGTTAATTTCTCTAAACGAGCTAGAGGTCAGACACCCAATCTTTACCACATAGCACTGAATCTCAAGTATCCCAGAGGAAGACCACTTACAAGTGCAAAGAAGAAAGATCTTGAGTCAACGCTGTGCTTCATTCCCCCTATCTACCATGATTTTTACAAGAACTTGCGAAGTGATACAGAGATAGCTGGAAATTCCAGTGAAGATGGGTTATCAGAAGATCAATGAGATTCCCGAAAATTCTTATAAAATGTACCAGACACAGTTTCCTTATAGTATATGACGTTTTCTGTTGAAGAATGAAACAAGGCTGCTATAAACATAACATGTGTGATGAAACAAAAGTGCTTTAATAGTTACATCTGTGCTGAGACAATGTACTTATTCAAACTTTATTTCACTTCCTTATAATCACCATCTTTTTTTCAGATCTGTAATAGGTGCATTTTGATTGAAAAGCCAATAAACAAGATTCAGTATATGTTAGCAATCTGTTGAAGATCATTTACTGCCCTCAATATCTCATCAGATTTTTTTTTCTGTAGTTGAACTTTAGAGCTGAATATCTCGAAACATGTAATTTGTAGTTGGCTCACTCTGGCATAGGACCCTCCAGTTGGCCCAAACCTACCCACGTCAAAATAAACAAAAGCAATTTCGGAACTAAAATTGCACAGTTTTTTTTACAAATTGTGGTACTTGTAAATTTTTGTTCTAATTATTAAATCTAAATATATAATGAAAGCCGGCCGCTGTGGCCGAGCGGTTCTAGGCGCTTCAGTCCGGAACCACGCTGCTGCTACGGTCGCAGGTTCGAATTGTGCCTCGGGCATGGCTGTGTGTGATGTCCTAGGGGACTGATGACCTCAGATGTTCAGTCCCACAGTGCTTAGAGCCATCTGAACCATTTTTTGAAATGAGAAGAGAATTCTTATCTGTGTCTTGAGTGAGACTTCACTCATAGAGGTTTTAAGTTTCCCTCAAACTGACCAGAAATCATAGTTCCACATACATACATTACAAGATACTGGTGCAATCACTGAATTATTAATTTTTTCACAAATGTATTTACTCAAGTAATTGAAAATGCGATACAGGTAATCACTGAACAATAATTCTCTAACAATAAGCAAAAATCAAGAATTACTCAGCTAAGTAAATTAATTTCAAGTACACCTTTAATGCATTCGAAAACCACTCGCACATCATCACATAAATACATTGCAAGTGCATTTTGACTGATTTACCAATTATGCAGCAAGAAATATAAGAATTGAATATACAGGGTAATTCAAAATGTCCATAATTATTTAATACATAGCAATACAAATAATGAAAAAGAAACTTCAAATATTTTCCATATCTCTGGAGATGTTCTTTACAATTCTCTCTCTCTCTCTTTCTTTACAACCTTCCCCTACCAATGCCCCACACTGCAAGAAAACGGACCATTTAATTCTGAAAGATAGGATTACTATTTTCTGTGAAGTACCTTCTGCCGCAGGCTGGAAGGTGGATTTTGAAGTATCGATGTTCATGTAGATAGTTACACAGACACAATCTAAGTGATAATCCATTTCACACCATATGTAATGAAAATGGGGAGGCCTCAGGGATGGCCAACATATTGGGCTCCAATGTTAGTCGCGTAATGGGGCCCCTTAGGGATACGGCGGCTAAGGAGGGGAAGAAATCCAGTGTGCATTCCGGGTGGAGTCATTCCTGATGTGGAAAGCGTCCTTCTGGATGCCATGAAGAGCACAGGGTGGAGCCAGCTGCAGGTGTTGGCACATGTCGGCATTAATGACGTGTGTTACTTTGGATCTGAGAAAATTCTCTCTGGTTTCCAGCGGCTATCTGATTTGGTGAAGGCTGCTTACGAGATGAAGACAGAGCTCATCATCTGCGGCATCGTTGACAGAACCGACTGCGGACCTTTGGTGCAGAGCCGAGTGGAGGGTCTGAATCAGAGGCTCAGACGGTTTTGCGACCGTGTTGGCTGCAGATTCCTTGACTTGGCGCCATAGGGTGGTGGGGTTTCGGGTTCCACTGAATAGGTCAGGAGTTCACTACACTCAGCTGGCGGCTACACGGGTAGCGGAGGCTGTGTGGCGTGGACTGGGCGATTTTTTAGGTTAGAAGGCCTCGGGAAAGCACGGGATGGGCTGCAATCTCAAAGGCTGCATGGCAAATACAGGACGTGCTTGGATCAACAGTCGGAATTGTAGTTGTAAATTGTTGTAGTTGTGCTGGGAAAGTCCCTGAGCTTCAAGCGCTACTAGAAAGCACAGAAGCTGAAATCGTTATAGGTACAGAAAGCTGGCTAAAGCCTGAAATACACTCCTGGAAATTGAAATAAGAACACCGTGAATTCATTGTCCCAGGAAGGGGAAACTTTATTGACACATTCCTGGGGTCAGATACATCACATGATCACAATGACAGAACCACAGGCACATAGACACAGGCAACAGAGCATGCACAATGTCGGCACTAGTACAGTGTATATCCACCTTTCGCAGCAATGCAGGCTGCTATTCTCCCATGGAGACGATCGTAGAGATGCTGGATGTAGTCCTGTGGAACGGCTTGCCATGCCATTTCCACCTGGCGCCTCAGTTGGACCAGCGTTCGTGCTGGACGTGCAGACCGCGTGAAACGACGCTTCATTCAGTCCCAAACATGCTCAATGGGGGACAGATCCGGAGATCTTGCTGGCCAGGGTAGTTGACTTACACCTTCTAGAGCACGTTGGGTGGCACGGGATACATGCGGACGTGCATTGTCCTGTTGGAACAGCAAGTTCCCTTGCCGGTCTAGGAATGGTAGAACGATGGGTTCGATGACGGTTTGGATGTACCGTGCACTATTCAGTGTCCCCTCGACGATCACCAGTGGTGTACGGCCAGTGTAGGAGATCGCTCCCCACACCATGATGCCGGGTGTTGGCCCTGTGTGCCTCGGTCGTATGCTGTCCTGATTGTGGCGCTCACCTGCACGGCGCCAAACACGCATACGACCATCATTGGCACCAAGGCAGAAGCGACTCTCATCGCTGAAGACGACACGTCTCCATTCGTCCCTCCATTCACGCCTGTCGCGACACCACTGGAGGCGGGCTGCACGATGTTGGGGCGTGAGTGGAAGACGGCCTAACGGTGTGCGGGACCGTAGCCCAGCTTCATGGAGACGGTTGCGAATGGTCCTCGCCGATACCCCAGGAGCAACAGTGTCCCTAATTTGCTGGGAAGTGGCGGTGCGGTCCCCTACGGCACTGCGTAGGATCCTACGGTCTTGGCGTGCATCCGTGCGTCGCTGCGGTCCGGTCCCAGGTCGACGGGCACGTGCACCTTCCGCCGACCACTGGCGACAACATCGATGTACTGTGGAGACCTCACGCCCCACGTGTTGAGCAATTCGGCGGTACGTCCACCCGGCCTCCCGCATGCCCACTATACGCCCTCGCTCAAAGTCCGTCATCTGCACATACGGTTCACGTCCACGCTGTCGCGGCATGCTACCAGTGTTAAAGACTGCGATGGAGCTCCGTATGCCACGGCAAACTGGCTGACACTGACGGCGGCGGTGCACAAATGCTGCGCAGCTAGCGCCATTCGACGGCCAACACCGCGGTTCCTGGTGTGTCCGTTGTGCCGTGCGTGTGATCATTGCTTGTACAGCCCTCTCGCAGTGTCCGGAGCAAGTATGGTGGGTCTGACACACCGGTGTCAATGTGTTCTTTTTTCCATTTCCAGGAGTGTAAGTCCTGCAGAAATTTTTACGAAGTCTCAGACGGTGTTCAGGAAAGATAGATTAGGCAGAATTGGTGGTGGAGTGTTTGTATCTGTCAGTAGTGGTTTATCTTGTAGTGAAGTCGAAGTAGATACTCCGTGCGAATTGGTATGGGTGGAGGTTATACTTAACAGCCGAACTAAGTTGATAATTGGCTCCTTCTACCGACCCCCAGACTCCGATGATATAGTTGCTGAACAATTCAGAGAAAATTTGAGTCTCGTAACAAATAAATATCCCACTCATACGGTTATAGTTGGTGGGGACTACAACCTTCCCTCGATATGTTCGCAAAAATACTTGTTAAAAACCGGTGGTAGGCAGAAAACATCTTCCGAGATTGTCCTAAATGCTTTCTCCGAAAATGATTTCGAGCAGTTAGTCCACGAACCCACGCGCATTGTAAATGGTTGCGAAAACACACTCGACCTCTTAGCCACAAACAATCCAGAGCTAATAGAGAGCATCATGACTGGTACAGGGATTAGTGATCACAAGGTTGTTGTAGCTAGGCTCAATACCGTTTCTTCCAAATCCACCAGAAATAAACGCAAAATAATTTTATTTAAAAAAGCGGATAACGTGTCACTAGAAGCCTTCCTAAGAGACAATCTCCATTCCTTCCGAACTGACTATGCAAATGTAGACGAGATGTGGCTCAAATTCAAAGATATAGTAGCAACAGCAATTGAGAGATTCATATCTCATAAATTGGTAAGAGATGGAACTGATCCCCCGTGGTACACAAAACAGGTCCGAACGCTGTTGCAGAGGCAACGGAAAAATCATGCGAAGTTCAGAAGAACGCGAAATCCCGAAGATTGGCTAACATTTACAGACGCGCGAAATTTGGCACGGACTTCAATGTGAGGTGTCTTTAATAGGTTCCACAACGAAACATTGTCTCGAAATTTGGTAGAAAATCCGAAGAAATTCTGGTCGTATGTAAAGTACACAAGCGGTAAGACGCAGTCAATACCTTCGCTGCGCAGTGCCGATGGTACTGTTACCAACGACTGTGCCGCTAAAGCGGAGTTATTGAACGCAGTTTTCCGAAATTCCTTCACCAGGGAAGACGAATGGAATATTCCAGAATTTGAAACACGAACAGCTGCTAGCATGAGTTTCTTAGAAGTAGATACCTTAGGGGTTGCAAAGCAACTCAAATTTCTTGATACGGGCAAGTCTTCAGGTCCAGATTGTATACCGATTAGGTTCCTTTCAGATTATGCTGATACAATAGCTCGCTACTTAGCAGTCATATACAACCGCTCGCTCACCGATAGATCTGTACCTATAGATTGGAAAATTGCGCAGGTCGCACCAGTGTTTAAGAAGGGTAGTAGGAGTAATCCATCGAACTACAGACCTATATCATAGACGTCGGTTTGCAGCAGGGTTTTGGAGCATATACTGTATTGAAACATTATGAATCACCTCGAAGGGAGCGATCTATTGATACGTAATCAGCATGGTTTCAGAAAACATCGTTCTCGTGCAACGCAACTAGCTCTTTAATCGCACGAAGTAATGGCCGCTATCGACAGGGGATCTCTAGTTGATTCCATATTTCTAGATTTCTGGAAAGCTTTTGACACCGTTCCTCACAAGCGACTTCTAATCAAGCTGCGGGCCTATGGGGTATCGTCTCAGTTGTGCGACTGGATTCGTGATTTCCTGTCAGGAAGGTCGCAGTTCGGAGTAATAGACGGCTAATCATCGAGTAAAACTGAAGTGATATCAGGTGTTCCCCAGGGAAGCATCCTGGGACCTCTGCTGTTCCTGATCTATATAAATGACCTGGGTGACAATCTGAGCAGTTCTCTTAGGTTGTTCGCAGATGATGCTGTAATTTACCGTCTAGTAAGGTCATCCAAAGACCAGTATCAGTTGCAAAACGTTTTAGAAAAGATTGCTGTATGGTGTGGCAGGTGGCAGTTGACGCTAAATAACGAAAAGTGTGAGGTGATCCACATGAGTTCCAAAAGAAGTCCGTTGGAATTCGCTTACTCGATAACTAGTACAATTCTCAAGGCTGTCAATTCAACTAAGTACCTGGGTGTTAAAATTACGAACAACTTCAGTTGGAAAGACCACATAGATAATATTGTGGGGAAGGCGAGCCAAATGTTGCGTTTCATTGGAAGGGCACTTAGAAGTTGCAACAAGTCCACTAAAGAGACAGTTTACGTTACACTCGTTCGTCCTATGTTAGAATATTGCTGCACAATGTGGGATCCTTACCAGGTGGGATTGACGGAGGACATTGAAAGGCTGCAAAAAAGGGCAGCTCGTTTTGTATTATCACGTAATAGGGGAGAGAGTGTGGCAAATATGATACGCGAGTTGGGATGGAAGTCATTAAAGCAAAGACGTTTTTCGTCGCGGCGAGATCTATTTACTAGTCACCAACTTCCTCTTCCGAATGCGAAAATATTTCGTTGAGCCCAACCTACATAGGTAGGAATGATCATCAAAATAAAATAACAGAAATCAGAGCTCGAACAGAAAGTTTTAGGTGTTCGTTTTTCCCGCTCGCTGTTCGGGAATGGAATGGTAGAGAGATATTATGATTGTGGTTCGATGAACCCTCTGCCAAGCACTTAAATGTGAATTGCAAAGTAGTCATGTAGATGTAGATGTAGATGTATTTGACAGACCACTTATGTACAACCTAAAATAAGAAACCATAAGATATTTTGACTGAACAGCTTCTCGTTTTTCAGAAAAACATTGATGGGACCAATAGATAATTGAAAACTGAGCCTCTTTCGTCATCGTGTATGGAGTCTGGAAATGCATATTTTCCTAGAAATCGATGAAAGGAGCTGTCACGACTGCCGATTATGTAACCATATTGTAACTACTGGTAACTGTAACCGGCTCTGGCATACAGGCCAAGGCATCTAGATGGGAAACAGAGAAACTGTGTTTGATTCTCAAATGGATTCAGCAGTTTTTTATTTGTACTTTTTCCATATCGAAATGAGTAGGAATAGGAGGATTAATAAGGTAAGTAAATCAAGAAGAAATAATAACAAAATAGGCAAACAAATTCTTAAACGACTTGGATTAGTAAAGAATTAAAATTCTTATCCTAGTCTCCTTACAATGGATCTTTCTCTCATTCTGTTACATAGCCTCACTTTTGAGCATATAGATGGCTGATCTTGTTACATAAACACTCAAAGCAAATATAATTGGGCACTGAGAATATTTAAAATGCAATCTTCATGCAACTACATTGTTTCTCCCAAAGATTCAGTGGAAAACAGACTTGGTTTACACTTAAAATATTTATTTTTCATAAATTGATTTTTATCCATATCACACATACGATAACATTATCTGAAAAACCTGTGCTGTAAATAGGTGTTGTATGGTCATTTGTCTGTGGTCTCTTGTAACAGAATCGCAGCAGTCTTACTCGAAATTGTTTGTACACAGTATGGCTTAAAATATTACTAATTTATTAAACCAAGTAGTTTGAGAATTTTATTTGTCTAACTTATTATTATTCCTTATTGATTTACTTACATTATTAACCATGATACTCCTACCAATTTCGATATGGAAAAAAATACAAATGAAAAAGAAAAGCAGAACTCATTGGGAATCGAACACAGGATCCCTGTTCCCTAGCTAGATGCCATCGTTGGTACACCAGTGGTGCTTTTGTTGAACAGCGTAGCAGTGGGATAAAGCCAGTATGAGCGCCGTTTTGTTAGTGTGAGTTGCATACATTCAGGGACAAACGTGAGTGATTTGTCACACCCTCCCCTTCTCCGTAACCTACTGTTCTGGTAAGCGGTTTGCAACCTCCTGGGAATAATCCGTCCTTACAAGAAAGTGAATGGCTTTTCAAAGTAGTATAGAATTCCTAAATTGGTTCTCTTTACTACATTCAGAAGGTATAGAAAGGGCCTACTGCATGGTAGGATAGAGATAACAGCAACAAAAATACTTCTGAAAGACACAGTCCACTGCGATGTAGTGAGAAGCACTAAACACAACACACTTAAACCACAATCCAATCTGTAGTAGTAGTAGTAATAGTAGTAGTCGTCTTGGCTAGATGTCGAAGATAGCTATCAATCGGGAATTTAACGTCGCGATTGGGTTTTTAAAGCACTATAGAATTGCTAAATTGGTTCTTTCTAATATGTTCAGAAGGAGGAGGAGGAGGAGGAGGAGGAAGTTCCTACTGTGTGATAGGTTAGAGATAACAACAGATACCACTGCAAGACCTGGCCCACTGCGATTTATTGAGAAGCGTTAAACAATACACGCTTAAACCACAATCCAGTCTGTAGCAATAGCTGTCATGGTTAGATGTTGGAGATCGCTGCAACACACATCCCACGTGCTCATGTCCCGTTGCCCACACGCAGTGCGCCTCTCCCCTCGTATGCAGCCAGCCCCAACACTCAAAGGCTACAGTCATGCACGCAGCTGTATTCCAGAGTTCACCACTCCTGGCCATCGAGGGCATCTCGGGATAATTCGAGTGGTAGGAATTCGGATGTTATCAATATGTCCAGCACCAACATTTGGCAGTGATCAATACTGAATTGCACAATTTTTTTGCGGAGAATACATGCTACACATACGATCGCAGAGGCAGCCCAATGCATACTGAGTATCCAGAGGGCGCCACTGCCAGGTCTTGCCCTGCAGCTGTGGGCAAGAACTGATTAGGCGGCCGGCTGGAACTTTTCTTTGTATCACAAAGAGCCTTAAACCGGAAATGCTCATTCATTCTGGCCACAGGCTATCTCCGCCACGCACTCTGCACGCCAAACAGTGTCATCCTAGCTAACCAGCCACATGTTTATGACTGTAATTACAATAAAATATTACGATTGCTGCCCCAATCTGATGACATTCGACAATGAGCAAAGTATCAGAATTACCTCCTCCTGACAGCTTTGGCTCTAGAAATATCAATATCCATATCCCTCTTATGACTGGACGTAATTTTCCCTGTAAACTCCTTCATCCCCCTTACAGCTACAGGTGTGTTAAAATCTCAATCTCCCATGTTAAATCTGTACCTTCAGTATAACTGGATATAGTCGTTTTCTTTGCACATGTTGGAACAATGACCACAGCAACTTTACACCGGAACACAAACTTCATAAGCCTGCTGATCATAGCGAATCTCACACACATCCCCTACTAAGTACAATACTCCGCCAGTATCTGAATGCTGGTGGCACCAAGCAACAATGAGCAAATATCAGCGTTGGATGGACATGCCTCATTTGTTTTTATTGCAAGTGGTACCAGTGTGTCTTAGGAAGAGAGATGTAATCGTCTTATAAGCGACCAGATGTTAAAAACACTTTCGCAGCGACCATGTTACTGTCATCCTGAATAAAAACCGATCTTGGTTCTACAGACACACACCAATATTCCTAACGATATCCATGTCAAAAACTATACGTGCTCTATAAATCAAGGTACGGTATTGCTTATGAATGAATACCGCGACATTAAATATAGACAGTGATCGTGGGATGTGTTGTAACAGACTGAAAGTGCGGGTGCACATCGGCAGTGGTGTAAGCTCGTAATATCACCCTTATCACCGAAGTTAGATAGTGGTTCAGCTAAGGATCTTGTATTAAGCCAATATTTGCAACTTCCTCTTGCTACTGCTAGATACTTCCCATGCTGACAAACAGTATTTGTAATGCATTCTATCTCGATACCACGTAGACAATGTAACAGAGATTCTGTGATGCATCCACAGGGTTATAGGCGAGGGAGGATGATGGTTGACTGAATGGTCACATACAATAGATTGTGTGCTACGTGAGGAATCACTTAAGAATGCAATGCAAGACTGATGTAATTAATGTACGAAACCCTATGACCAATATACTGGCTTTTCAGAACTAGTGTTACACTTTCTGGTAGAAATACTGCCTACGATATGGAATCAATTTCTCCATTCAACCACATACTAGTGTTGGGTCCTATGAAGATGTCTTTTAATCATTACAACCACTGGTGAATCATTCGTGGCACTCTCATATCTTGAAACACGTTACCCTTTACAAACCTATCAGCTAAGGACCCCATACAACAAAACTCCATCGTAGTTTTAGACAGTCTCCTGCATCTTGTTTCCTCAGTCTCTGTCCCTCCCTCCCTGCATCTTTGTCCATGTGAATGTTCCAATTTAAGTCAGAACTGTGTGGAAGTCAGTGATCGCTGTTCCTAAGACCTTCTGCATCATGTGGAGAAATACTGTGAGCTAACTTAATGCCACAGGACAATGTTTCGACCGCTCGGCGGAAATGAGAACATGTTGTCATGGCTCCACCAACAGTATATAATGTGTAATGCCAGTGCCAAACGAAGCTTTCTCCTGCACCACGAGGTGGCAGAAAAGACAGTATGCACAGTTACGCTGGTGTTTCTTATCAGGAAAATTACGAAGACTCCACATCATATGGGAACTGGAAGAAGGATGTGGATTTTGCTACTACATTGCGGTGTGTCTGCATACTACATACAGGTACTGCAGTCTGAAGGAGATCTGCGTCCCTCAGGATACATTCATGTCTGTAACCCAAAAATTCTCTCTATTTTCTTTATTTTGTACCGTCCAATGGAGAAAAGCTATGAACTATAAAAACTCCACTAACGTTACCCAGTAGAGATCTAGATAAGATATTACTGCATCCCTCTCCTCCAATATATTGTTAACAAGTACGGTCTGCATGCTGACATCGAGCATATGTGGCGATCCTATTAAATATACAAGTATTGGTCCATTGGAGCAGATGGCCAGAGACTGAAGTCGCTTTCACAGACCTGTGTAAAGTTTTGTCACCTTTGCTGTAGTAGAATCATATCCCAGGGACTATCAACTGCAACACAGGGTCCCTGTGTTGTTCATTCACAAGCAATTTGATACATTGTTTTTTCTGCTTTAACACATCCAAGCAGTGTATGACTACAACTTTGGACACCACCATACAGTTTGTTTTTCCGTCACAACTTCGAGGTATGTGACAGGTGCTAAACTGGCATTAACATGTTTCAATCCACTGGCTCTCACACAAAGCTGGACATTGCATGATGTATCTTACTGACAAAAATGTGGAAGAGATTACAACATATGGAAACTGGAAGAGTTTGTGGCATTGTGGAGCATCTCCAGAAAGCTGCCTGAAGGTGATGACCTATACATTTAATCTCATTTTTCACAATGATGGAGTAACAGATGACTAGATGATTCATTTCAAAGAGACCAAGAGCGTTGATTCCTTATATTCCAGCCACGTACACCATCACCATTTCAGTGCAGATCATCCTCTGGAAGGTGTTGCTCCCCCCATGACTCTCTCCATCTCAAACAAGTATTGTCAGTCAAGCTTTATGAGGTAATCAAAACTGCACCAGTGGATGGATGGGATGGAAAAGGTAGAATCGATATGGGACAATATACTGTAATAGCTACTACAGTTGATAGCACAGTCAATTTTAGCAATTTCACTATTTTTTCTGTAATTTCAACGTCGACCAGTGACAAGGCGGCATGTTCCCCAATTTCTATATCTTCACTAAACCACCACTCTACTACTTTGTGTGTAGCATATACGAGATTGCAAATATAGATAGATGACTGTCCAGTACGTCCATTCATGGCTAATTCTCGGAAATACACACCAAAGAATACCAGAGAGCATGCTATACCGATGCAGTTAGGTTATCTACAAACTTCTAGCACTTCGATAATAGCGCATAATATATGATTACGATTTCACGTTTCTCTCTATGTGGATGGGAGTCACAGAGTATTCTCGCATGCTATGATAAAGTTGGGGATTGAAAGATCTCTTCTCATTGTATTTGACCAACCATCCCTACAACACTGCTGCCGATTTAATTTGCAGCTGACCAGAAGTAGGAAGGTACTATACCCACTAAATTCCATGTCTTGTGAAAGAGCAGAGCAAGCTGAGCTCGTAACTACTTCTGTGAAGACTGTTCCACTCCAATCTTACTTACAGCATCCATCCAAATGCAAGTGCACAAGGTCTCTCCAGATGCGCACTTTTTCAGGAGGTTAGCACACCTTATCAGTGTATAGTAGATATGAGAGTGTTGTGATAATATAACAGATGGTTAAAATAAATTGGTGGTTTATGCATGATGGAGCGTCAGATGTGTGGAGTCTGAAGCATTTTACATTAATCAACTGTGTTATCCATTCTAAAGTATTGTTCTAGTATCTGGGGCAGTACCAAGAAGGTACAAGCAAGAGAGAAATGATCATAGGGCATAAACACACACACTCCTAAGGCTAACATTTCTGCACTTAAACATTCTATAACGTTAAAACCATGTGATTTCTGAAATATTAGTCAAGCAGAGTGCAACACTCTTAATACTCTAATGTGGGACGTATATGTCCAACATCTGACATACTTACACCCTGCAAGTTTTCTGTTTCACTCACTACAGTGACAAATTTTAAGATAATAAAAGTAACTTCCTTCTACACCCAAGGAAAACATAGATTCTAAGTGATACATGCACAATATAGCTTTCTGGACTTGTATGCTGCCTACTATTCACATCTGACTATAGTGCAGAAATTATATTATGCTCACATCAGTCCTATAAAACGATTATCAGCAACAGAAACGCCTCTTACAAGCAAATGAACAAATGTATAGGAGTGGTGTTTGACATGTGAAGTTATACGCCATGCTGCACTAACTCTGTAAACAAAACAATTATCAAGCAAATGTATACATAGGGTTTGCAGTACCTCACAAACACCTGTCAGTAACTTAGAATCACTGCAGTTATGAAGCTGAAGACTCTATTTATGTCCAAGATGTGGCAGAGAAATGGAGTACTTTGCATACATATTCGTTTGTCTAGAGGAGGGTGTTGAAATGCATTTTCCATCGATGGAGATGATTCATCACACATATGCATTGGAAGCCCTCTGCTGACTGTGCTATGGAGACGTATGCTGTTGACAGGAAGATAGCACTCTAAGTCACACACAGAGCACGTACCTGTATATAAGTCTATCGCAAGTTTTACCACACAACTGAAACACCCTGAGAAAACAACGAAAAAAATGGTTGAATGCGTGATAAATTACCTTCAGTAACATCTCTCTATCTCTAGAGTGCATCACCAGCCTACCATTAAATCACACCTCGTTATGACCCCTCTCATCCGATCACTCCATCTACTTTTTATCATCCTTTAACGCAGATCTCTTTTCCAGGACAGCATCAAAGACAGCAGTCAACTTGCATGTATCAATGTTACCTCACTGGACATACAGTAGAATGTTGTTAAAAATCCATACAGCATCTGCTATGAAAGGTATTTGTTAGCTGACATCGCATGGTTGTGATTGGTGGAGAGTGCAGAGAAGTTCATTGTAAATACTCTTTGTTAGGGTCTAAAACACCTAAACAGTCTTTCTCAGAGTCAAATTCGTCGTCCATTCTGTCATTGTATGTTGACGGTAAGTTTTGGCGCACATCTTGGCTTGTGATCCGACATATAGTTTATTGCTCTACATTTGGTGGTCATCCATGTTAAACATTCTGTTCCAGCCGTCTTATCGCCATCGACATAAAATGACTGTTTCCTTGGCATCCAGAGCTTCTGTGTCAACTTCTTCTCATATTACTCTTGATGTCACATACTCGTTCCTATATACAAGAATTTTCCTACACCAAGCAGAAGACATCCAAGTACTCCTACATTCTTACTCAATTTCCTCACATTCTGGCGTATTTTCCCTCAATTTATAAGTATTTTCCGTCAGTTTTCGTAATTTTATTAATTTTCTGTTAAATCTGGTATTGCGATCATGACATCACTTCTTGCCATGTATTCTAAAATCGCTTATAAATGTAGTACAGTTGCCAACACCTAGCGCAAATGCACTATTTTTCTCGTTGGGCGTCATAGTGTATCATTGTACTCGAATGCATCCAGTCACCTCTAACCATATACTTTACAGTTGCAGTACATTTTCTCTATTTTCTGTATGTTTGTGTCTATGTGTGTGGCCAGGGGGGAGATTTACAGGTTTACCGAGGGATGGGAGGGAGGAGCATGGGGAGGGGAGTAGGCTTTCTCAGAAGAACAGATTATCCCCAGGGGGCTGCAAACCACTTAGCAAAACAATAGCTTAAGGGGAGGGAGAGGGGGAGGGGTCACAAATGAATCAAATTTGCTCCAGAATGTATGCAATCCACACTAACTAAATGTGCTCATGCCAGCTTTATTCCATAACAAGTGTTTATCTTGTGGCTACGTAAATGGCAGTTGTAATGGTGTCTTTCCTTGACTTCTATGAAAATATGCATTTGCAGACCATGTATATAATGAAAAAAATTCTCAGTTTTTAATTATCCTTTGATCCCATAAGTTTTTAGTCAATTGCTCGCCATGAACTTCAGGTGTGGTTTTCTCATAAATGAGGAGCTATCGAATCAAAATATCTTAAGAGTCTTCCATTTCAGATTGTGCATAAGCAATCTGCCAGATATTAGCTGAATCAGTTGACTGTGTCTATGGTTTTCCCTTGTGAGGTTGACATCGAATCATACATGTGGGCACTTTAGGAATGCGCAGTTTCAGTTTTTAATTTTTTTGCAATGAAGGAACATACACCAAGTCTTTCTAAATAACGTCATATAAAAAATCATCAGTTTGAGGCCCAGAGATCTAGGCTGCCAGGAACAAATGTGCAGTGTGACGTACATAACA
Source organism: Schistocerca cancellata (assembly GCF_023864275.1). Classification (NCBI taxonomy): domain Eukaryota; kingdom Metazoa; phylum Arthropoda; class Insecta; order Orthoptera; family Acrididae; genus Schistocerca; species Schistocerca cancellata. The sequence continues at coordinate 549,587,955 of NC_064629.1, forward strand.
ATTTGAAAAACACTGAGTTACAAATATGTGAACCTCCTGTAACAGAACAGACACAGCCAGTGTCTTGGGAAAAGCCCCAGGACCAGGACATTGACCACAGACAACGCAATTACCGATACAATTCAGCAGAAACCACTGCTTCCATATTGCTGCTTCCATGTGTCAATAACTGTGGACATCATTACACTTTGACTCACAGTCATAGGACTACAGACAAACATCAGCCACAGACTCTATTCCAGACCTTTCTGCAGTAATACAGAAATGTAGCACTGCCACGAAGTCAGGATTGAGCAGCTCATTTTAAGCCTATCCTGGACCAGCCATCATCGTCGACCAGCTGGAAAATGTAGCTACACCCAGCCTGCATTAGCCACAGCTTTGGAGTCTTCTCTAGACTTCGGTCCAGAGTTAGACTCCGGATAATGCTGTGTCCTACTATAAGCCAGAGGACGCCATGGGATGCCTCATATCTGTATTAGGAACATATCCTGCCTAGGTCACCACTGTCAGCTCAGCTCACAGCTATGCCAGTTTAGTGTGCTGCCTTCTCGGCAGCAAATGTTCATCACATGTTGTGAGCTGCCTTGCCCACCGCTACAAGTAAGAATATTACAAGCCAACACTCAACTGCACCAGAGATGGGGCACTATCCGAATCACTTTACAAATTGAATCAATTACTAAAGAATGGTTTATGTCCATCGTTTGTTTTTCTACAGCTGTCCACAACATAACTCTCATCTTCAAAGCCACCTATCAACTATCAACTCCATTGCTCAGGTAGGAGAAGTATTGCCATATTGCCATCCTGAGCAACGGAAGAAAGGCTCTTCCGTCCCTCCCTAATGGTCATTGCACCCATTCCCCCCCCTCCCCCAACTCACTACATTTTGCCATCACTGCTACCTGCATGCAAAGTGACACAGTATCGCCCATGTCCATATTTTGCTAAAAATGTAGAACATGTGGTATTTGACAGAAATTTTCATGATTAAAAAGTGATATATAATGAAATTTCATTTTCAGTGATGATGATTTCATTAGCCTTCAAAATATCTTATGAAAAATGCACTTTCTTATCAAAGATTTTGTCTCCTTTTCCTATTTTTCAACGCTTTTATAAGGCAGTGTGTAGCAATTTGTAGCGGTACAATGTAGCTTGTATATACATCTGTGGACATCAAGACAGGAAAGGAAACAGTTTGACACATTATGTGAGCCGCTGTAACAGGGTACAGTAGTTGTAGGGTGGAGTTCTTGGTCATTTGATGTGCAGGTGAGGGCGACAATGCACAATGGAATAGTCATAGCTCTAACAAGAGGCTATCAACATTATGACAGAACAGGACATGGAATAGGCAAAGTCTGGGAAAAAATTGGCAAGAGTTATGTGGGAATGCTTGTTGTACAGGATTATTGTTTGGTAATGTGTGGTCTAGGGCCTGAGAAAAGAGGCTCTTACTCAGAAGGAACAGAAGTTGTTAGCAAATAATTCGATTGTGGTGTAGTGATTCTATCATATTTTAATTTTTTCTTTGATCTGTCACATTATTGTACCATGCAAACTCTCTTGGCCTAAGCAACAATGAGTCATTAGCTTCAAAACTATATAAAATAAAAAGCTGATTGGTTGGAACCACGATGAGGCCTTTCCAAGAGTTTATGTTGTAACATGAAGATAATAACGCAAGTAAAAGTGTGAAATAATTTATTAATACATTTGCCCAGTTTGATCAGTACTGATAGTTCTTTATAATAATGCACCTAAGCATGTTTTTGCCACAGCTGTCACCTGAATCTGTAAGATAAGTAGAACAAATGAGAAGTAATATTTCTACCAGCAATGTGATATTAGAGTGTATATGACAAAACGAAGACATATCACATTTAAAAATTCGATGCACTGTATATCATATATCATCAATTCGCAGGTACCCTTGTGCAATGATTAGAGCTGTTGAGTGAGTCAGCTGACCTTAAATAATAATCTGTGGCCATTAGGTGGTGTTAAATCCAATTCAAATTAACGTCTATAAATCAGGTATAGTTATTTTATAAAATAATCTTTAGATATAATGATTTGGAACTGTCATGCTAAAATTGAAAGTAAAATCTACAAGCTGAACAGACAGACATTTCATTAAAAAAATCATATAGTTATTTCATAAAAATAATATCTAAAAATAAAATGGACAACTGTGCTTTTAAAAACAATTTCCTCACAAGGAAGAAGAGTGGCAGGATGTTTATAGTGCCGATAACAGAGATGACAATTATAATCCCTTCCTTAACACATTTCTCATGCTCTTTGACAGTTGCTTTCAATTAGAACATTCTAAACGGAGTACTAGCAGTAATAGGCAGCCCGGGTGGCTGACTAGTGGGATAAGGACATCATGAAGAACACAGTGTGAATTATATCAAAATATTAGAAGTAGTCACAATCAAGCTACAGTAGCCCATTATAAACAGTACTGTAAGGTGCTTAAAAATTTTACTAGGAAGGCAAAGACTATGTGATATGTAAACAGAAAAGCTAATTCACAGGATAAAATTAAAACCATATGGTCAGCTGTGAAGAAATTGTCTGGTCAGCAGCACAAGGTTGACAATATAAAGTCAGTTCATAGTAAAAATATTTATATTACTCATAAATCAGATATATGTGCAGTATTTAACAATCGTTTTCTGCGAATTGCTTGTGAATTAAATAAAAAATTAGTTTGTACAGGCAATCATACAACTCTCTTGGCAAATGTCTTTCTGAGATTGATGTCTGAAACACTCCTCTGTGATACAGACAAGGCGGAGATTGAGTCAATAATTAAATCACTTAAGACTAGGGACTCTCATGGATATGGTGGAGTGCCTAGCAGAATATTAAAGCACTGTGCTGCACATGTTAGCCCTGTACTTAGCCATATTTGTAATTTTTCATTTAGTAATGGTCAGTTTCCTGAACGATTAAAGTACTCAGTAGTAAAGCCACTTTATAAAAAGGGAGAAAAGGATAATGTAGATAATTTTGGACCTATGTCTATGCCATCAGTGATTTCTAAAGTTATTGAAAAGGCTGTGTATGTAAGGTTAATTGATCATTTTATATCACACGATTTGCTATCAAATGTATAGTTCGACTTTAGAAGTCATTTAACAACTGAAAATGCCATATTCTCTTTTCTCTGTGAGGTATTGGATGGCTTAAACAAATGTTTCGAATGCTAGGCATCGTTTTTGGTTTAACTAAGGCGTTTGATTGTGTTGATCAAAAAATATTTCTCCATTACAGAATATAGGGAGTAGCTCGAAATTGGTTCACCTCTTACTTTAGCAACATAAAGCAAAAGGTCACTATTCCACAGTGTTGAGAATGGCTGTGATGTGCGGTCTGAGTGTGGGGGGGGGGGGGGGGGGGGTGCCACAGCGCGATCAATGTTGGGGCCACTCCTGTTCCTTATTTATATAAGTGATATGCCTTCTAGTATTATGGGTAACTCTAAAATATTTCTGTTTGCTGATAACACTAGCTTGGTAGTAAAGGATGTTGTGTGCAACATTAGCTAAGTTTCGAATTGTGCAGTCCATGACATAATTTCTTGGCTTGTAGAAAATAAACTAACGCTAAATCCCAGTAAGACTCAGCTTTTATAGTTTCCAACACACAATTCAAAGTCTGACATTTTAATTTCACAGAATTGGGATATAATTAGTGAAACTGAATAGTTCAAACTTCTAGGTGTTCAGGTAGATAGTAAACTGTCGTGGAAAGCCCATGTTCAAGATCTAGTTCAAAGACTTAGTGTTGCAATTTCTACTATTCGAACAGTATCTGAAGTGAGTGACCGTTCGACAAGAAAATTAGTCTACTTTGCTTATTTTCATTTGCTTATGAGGTATGATATTATACTTTGTGGTAATTCGTCCCATTCTAAAATGATATTTTTGGGTCAGAAATGGGTGGTTTGGGCAATAAGTAGTGTAAGTTCACGAACCTCTTTTCTTTCCTTGTTCACGAGCCAGGGTATTTTGACATTGGCCTCTCCTTACTGTCATTTCTTGTCAACAATATTAGCTTATTCCCAAGAATAAACAGCTTTCACTCCGTTAATACTCGGCAGAAATCAAACCTGCATTTGGATAGGACTTCATTAACTCCTGTGCAGAAAAGTGTGCAGTATAGTGCTGCATCCATTTTCAATAAGCTACCACTTGAATTTAAAAATCGTAGCAGTAATCCACGCGCTTTCCAATCGAAACTGAAGGGTTTCTCGTGGGCACGCGGTCTATTCTGTCGAGGTGTTCCTTGAAAAATTAATCTGATTATTGTTGTATTGTTGATTCCATTTACTTAAACTTATGGCTTGACTTTTTTGGGTTCATAAATATTTTATTTTATCTGTTGTTACTTTTATGTTGTAATTTCATGTACTGACAAGTTCCATGACCTTGGAGATTTGCTCCTCAATTTGATCGTACAGAACTTTACTGGTAAATAAATAAAAATAAATAAATATGGCATTAAAATTATACTAGGCAGAGTTTAACGTAGCTGTATTGACAACTCTTTCCATTTTGATAATTTGAGAATATAAAACCCAATAATGACGACTTTTTAAGTTTTCCTGGTCTAAAGAGTATTCCATGGAGTTTCAGGATTGCAGCCAGATGATGTCAGCTTGATCAGCTGACAACCAATCAGCCATCTTAAAGTGAATGTTTTACATTGGAGGTTGCTAGTTCACATCATTAACTTGATACCAAAAATTGTTACAGAGATGCATGTCCATTGGCAGCCACTACATGAGCACTCTTTGTCAAATTTAGCTCGCTCTTCCAATATTCTGCCATCCATGGCACAGAAAACATGCATGGTGTTCATAAGCTACTGTATGCACACAGCACAGTCAGTATATGGGCTCGCCGAGGTAACATTCAGATGCCAAATGGATAAAATTAGCTGTCGCTAGATGTGTCATCAGGCATAAACTGTTTTCGTTAAGAAATTAATAAGGAATCTCTGAGGCCCACGCCTTATCCAGTTGAAGGCTGCCATCACGATTAATAATATCCTCCGCCAAACGTATTTTCACAGATTCCTTAATAACTGAATCTCAGGAGGATCTCGTCGGATCAAGATTTCCATGGCAGAAGAATCCATAAAATGTCCTGTGGAGGTACAATGCTCAGCTACGGCTGACTTACTGACCTGTGAAAGGCGAATGTGACGATCACGTCAGATGCAACTTTCACATACCATGTGCGTGCGTGTGTGTGTGTGTGTGTGTGTGTGTGTGTGTGTGTGTGTGTGTGGCTTGACCAATGTAGGCTTTTCTACACTAGCAAGGTATTCTGTAGATTTCAGCCTTCCATAACCTCAGATCGTACCTTACTGAACCATGAAGGTTACAACTCTCTGAAGGTGGCTGGAAGATAACTTTAACATAATGTTGCCTTAGGAGTCTGCCTTATTTAGACGAAATGTTGTAGACATGTGGGACGAACACCATGGATTTCGACCGTTCCTTCCCCTCTTGATCTTGGGGTGGTCAGATTTTTCTCTCCTTAAAGTCGTACTCACCTTATCTGGAGAATGTCCATTATCGTTGAACACAGAAGTTGAGAGCTATGGCGCTCTGCTGAGAATAGGGGGCATTTTTGACAAACTGGACACTTGCCCTAGCTCCCCTCATATAAAGAAACCATGTAATTTATGATCATACATAAACAAACTGCTCGCCTGTACTCCTAGTTTTGTTTATTTGGAACAAAATTAATGTTCAAATGATTTTAGCTTAATGACTCTAATGTAAACAAACCGTTCAATTGGCTTTGCCTTTATATATAAACAAAATGGCCACCAAATGCTTTTAGCTTAATATAAACACACCCCAAAATTGTGCTCTTCATTTTTTTTCGCAAGTGTTACCTAATGGCCACATGCTTCTAGCCTAATCTCAATGACCAAGGTGTTGCAACAGTACGAAAACGCAAGTGAAGTCTACAGTTTGGGGCAATTTTGTAAATTTTATCCCAGTATTCTACAAATACCTGCGTTTCAAAAAGATGCACATAAATATGGGTTGTGTATGATTAACAGCTACCATCACACTGCATACCTTAAACTACATACACTGTAGTTTTCAACAAACACATTCTTGCTAGTACCGAGCTAGGTGGCGCAGTGGTTAGCACACTGGACTCACATTCAGGAGGACGACGGTTCAACCCCGCGTCCGGCCATCTTGATTTAGATTTCAGTGATTAAATTTCCCTAAATTGCTCCAGGCAAATTCTGGGATGGTTCCTTTGAAACGGCATTGCCGACTTCCTTCCCCATCCTTCCCTAATCCGATGAGAGCGATGATCTCACTGTTTGGTCTCTTCCTCCAAACAACCCAACCCAACATTCTTGCTAATTTGTGTGCTAAAAGCATTGGCTACCCTGACACTATAATATAATAGTAAATAACGTCAAGCAGATGCCAACGAACTGTAACTGTAATGGCCTATGAAACCGAAAAACATTAGATGATATAAAAGATTCAAAGGAACTCCTCCTATAAATATTAAAGGAAAGAAATGCATGGGAGGAAAACACTAGAATCATTCTGGGGGTAAGCAATGTAATAAATGCTAAGGTCGACGAGACTGAACTAGCTTTAGTCATACAAAAAGAAGACCCCCTGCATTAACATATATGTTGTGCATTGTCTCAAAGTCAGTCCAGCACACAACAGCATGTTGACAAAACGCAAAGTCATTGGGGTACAGAAGGCTAATAATCGGAAATTACGATTGCTAAAATTAGGACAATTGGATCGAGATCGAGATCAACAAGTTCTCATACACGAGGGATGAAGGTAGAAGGAAAGGTGGAGGGGCAGGAGGAGGAGGAGAAGAAGAAGAACTACACTCCTGGAAATTGAAATAAGAACACCGTGAATTCATTGTCCCAGGAAGGGGAAACTTTATTGACACATTCCTGGGGTCAGATGCATCACATGATTACACTGACAGAACCACAGGCACATAGACACAGCCAACAGAGCATGCACAATGTCGGCACTAGTACAGTGTATATCCACCTTTCGCAGCAATGCAGGCTGCTGTTCTCCCATGGAGACGATCGTAGAGATGCTGGATGTAGTCCTGTGGAACGGCTTGCCATGCCATTTCCACCTGGCGCCTCAGTTGGACCAGCGTTCGTGCTGGACGTGCAGACCGCGTGAGACGACGCTTCATCCAGTCCCAAACATGCTCAATGGGGGACAGATCCGGAGATCTTGCTGGCCAGGGTAGTTGACTTACACCTTCTAGAGCACGTTGGGTGGCACGGGATACATGCGGACGTGCATTGTCCTGTTGGAACAGCAAGTTCCCTTGCCGGTCTAGGAATGGTAGAACGATGGGTTCGATGACGGTTTGGATGTACCGTGCACTATTCAGTGTCCCCTCGACGATCACCAGTGGTGTACGGCCAGTGTAGGAGATCGCTCCCCACACCATGATGCCGGGTGTTGGCCCTGTGTGCCTCGGTCGTATGCAGTCCTGATTGTGGCGCTCACCTGCACGGCGCCAAACACGCATACGACCATCATTGGCACCAAGGCAGAAGCGACTCTCATCGCTGAAGACGACACGTCTCCATTCGTCCCTCCATTCACGCCTGTCGCGACACCACTGGAGGCGGGCTGCACGATGTTGGGGCGCGAGCGGAAGACGGCCTAACGGTGTGCGGGACCGTAGCCCAGCTTCATGGAGACGGTTGCGAATGGTCCTCGCCGATACCCCAGGAGCAACAGTGTCCCTAATTTGCTGGGAAGTGGCGGTGCGTAGGATCCTACGGTCTTGGCGTGCATCCGTGCGTCGCTGCAGTCCGGTCCCAGGTCGACGGGCACGTGCACCTTCCGCCGACCACTGGCGACAACATCGATGTACTGTGGAGACCTCACGCCCCACGTGTTGAGCAATTCGGCGGTACGTCCACCCGGCCTCCCACATGCCCACTATACGCCCTCGCTCAAAGTCCGTCAACTGCACATACGGTTCACGTCCACGCTGTCGCGGCATGCTACCAGTGTTAAAGACTGCTATGGAGCTCCGTATGCCACAGCAAACCGGCTGACACTGACGGCGGCGGTGCACAAATGCTGCGCAGCTAGCGCCATTCGACGGCCAACACCGCGGTTCCTGGTGTGTCCGCTGTGCCGTGCGTGTGATCATTGCTTGTACAGCCCTCTCGCAGTGTCCAGAGCAAGTATGGTGGGTCTGACACACCGGTGTCAATGTGTTCTTTTTTCCATTTCCAGGAGTGTATATACCATTATCAATTCCAGAACTGGTTGACTTGCCAGTTATCAGCTCCTTAGCTGGAAGGGGGGCAGTTTTAGCAAAATAGATAAGAAATACAGGGTCAGCAAGGACAACAGTATATGCTGGGATAGCATCCTACATGCTTAACCAAGAAAGTAATACAGGTTATTAATAAGGAATCTGAACTAATGCCTAGTTTAGTCGACCTAATATTCTTAACCCTCGAATGGGTGCGTCTGTGTATAAAGTGTGCCAATGACAAATAACATTGTTTTGTACCATTTCATTAAAGTTTTACAGTGGCAAGCCTGTACCTTCTTCACTATTGCTTCAGCTAACACAGTCATAAGTTGTTTTGTCATACATCCCAGTGAACTGCAGTAATATAAAACAAACAGAAAGCTAGGTGAGAAAAAATTTACTATCCGTTCAAAAAAACGACCCACATTCCGAGTTAGCAGCGCATTCCCACAATGAGGCAGTTATCTATGAGATAACTAGTAGCCATATAAGCGGTTGGCTGGGATCTGACCCAAATGTGCTGTTTAATGCTTCGAGTGAGTCATTACTGGGCAGTAAGACTTGTGAGCGGAAACGATGAAGGGTTTATTTTATTATTGTTTAATTAAAAGTGATTTAGCTCGTATAATGTTAGCTTATTTTATCGTTGTTTAATTAAAGTAAGATTAAACTGCAATTCTGTTCATACATGTTATGTTGATAATATAAAGACATCTATTCTTTAAATGTGTCACACCCCCATTCATGTTATGAAAAACAATGCGCCTGCTTGAGGGCTAAGTACTTTGAACTCTGACAGATATTTTCCAAAAGAGGTATGAAAGTCTGCTGAAATATTATGTATGACGATTGCACATATGTAAAAATACACCACAAATACACCGACAAATGTAAAGCTCAAACAGCTGGAAATACAAGAATATTGTTGGATCTGCATTAGAGACTGTACATAGTACAGGTGATGATATCGACATTCAGAATAAAAGAACAGTCGACCTCTGGCATACGTGCATGATGACGATCCCAACAAAATAATAGAATGGTTACAATTGTTCGTGGCATCAGCTGCCATGTGAAATGCTGCATGCATCAATGAAATCGTATAAATCATTTCAGAGTTTTGAGAACGATGGTTTATTGCATAATAATAATTATGGAGATGATTTTGCAGGAACTCTACAAATTAGGGAGCAAGGTATTCCTGCACAAAAGGTGTTACTATTCAGGATGATGGCAGGCAGATCTTATAGATATGACACAATATTCATGAGTGAATAAATGTTTCAAATATACTTTAAAGGTTATAGCTACATATTAAAATTTTCCTGGGCCCTACCTGTGAAAGCAAAGACTGGGAGGGGAATGGCACAGGTGTTTGAACAATTGCTGCATATGGTGATGGATAGTTGCCCAGATAACCTTCAAACCGATCATGAAGGCGACTTTTACAGTACGCATTTCACGATTATAATAAATCAGTAGGGAATACATCATTACGAGACATTCTCCCACATGAACGTTTGAACAGTATGATTAAAAAACCTTATGCAGATCTGGTTTATTCTCCAAGGATCATACAAATGGATAGATATTCTTCCACAAATAATTGTACAGTATAACCGATCTAATCAACATGCAACAGAAATGAAACTTGGAGACGTTCATAATTCTGAGCTTCTAAATACAGTAAACAATCATGTTAAAATGGTAGATTCATGCAAACAGAAATTTAACATGGATGATTCAATGTATATTTCAAAACACGAGATGGCGTTTGAGAAATCTTCCTTACAAACTGATCCACAGAGATATTTACTTTCCAAAATGCAATGAATGAACCCAAGAACTTACTTTTCAAAAGGATAAGGATAGAAAATGTAAAGAAATTGCTGGGAGCTTTTACACAGAAGAATTACAGATAAGCTCTGAGCTTGATTTTTTTCCGATAGAGCATGTCATAAGATGTTGAGGGAACTAACCCTCATTTAAATGGCTCAGCTTCCCATTATCAAACAACAAATGGGTGCGACAAGGTAAAGACATGGTATATAGGAAGGTGCACAAATAAAAGTTCAGTAGAACATCACGTTGCACACCGAACTTTAGCTGACTAAGCCAAGAAAATACATGGAAGAAGGAATATAGGCATAGAGCAACATATTGCGTCATTTGCAACGAATAAAGCAATGCATGCCAAATTTAAATTGGGTGCTGGGATAAATTTCTAAGAAGTTATGAGTGCAACTCATTGTACACTTAAGAAGCAGAAGAAGGAACCTGTAGAATGTTTAGAAAGCTGCATCCAGTCATCACTGTCAGCAGCTAAAACTTTTGTGAAACAGAAAGGAGTAAGAAGAAGATGGGTTAAAAGGTCTAAGGTTCATGAGGTAGATTTATCCCATTTCTAATTCCAGCATTGGTCGGTTTTGGCAGCTGTCTATTGAACAGTAAAGAATACACAAAGTGCAGAAGAGTAGTTTCAGGAGGCCAAAAGACATAATAGAATCATGAAATCTGACCTGCCTGTTGCGACACGACAGGGTAAATATAAATCTTATACATTTGAAAATTATGCTTTGATGTAGCAATAAGTATATCAACAATAACAGTTAATTCATCTTCAGTCATTAAAGAGTGTGTGGCAGTTAACTTAAAGTCAGCATATAAATTATAATAATTAACGTGGTAAATCATAGTACATGTTGCATATAATTTACATTCAGTTACCAGTACACTATGTAAGAACTGGTATGAATGCAATATTGCACTGCTTAAAACATCATTTGAACTATAGCCATTCTTAAATTAACAGCATCAATCATAGTATCTGATAAACCGTCAGTAATTCTTAACAACACTCTTCTTTTCGCATGTCATTCAGCTGTTTCAATGCTTCCACGAAGCCAACAGCTGCTTTGCTGCTACCTTAAAAGTCATACATCGCACCAGTATGGCTGCTTTGCATACTTCCTTTCCATATAAGCCGTGAATGAACGTGTCCAAAGCTCTCTGATCGGTTTTAAAAAGGAGAACACGATTCTCACTCTCCGCTTCTACAAGCTAGGAAACTTGAGCGTTAATATTCCGAATTCTGTTGGTATACTGCTTAATAGATTCGTCCTGAGGTATCTACAAACCATGAAGTTGCTCTCTGTAGATTCTGATAGCATTTTTGGATTTGAATCTCTGGACAATTGTCCCTTTGACTTCGTGTAATTTTTTGATTTCATGCAAGTGGACTCTGAACTAATGAAAACTTATTTGGTCCCCTGAATTGTTAATTTAACAACTGCTAATCTGTCTGAATCAGTCTGCAAACGTAACAATACTTCTATGTTTTCCTTGGGTTTCCTGCTAAGCACTGGTACTGATGGCAATAATGAGAAATTCTTTATCGGGTCAGCTCTGAGAGAGCTATCATTTGGCAAGTAATGAGGAAGTCTGCACTCAATTCTGTTTGTTTTTAATCGCTGAATCTCGTTTTACAACTTTTTATAACCGTTTGGAAATCGGCTATATTACTTGTATTAGATTCTGCTCCGTTGATGAATTCAGGTCAACACGATCACTATAATACAGAAAATGTCTCACAAATCCATTACTGCCTTTAGTATTGTAGCCAAATTTGAGTAGACTAACCTGAATTCCAGACTTGGATGTCCCCAAGTTGTCGGATGATGTACGCACTGCTGCTACTGCTGATTCACCATGGAGAGATAGCAGGAACTTCCAGTATTCTGGGAAGTTGACACATCGCTAGGCTTCATCAGGACTGTAGGATTCGCATAATTGATCCCCATGCTGACCCCACTTTTATAATGGGTTATGGATTTGTGTCATTGGCTGGGGAACTCCTATGCTATTCGTCATGATTGTGCAGGCATTGGGTCTGTGAGGTACAGAAATACGCTAACTCTGAGTTATTAATCTTCACTACTTTATTTCCATAAGTACCATTGTAATAACGCGCCCACTATGATGACCCATCATAACTGTGTCTGATGTCCTAGCACTGGATCATATGGATTTGTTAAGACCGCATTTTGAGCCAAAACGCACATATATTCTGCATCAAAACGAAGCAAGATGAAAACAGTTCTCCATGCAGGCAGCCAGCTACTTGACTTGACTCTCACTGTGTGTGTGAAGGCACTCTGCTGCAGGCATATCCCGACACAATAGTAGTCATCATTCCAAGATAGCGCCACTCACGCATGTACTTGCACAAGATGGCTGCATCCAAGCCTGTAACACTCACATACAGTTATAAGAGTGACTCACTTCTGTAGATTAATATATGCACGGGGGAATGGAATAGTGGATTGATTGGTCTAGAAGCAGATAACAGCATTCTTAATGTCACCACGGTGAACAATAAACTATATCTAGGAAGTGGTAAAGTTGTAGAAATACCTCCTGCCTCATGAGATATTCACAATTCAAATGCATTTATAAAATTACCTGTAGAAGGGTTTGAGGTATGTATTAACATTAATATTTCAAAATGGAAGCGAGAACGAATGAACAGGCAATAGACTGCAGCTGTAAAGATTCAGTAAGACCACTACTTGGTTTCTCAAGGAGTGAAGTTTTGAAGAAGAAATCTAATAACTTCTACGAATTGGCACAATCTGTGGGTATCCCATCACCAGCTAGAATTATACGTATCGAGCGTATTCGTATATCAACAACAGACGGATTCATGCACTCTATGGCTTCTTCTCTACAGTAGGTCCAGGGTATAAAGCCGTTGAGATACCAAACAACTCCATATATCTTCCAGTGACAGTCCTGACATTTGATCATTTCGAGTTGAATATTGTAGAGCAGGACTGTAATTTAGTTGATTTTCGTGGTGAAGAGATAGGTCTACACCTCTATTTGGAGCCACAGGGATGCAAGATATAAAGCCAATGCAGACATCCATCGGTACACCAATTACCAATGGAAATGACAACGTGATAACACGGGAGAATATATGTTCCTTAAATTGATAGGCCTGAAAGTATGCCTATTATGTATGACGAGCAAATCATCTGCCAGGAATATTTCTCCCACAAACCTTTTGCTTCAGCGAAAATTAATAATTCTCATTCAACATTAATTCTCATTCAACATTAATAATTCTCATTCAACACCAGGAAACATTAACAAATCTGAGCAACAGTTTCCTATACTTAGAAATACGATTTGTGAAGCAGGATAGAGACACTGCATCGACACCACAAGTCACATGAAACGCATTTACGCTCAAGGCTTCTACGACGAATGCAGACGGTTTGTGTTTAAGAACGTCGCCTCTAACGCTATCACAAATGCTGGACGTGTAATAAAGACATTCACCACAAGTGTGGCGGTGTCCAAGCCTACCAGAAACATTAAATGTTCTAAGACTCAGTGAACTATATTATGACGGAATCATACTTCCATTCAATCTGTTGGGATGACCCTGGACTGGCCTACGAAGATATACTGATGTTGGTTCACTTTTTTAATCACATAGATTGTGCTGTCTATGCCAAAGGCAGCAAGAAAGCGTCCTGGATCTGAGAAATCTATAAATATACTTCAATTTGTAACGTAAAGTCATACAACTGCCGACCTGTCCAGCAACTGAAGCAGATGTATGGAGGAGAAGTAGAAACAGAAGGTAATAGTTTTATGTGCACTTCAGGTAATGTAAATTTACTTTCAAGTTGTATGACCAATAAATGATGTTTAAAAAAAAGAAAAAGAGGAAGCTATGATTTGCTCTACTCAGATCATTCTTCACGACCTCTAGATACAAGTTTGAGCATTTATTCATGGTAAGTATGTGTTTTCATCCACATATGTTCCCTATGCTGCAGATCTAGCACAGCAGACAGCATTTCAGACATCTCTCCAACATCTTTCGAAGTTGCATCAATCTTGATCCTCTTTCTCCCACCTCCTAACCTGTGTGGCGCAATATGCAAGTATTCAAATGATCATTCAACGAACTGATTTATGTCCATCTGCAAATTATATGCTCTTCTTTCTTCATTCCATTGTATTTCACAGCTCATGTGGTGTCAGTGGAGTTCAGCATCTTACCCCATCCGGCCCATGCTGTGCTTTCACTGGTAGGGTGCTGAGGTGGGCAGTATTTAGTCTGTTTACTTGGGATGATACGTGGTCTGACCCACAGTAGCGCTGCTGTGTAGACACCGCATCTGCTGACTGGTCCTGATGCAGCAGCATATACAACGTGTATGCACTTCCACATATTTAATCTTAGTGGGCAGTAAATTTTCAAGCACTCGACATAGTGGTTATGTGTTCATACCAGGAAATAGTACACTGTCACACTGTTCTGCGTGTGTGTTTGTACAAGACTGTGTGCGGCTTCCACACATTGCTGCATCTGCTTTTTGTTAAACAGAGAGATGCATCTGTCGGTCTGAGGCGATCTTACACCACACACTGACACAGCAGCAATTTGACGAATGCAACCACTGAGATCACACACTTTGACCACACTGAGATGGACTGAATACCAGCAACAACACATGTACTGTACATGTAATTATGATTAATTCATCACCTCCTGCAGAGCAAAGTGTAAACATAACCAGTACAGATAGTGCATTTGTTAATAACTTATCGCACCATGAAAAGCGATGTATAAAGGCACAACTGTGTAATATAGCAGCTCCAGACAGTGCCTATGTTAAGAACTTCTCACATTCTTCACAGTGATGCGTTAAGACACACTAGTGTAAATATAAGTAGTGTAGACAGTGTTCGTAATGAAGTCTGGTAGAAAATTTATTACTTTATCCAAGGTTGTGCTCTGCCTGTATCAGTACCACCACTGTGAAGAAATAGCATCAGCTAAAGCATGTATGCACTTGCAGCAACCTCAGTCCAGACAGTGTGTTCATTAAGACCTCTGGTAAAAATTTTATTATAGAATGCAGGATTGTTCTCTCCCTGTATCAATACCCACTCTGTGAAGCAGTTGGGCTAGTAATGTAATCTCGGAGCTTGCAATGGCGTCGGCATACTCTGCTCTGATTGATCGAAAATATGGCGTTGGCGTCCTGTGTTCTGACTGGTCGAAAATATCATGGGAGGGAGGGTGGGGGGGAATACACTGTTGGTCGGATTCGACCCCAACACAGAAGCTAGCTCTCCTGCCAGAGGACTACTCATAGGATAAGCTGTCGGACTGCATGTCATTCCTGTTCCGACAGCAGAAGTGCTAGGAGCAGCAGCTATAAAGTCAAAGTGTTCCTACATTGGTCCTGGTATATACCACGAAATATGTCTCTATGTAGGCTAGTTATTTGTTGTATAACCGCAATCTGATGATTTCCATTATTTGTTATGGACGGCGGTATTATATCATCGCCATCAATGGGGAGCTATTCGCTTGATTTCTCAATCTCTGTCAGGAGGAGGAAGGGGCAGGGGCAACTGGTTTGGATTTGTAGAACCATCACCATTAATGGAAGAACATTGCACTCATAAGACCACATCTTTATATATATATATCTCTCTCTGTGTGTGTGTGTGTGTGTGTGTGTGTGTGTGTGTGTGTGTGTGTGTGTGTGTGTATGTATGAATACTACATTCATCTGATGAAGTTCTTCTTCTTCTTTCCTATAGAATTTTCCAATAATGTTGTGGAGATGAGTGTGAACCCAGCTGAGCCCAGTCCTCATCTGGTTGGGCACTCCCAGTATGTGGCTACACTGCAAGTTGATGCCTGGTCTGTAGCCAGTCTGCTGACTGAGCATCATAGAGAGTGCTAATATTATCCTTCTTCTATACATGCAGTTTTTGTGTGCCATATTTATACCATATGATCTCTCTTTTATACAGAAATACCGAGGACTGATCAGGTATCCTACACAGGGGCGGATCCATGGGGGGGGGGGGGACAATGGGGGCAACTGCACCCCCCCTCCCCTGGTGCGTGACCGATCTTTTTTTTCCGACTGCTTTAGGGGCTGATTACGTCGGCCTATCTACTATGTTTTACTTGAAGTCGAAGATGTAAACAATGGCACGCAGTTTGATGTAACAATTGAAAAAGAGAGCTTGAAGCCTCGTCCATTAGCGAATAAACTACAGAAGAAACAACTATACTTACGAATAAAATGAAAATATTCGCTGAGCGATCTGTGTCCCTGCAGTGCGTATGTAAGATTTTGTTTCTAGTGGCAATTTGCAAAGAGATGGTGTTGATAATTAAGCGATGAACACCGAAGGAATATTTGAAAATATTCTCATTAGTTGCAAATAGTGAGAACCTTACGACAGTCCCTTTTATTCTGCAATTGCACGTTTTCAATCTGGATGAATGCTTTTCCCCCATTTTGGCTTTCTTCTCACTTTTGATGCGGAATGTGAACAAACATTAATTAGCCAAATGTAATAATGTACACGAAAATAACGCCTGTGGATTCATTCACAATCCATTTTCTCATACAGTAAGAATATAAATGTTACGGTCAGCAGATTCAAACAGATACTGAAATCTAGAAAACTCAGATTCATTTCTCTTTCTCCAAAGTGCAGAGGGCAACTCTGCCAACGACTGAGGAAGATGCGTTTTCCTCATCAATATAATTTATGCTGAGGTACTAAGTGTATGCTTCTACCGCAATCTGAAAAAAGCGTGAATTTCTTAACATTGCTAGAACTTAGAGTTGTGGCTTTGCTCTAAACTTTTTGCTTATTTCGGAAGTCAAATCTTGAAGAAACAAACTGGTGTTTGCAAATAGCCAAGGAAACTGCCGGAGTAGAAGGAAGAATCTGCTCTCGAGCTTACTAAACTGTCATAACTGTATTTAAAGAAAAAAATGAACTCCTGTTGCTAGTTCACGAATTTTTATTTTTCACGTCCTGTTTCTGAATCCTATAATGCCATCATTCCCCACCTGCTTTCCTCCCACATGATTTTATTGATAATATATATTTCGCCACCAGTTCATAAGTATTTCACAGGACTCTGAAAACCCAATGGTGCTCGGTCGCTGTAGCGGAACAGCTTTAGGCGTTGTCACGAGCCGCGCGTACGCAAAGACTGGGTTCGTGTCCCCCCTCAGGTATCGGTGTTAGTGATGTCTGTAGAGTAAGGTACAATAAGATAGCACTAAGCTGTCTCAAATGACCACATTGTCAGCAGGACGTAAAACAACAGCGTAAAAAAAAACGTAGGCTTCGCATTTTTTGCTTCTCAAATTCAATGAAACACAATAGTGATAATGTATGTCACCACTGTAGTAGGCCTAGAAGCGTGATTTGACAGAAAAAAATCATATATTAGAAACTACTGCGAACCGCTGAAGTCAAGAAGGTTGTGTTGAGGTGCGGTTTGAGTGTTAAGAAACTGACAGCGTGCGAACACTACCGGGAGTCTCAGTCTCATCTGCGTCGTGTCGGCTTCTGGCTGAGCCAGCTTACAGCTATGTTGCTACCTGCTAGTCTACGAACACGCAGCGTTCCGCGTGAATGCAGTAGTCTGGCCGCACTCCGCAGCTGGAAGACGCCTGCAGTTGCTAACCTTCGCCGTTTCTGTTATTTGTGGAAATCGTTGGAAATACCGTGATGAGTTTTCATAAACCTTATTAATTTTTTGTAATGAAGTTTGGAGAGCGAGCGAGTTATCCCATTTCATTACATTACTGTTTGTTTGTATTTGTGACCCAATTGATTTTAAGTGCAGTGCAAATTCGTTATCGTTACCCGTAGTTTTCAGTGGGGAACTAGTTTTATAGAAACGTCTTGAAGGTGTGGGAGTACAGGCAAACACCCCTATACTTCTGGAAGTACAGGAATAGGAAGTTATCTAGTACAAAAATGGTTCAAATGGCTCTGAGCACTATGGGACTTAGCGTCTGAGGTCATCAGTCCCCTAGAACTTAGAACTACTTAAACCTAACTAACCTAAGGACATCACACACATCCATGACCGAGACAGGATTCGAACCTGTGACCGCTAGACCACTCCGGCCGGCAGTTATCTAGTAGCTCTAAAAGAAGCACAGTACGCTTTCTCATCACTTGACCACTCCTGTGCAAATGATTGTGTCATTACTTTATTGATTATATGAACTAGCATATATTTTGCTGCTGGAAAGGATGTCGTACATAACGTATGGGTTTGATAGTGCATTATAGATAAAGGTGACAACTACGACATTCAGCTCGATCGTTTGTACTATTTGCCATACAGTAGCTGGCCTCAGGTACCGGGGTGATTGCTATGCAAAAACAATCGTTTTATTTATTTTCTTTTTTCATCTCCAATTTAGTCTGGCGGTAAAAACATCGAACTCGAACAAAAATAAAAAAAATAATAATAATAACCCTCTCCTTACTTTGAAAATTTACAATAGCAAAAATTCTGAACATTTTCCAGTTTCTAAAAGCCCTAAATGGGCTGAATATGGTTGTATCAAAAAGCATAATCCAAAGTTTAGGTAAAGTGCCCAGACGTCTCGTATTGAAAGGGACAGTCCCGTTTTTCAACCTGTTGTGCCAACAGATTTTGTTATGAAGAAGCATTCGTACTTTATTCTCTACTATACGATAGCCGCGACTTAGTTTGAGTAGCAGATCATAATGTCAACAAATGCTATATTCACAGAAAAAGATTACTTCTGTGTGACATTTTTAGCACTACAGATAACGATCATATGTAACAATGTTTCACTAAAGCGCATTGTAGACCTTCACTCAATAATGATATGGCCGCTAATTGGGAGCTTGATAAACTTTTTGGCATTGTTCTTCAGGTTTCTAACTGTATGAACTAAGGCGTTTTGTACTCCTGAATCTGACTGATTTGCGAATAGTACGCTGGTTTCAAGTGGTGCTAAAGAACTGTGTAATAGGAAAGCTGAGGTATGGTGTGTTTGTACATCTGTGTCTGATTCAGTGATAGCAAACCACGAATAATTAGTAATGGAGCAAATTTTTTTCTAAGTTTCATTTCTTTTCTGTTTTTGAGAACAGAATTTAATGTCCAAAATTTGTCAAGGACCAAGATGTTTGCATGTTATATCCAGTGTTGTCGCTTAATAGAAACAAAAGCTGTTTTTACCAGTTATCTCATAATGCAATCGAACGTTTAAAAATGATTTAAATCTTATTCACGTTTTCGTTTTGTCACTTGAGTCTGAAATAAGACCCTCACATAATTCAAATGTTTTATTCTCGACATATCAAAGCTTGGTGCAGATATAATTTTTAGCCAGCTATTTCATTTTCTATAGCAGGCTATTACAGTATGATGAAACACGTAATGAAGCGTTTGGAGACCCGTGTTCAGTCCTCAGACGGGCCATCAAGATTTGGATATCTGTGGCTTCGCTTATCGCACCAGGCAACTTTTGGTATGTTGCCTAGAAAAGTCCACGGCCAGTTCCTTCCTCTCCAATAATCTAAAACCTCAGATCGAAAGTTCTTTCTGCAGTAACCACAGCTTTTGACAAGACGTAAAACATCAAGCTTTACTTAGTTTGCTTTTCAGAGAACGTGTTCGGCTTTTTGCATATTGATAGCTCAATGTCAGCATGTCGAGGTTCTAGTTTGAAAACTCCTGTTTCGCTCAGCATTCACAAAACTCTTACCATATGTAAGTTAGAAGTCAAAGTCTGTACAACAAAGGGTGGGTGCCTCACGAGTCCTTCTTCAAACATTCAACCCAAAAAAAAATGGCAACACGACCCGTAGCGTGATAAGAACAGACAAAGAAACAAATAAACAAACGGTCTTAGAGTTCTCCCAGAATCATCATGTCTTCGAAAATGGCTTATCGGTCACATAAACGCAACAAATTTTAAGAAAAGGCAATTCTGCTACAAGCATAATGATGTATCAGTCGCATCAACAGACTTTTATCTTTAGATTTCAATACAAACACAACAAATTTTAAGTAAAAGCAAATAAACTTTATCTTTAATATATGCCACACATGTCATTGGTAAATCGTTGTGTTGCACTTACATTTTCAATTAGCTTAAATAAAAATGGATTTTATGTTACTGCTAGGGTAGCCTACATTTCCCCCTTATATCCCTGAAATCAATTAGTAGCACATTGTACTAGAATTGGTAACTCATTGACTCAGATTTTTGTTTTATTTAATTGGTCATTACAAAATTAAAATTTAATGATATGAATTAAGTAATCGTCCACTTATATTGCTGCGAGTTCCATTCTGCTTATGCCCCCCACGTGTCTTTCCTTTCTTCTTCTTGAATATGGTACTACTTACCCCTTTTAACACTACTTTCCTTCATCCCGCAGGAAAATCAACGACCACCGACGTCAGTGAAACGAACCCGAAGCATCGACTCATTTTTTCAGCCTGTCCATAAGTGGGCAGTTTTAGCTTGTACTTCAGCTTCTGGACCTCGGCTTGATGTGGAGGAAAGTACTGAAGTTGTGACTCCTGTTGCTTCAGCTTCTTCCCAACCCATCGAGTCTACTGCGTGTGACAGTTTTAGTAATGTGCCTGGGGTTGCTTAATTCTTCTGAGTCTAATTCGTATACTGGGTCTAGTGTCTCCTATGACATTGGAAATTTCTTAGATAAACATGTTGATGACTACACAAAATATCAACTCTTATCGAATCCTTGGCAACCGAAAGATGACTATGAGTTTCAATTTTCCTTACACATGATCAAAGGTAAAGAGGTGAAGCGATATTTTGGGAATAAATACCTCAGCAGATACCTTTAGCTTGTCTTTTCACATGCAAGAAGAGGTTTATTTTGTAAATACTGTCCGTTATTTGCTACTGGATGCGTTGGCGGAGGTCAAAAAACTGTGCCTTTGCAAAAGCTTGGGACCAAACCGCTGACAAACTTCAAGGATATTGCAGGGCAGAATGGCGATTTGGAAGCACATTCCAGTCACATTTATCACAGAAGAGTCGTAGAACAGGGGAATGCATTCCTCAATACGTTCAATAAACCTCACTTGGAGGTAATCAACCGTGTACACCAACAGCGCAGCAAAGAGGTGGAAGGAAACAGGGAACGACTTCGTCCTATAGTCGAAACGGTTATTTTCCTTGGGCGGAAAAATCTACCATTCCGTGGACACAGAGATGATGGACAGATATTTCATAAACAGGCAAATTCCGAGA
The DNA here is from genome assembly GCF_023864275.1 of Schistocerca cancellata. Lineage (NCBI taxonomy): Eukaryota > Metazoa > Arthropoda > Insecta > Orthoptera > Acrididae > Schistocerca > Schistocerca cancellata. The sequence goes on from NC_064629.1 coordinate 549,609,421, forward strand.
GCTCCATTGTTGCTGTGAACGAAGGAAGTTTTAGAGAACTGCTAAGATTTAGAGTGTCTGCTGGCGATAAAAAACTGGAGCAACACCTGCAGTCAGCTTCGTCAAATGCTACATATATTAGTAAGACAACTCAAAATTCTCTCATTTCATGCTGTGGGAAAGAGATTGCAGAGCAAATTTTGAGTAGCGTACGCTCATCACAATACTAATCAACACTTTTTGACGAGACAACAGATGCTTCTCACTCATCTCAGCTGAGCCTTACGTTACCATACGTAGTTAACGGTAATATCCGTGAGGATTTCATTAGTTTAGTTGATGCGTTTGTAGAACTTGGTCATACGAATTTCGAAGATGACTATCAGTCTGATGAAGAATCCAGGAAGCTAGTTAACACAGAAGAGAAGGTAGATGGAACTTCCACAGCTAAGGCGTTATCGTTAACTGGTAAGGCCACTGGTAAAATTGTCCTGTACCAGCTGAAGAATAGGCTCAAACTTCCATTGGAACGTTGTATTGGCATTGGAACGGACGGATGTGCTGTTATGCTTTCCGAAGTTCGAGGTGCTGCCACTGAAGTACAGAAGGAGGCCAAGAACGCTGTTAAGACACCACGCTATAGCCACGGACTAAATAACTCTATATCCCGTAGTAATGAAAGAGGTCATTAATTTCTTCAAGACACACCCTAAAAGTGTCTTAATGAACACCTTGGGTTGTGCACTCACATCACTTTGTGAGACCCGGTGGGTAGAGAGGCATCACAGTGTACTTCAGTTTTCAGCTGATCTTGTAAAAATTGTGGAGACTCTCGGAAAGATTGCTGAGTGGCATGACCCGAGCACAGCTGGTAAGGCTGCTCCTCTGGTGTTAAATTCGTGCAGCTCACAATTTGCGTTGTCATTATTGTGTCTGAGCGATGTGCTATCTCTAACGCAGTCTCTAAGCAAACTATTGCAGAAACCTTCTATTGATCTCAATGACAGTGCTACACACGTCAAGAACACTATCGCTGTTCTTGACAGTCGTCGAGAAAATTTGGTCACTAGCTTCAGTAACGTCTGGAAGCATGCAGAGAAACTTGCGGATCAACTAGGCATCGAGCTCAATATTCCTCGCATACCTCGCCACGGTCGACGCCAAGTCTATCGTGACAACCCTCAAACAAATTCGGCAGAAGAATATTACAGAGTAACAGTCTATGCTCCCCTACTGGAATTCATTTTAACTGCTTTACGAGAAAGATTATCTGCTGAAACTTTGGATGTGTTCAACCTTTCTGTTTTCAGTCCAGAAAGTATTGTGAAGATCTCTGCAGGTGAAACTGAAAAAATTGCAGAGTCACTCCCCAACCGCTTCGGTTCGTTGCTTGACGTGGACAAAGGCATTGCTTCTCTTATCTTACGGGATGAAATGTTGTTGTGGAGAGAGAAATGGAATCAAGAAAAGGTACGACAAAAAGAGCTTCCAGCCATCGCCCGTGACATATTGGCTAGATGTGATAAGGATGCATATCCTATAATACATAAGCTTTTATTAGTCCTGGCAACGCTTCCAGTGACAACTGCATCTGCTGAAAGATCGTTTTCGTCGTTGCGGCGCCTGAAAACTTATTTAATAACATCGATAAATGAAAACCGCCTCCTTGGTCTTGCACTAATGCGTATTCATTACCAGATTCCTGTAGACATAGAAAAAGTAATTACAAGTTTTTCAAAAAGTGGGTGTAGAAGGAGATTAGAATTTAATATTTAAGAGCAGTATTGTGAATATACATATTTAATATTAAATTTCATTTTATTTATACTTTTGCATTTTTATTTTATTTCTTATTTTTTTACAAGAAGAAAGAAAGAAATTTCTTATTGTTAATATTTACATTCATGAGGAAAAACAGCTTATTATGAGCATAAAATGACGTAATTAACAATATAATATGATTTCCTGAACACAGTCAAATACCCTTTTACAACTTATCGCAGTCGTATCGTCATTGCTGCGTATAAACACATGCGCAAATTCGATGGCAACATTCTGTCAAATGAAAGCAATTGGTGAACTAAGTTCGAAAATTTAAGAATGGAAACAAATGAACATTAGCATTTTTATAGATTATTTTACATTAGCAGACAAAAACAGAGTTTTTCAAGTGCACATGTCGTATTTGAAGAATATTTTTTAGGTAATGCAGTAAGTTATTTCATCAAACACACTTAACACATAGCGATACACAATTAAACTGTGTGTGTTTGTGTGTGTGTGTGTGTGTGTGTGTGTGTGTGTGTGTGTGTGTGGGTATAGAGTATTAATGGTTTTATTTGGAATTAATTTTTTGGAAGGCAGGTACCAAAAAATTTGCCTCCCTGACCGAGATCCTGGATCCGCCCTTGATCGTACAGGATGCCTAATCCTCATGTAGGTTATGTTGCGAAAGCCATGAGGCCGTTTTGAGCCCTGAGCTCGCAGTGCTGGACTGAAATTGTTGATGATTGCATATGTATGCACTGATATGTATTTCTTCTACTGCAGTTCTTATTACTACTTACATCTGCAAGCATTGCTTAGGATTTGTTCTTGTTTCTAGATACTATTGACACTGAGAATGGGCCACCCAGGCCATAACGCCTTTTTCATCCTTCTAATCACAGGTCACAAAAGTCATGGGATAGCTCCTGATATTGTGTCAGACCTCCTTTTCTACATCTACATAGATACTCCAACAGTAGAACAAACTATGTGCCACCCCACTCTGCATTGTAGCCAAATGTATTCAAGATGGCGGATCCAGGATGGCGGCCATAGATATGGCAACGTCGAAATGACATCATGGCAGGAAGTTCAAATTTTGGCGGGCAAATAGGTCAATTGGGCTACCTCCACTAACCTAACACCCTCCCCCCTTCCCTCCCCTCCACTAGAAAATGGAGGGAAGTTCAAATTCCATCAGAACAATGCAATACACCACGTCTACCTCCACTAACCTAAAAAAATGGCGGGAAAATAGATCACTTGGGCTACCTAGACTAACCTAAGTCATCCGACTGCCACCTCTTCCTGAGAATTGGCGGGGAAAGGAGTCAGCCTGTGCTGGGTAAGATAGATGTAAGTCTATATTTTCAGTCTATATTTAAACAATTTAAGGCAGTAGCTCTATCCAGTGTGTAGACCATAAGGTCTGGAGTCCAACTGACCTAGTGCACAGTACTGCCACCAGAGGGCGCTGTCGTCCCATGGCTGTCTGGGATAGGGAAATAGGCGTGAAAAGGACAGTCTGTGTTTGATAGGATGGACATAAGTCTTCATTTTGCAGGTAGTTTTTATTTAAACAATATGAGGCAATACCTACATTCAGTGTGTTCCCCACAATGTCCTGAGTCCAACTGACCTACTACACAGTACCGCCACCAGAGGGCACCGTCATACCTCATGAGACGTAATCCAAGATGGCGGTCTGGGGGGGGGGGGGATGGCGGGAACAAGACTCAGCCTGCACTGGGCTGTTAGAGAGAGGAAGAAGTCTACTTTATTTATTTTTGGAACAATTTATTTAGGGACATATTTAACATAGTTTATTTATTACACTGATACAAAACACTCGCCCTGACATACTTGGGGTCACAGTAAATAGTCTGCAGACCTGCAAACTACTCGTAACTAATTCAGTACACTAATGTACAGGGACGCAAACAACTCGTGAATTACCGACATAATGCATTACACAGCATACAGATACGCAAACTACTCGTAAATCACCGAAATAATGCGATACACTGATGTACAGACACGTAAATAACTCGTAAACTGTCGAAATAATGCAATGCACAGCCTAGAGACATACAAGCAACTAGTAAATTGTCAAAATAATACATGTAAAACGTTCACAACACTTAAACAACCGAAAATAATGCAGTACACAAACACTCAATGCATGTAAAAAAAAAAGCTTTCGAACTATCGTCAGACGTGAACTGTTCCAACAAGCGCACTTGTCGACGCTGCTGCGAGCCACCGCCGGACGCAAGCCAGCGCCGGAGCGTGAGCCACTGCTGAATGCCTGTGCCACCTACACCAAGCAGGTGAAAGTTGCGCCTACAGTTAGAGTTCTTCGAGTGTTATAATGATGTTACATGTCTATGTAAATGAGAGCCAAGTCACCCTCTGGGCCATGCGCACATGTTTGCTGTTGCTGGTGCGAAACCTCTCCACCTGTTGATACTGACGTCACAGGACGTGCTATAGAAATCTGTTCCAATGCTTCCAAGAATAGCACAGCCTGCATTGTTCCTAGCGATCCTAACAGGGCATGTGAGCTGCGTCTAGCTGTGCACATGTGCATACGTGTCGAGTCTGGCTGACACATCGGCGCGAAATGCTCACGTGGCGACTCAGCATCTAAAAGGTTCTCATTGTTATACAGACGTCACATGGCTATGTAAAATAAGAGCCAAGTCGACCTCTCGAAAATTGTAAAGTGCTGCAGAAATAGTTCACGATGTCCTGACAGAGTCTGTTTACGAAAATAGCGCAGAATAGCGCCGAATGCATTCTTCCTGATGGTTCTAACGAGGCATCCCATCCATCACATGTCACCCTTCCTGGAAATCGTTAAGTTCTGCTTTCAACAAACATCTCTGAAACAAATGGTTCAAATGGCTCTGAGCACTATGGGACTTAACATCTGAGGTCATCAGTCCCCTAGACTTAGAACTACTTAAACCTAACTGACCTAAAGACATCACACACATCCATGCCTGAGGCAGGGTTCGAACCTGCGACCGCAGCAGTCGCGCTGTTCCGGACTGAAGCGCCTAGAACCGCTCTGCCACTTCGGCCGGAGACAGAAATACACATAAAGTAAATATAAGAGTGTGTAGAATAATTTTTGACCAAGTTATTTGTTGTTGTGTAGACCGGTAAAGTAAACCAAATGGGTGATGTTATGTTGTGCGTCCTCATTGAGTGTGAATGAAATGTAACTGATTTCCTTTTCATTCACAACAAACAACACATTGCTGTTGTGGGGGAGTGGGCAGGGAGCAATACCATCCATCCGAGACTCGAGATATGGGAAAGGTTTCTTATGTGTGTCGAGTCTTAGCCGATTTTGTCACATGGGTGCGGCGGAAAACTGTTAGCCTTGTTTTTCGTAGGAATAAGGACACGTCGCTGGTTGCTTTGCACCATTTTTTGGAGGAGTTTTCCGTTGGAGTATGAGCACGCCACTGACTGCGTTGCACCACTGTTCGATGGAGTTTCGCTGGAGTATGGGTACCTCATCGTGGGAGTAGCGAGTTCCTCAGAATAATGCCATGACGGTGGACTCGACATGAAGCAGTTGACAGCCAGTGCAAGGGTCGTAAGCAGCATCTCCTCGACCAAATCTTGTCGATTAGTAGGTGAAGTCATGAACACGTGCGTAAAAAAGCATTAACATAATGCATATACAGCCCGCAATAGAAGGTGAAGGAGAATAAGTGGGGTATGATACAAGACAAAGAATTCTTGTCTTACGTTAGAGAGCATCACTCAGTTACAGAGAACAACTTGTGGGGGCGGCAGAGAAAAGAGTCAGGGTGGCAACTCGACACCCAGCTGATCACAACAATGTAGCTTGCCTCTTCAGGACGCACCAGTCTGGGAGGAATGGAGTCATGGTAGTGGTAACTGTATCAGTCTGCATATTGTATAGATATTTTTCAAAACGTTTTTTTTGGTTAGTACTTCAAATTCTACAATATGATCACAAGGATCTTTATTATCCAAGGATGATTACTTGTGTTCATTTTGTGGTATGTATTATGTTCTGCCATCACATGTCGTCTTCAGACGTGACAGGAGTCGTTGTCGAGGATGGTGTCGCTAGCAAGGCATAGTGCTGTAGTTAGACATGCTGTAGTTAGTATAATAGACAATTAGTCATATGATAATAGGTAGGCAATACGTGGATTTCATTGTGTTATTAGAATAATGCATACTGGGAATAGGGTTAATTATGACATTAGTATTTTTTTCTTGTGTCTTGAGCTTGCATCTATTTATTGTTTTGGATGAAGGTTTCGTAGGCCATAAGAGATCTCGAGTCTTGTACCATTACTTTAGATTGGTAATAACGTTAATGTTATTACGTAAGAAGGCCAAAGTCTTGTAAATAAGTATAGTTTACCGTAAGCTATTCAGTCACTAAATTTTTCAGACATGGTAGTGGCAAAATTATAATTTCAATTGAAGACTAGTGATTAACATTGTTAGTATGTAATGTATTCGTAAAATTGTATTGTGAAAGTATTGGGGATGATGACTGACATGCAATCCATCAGTATTGTACAGGTGAAGCGAGGCAGGCTGCACGACATAACCTGAACCCAACTCCAGGGTCACCAGGCCTGGGGGAAAAGCCTGGGACTGTGCCAACGTGCTAACAGGCATCCTGCCGAGCGAACACTGGGGCCGTTCCAAATTCCAAAGCAGCTAACTGGCACATGGTTAACAAAACCAGAGACTGGCCCAGGTGCAGTGCTGTACTTGGGCACGTGCAAGGTGTCAGCCACAGCAGACTGCGTAGTGCCTGACCAGAAGAGGACTTCCCCACGGCTCCCCTTCACAGCAAGAGAAAACGACTAGAAGCAGATGCACCTGCATGGCGACAATGATATCGACCAATGAAATCAGTATCTCCAGTGCATAATGATGACATGCACTGTCGACACTATACTCTTTTCATGCTTCAATCTCCCACGCAATTGGCCAAACAGCAGGTTCTATGCAGTTCGTTCTAAGAAGTGTGGACACTTATATACTAATCCAATTTCTCCTCCACTAGAGAGACTGAAACATGAGCGATCAATGATGAATGATTCGATCTGAAAACCAGCTTTCAAATCCTTGTCGCTGACTAACAAATCAGTGGTAGCACCCCATCCAGAACATCCTATTCCTTGCTCAGCACTGAACTAATCATTTTCTTTCCTCTCATGAGACAGCTGTCTCATAATCATGTCAATATCTCATATGACGTGAGAACCACAGAGGGAATGAGGCACATGCCATGTTTCAGTCCCGACAGAGAGACCTAAGGAGACTTCCTGCGATGGCTGACGTAATCTCCCATAGAGGTGTCTACCTGTCATGAGCTGATGAGCTACCTTGTCATGGTGTGAGCCACCTCTATCGAAGTGGCAGGATGTCTGGTGCTGCTAAATCAGTGGGTAGCTTCCTTCAGAAAATTTCATACAATGCTCGCTGTCAATGAATTTTTTACTGCAAACTCAAATCTTTTTTTGTGTTTTATTCTGGGGGTGTAAATTTCTTATGTATATTTGATGCCACTGGGGCAACATATTTAATTCTGTTGAGTTTTTTTTATTGTGATGTTGTTTGCATCTTTTGAATTGTCTCATGTAATGTGATATATAAATATGATTGTTTATCACCACCTACTTAATTTCACACCCTATAGATGCCACACAAATACCGACACTGTTCCATTATGCTGTCAGATGTATGAGTGCTGAATATTTGTTGCAAATTTCCTGTATCAAGTACTGAATGTCAGCTGAAAGGACCATCAGTCACCTGCATTCAGCGTACAATCCTCTTTAGGAACAGGATACAGTATGTGTGAGAGTCAACAGAACCAATGTGAAAGTTAAACTGTTGTAATAAGAACATTTGCTTTCTTGGAGGATGACTAATACGTTTGTGTTGGGTACACAAAAAATAGTTTTTTAATTCTTTCAGAGTGTCTATGAAGCTGCAGGGACCAAATAGTCCTATAATTGACAGCAACTTCCAGCACAGCCTTCTGCCACTCATTGAGTGTGAATGAAATGTAACTGATTTCCTTTTCATTCACAACAAACAACACATTGCTGTTGTGGGGGAGTGGGCAGGGAGCAATACCATCCATCCGAGACTCGAGATATGGGAAAAGTTTCTTATGTGTGTCGAGTCTAGCCGATTTTGTCACATGGGTGCGGCGGAAAACTGTTAGCCTTGTTTTTCGTAGGAATAAGGACACGTCGCTGGTTGCTTTGCACCATTTTTTGGAGGAGTTTTTCGTTGGAGTATGAGCACGCCACTGACTGCGTTGCACCACTGTTCGATGGAGTTTCGCTGGAGTATGATGATAAGGTGGCCACCGACCCTGCTCACGCCACTGTAGCGTTGGGTACCTCATCGTGGGAGTAGCGAGTTCCTCAGAATAATGCCATGACGGTGGACTCGACATAAGCAGTTGACAGCCAGTGCAAGGGTCGTAAGCAGCATCTCCTCGACCAAATCTTGTCGATTAGTAGGTGAAGTCATGAACACGTGCATAAAAAAGCATTAACATAATGCATATACAGCCCGCAATAGAAGGTGAAGGAGAATAAGTGGGGTATGATACAAGACAAAGAATTCTTGTCTTACGTTAGAGAGCATCACTCAGTTACAGAGAACAACTTGTGGGGGCGGCAGAGAAAAGAGTCAGGGTGGCAACTCGACACCCAGCTGATCACAACAATGTAGCTTGCCTCTTCAGGACGCACCAGTCTGGGAGGAATGGAGTCATGGTAGTGGTAACTGTATCAGTCTGCATATTGTATAGATATTTTTCAAAACGTTTTTTTTTGGTTAGTACTTCAAATTCTACAATATGATCACAAGGATCTTTATCATCCAAGGATGATTACTTGTGTTCATTTTGTGGTATGTACACTCCTGGAAATGGAAAAAAGAACACATTGACACCGGTGTGTCAGACCCACCATACTTGCTCCGGACACTGCGAGAGGGCTGTACAAGCAATGATCACACGCACGGCACAGCGGACACACCAGGAACCGCGGTGTTGGCCGTCGAATGGCGCTAGCTGCGCAGCATTTGTGCACCGCCGCCGTCAGTGTCAGCCAGTTTGCCGTGGCATATGGAGCTCCATCGCAGTCTTTAACACTGGTAGCATGCCGCGACAGCGTGGGCGTGAACCGTATGTGCAGTTGACGGACTTTGAGCGAGGGCGTACAGTGGGCATGCGGGAGGCCGGGTGGACGTACCGCCGAATTGCTCAACACGTGGGGCGTGAGGTCTCCACAGTACATCGATGTTGTCGCCAGTGGTCGGCGGAAGGTGCACGTGCCCGTCCACCTGGGACCGGACCGCAGCGACGCACGGATGCACGCCAAGACCGTAGGATCCTACGCAGTGCCGTAGGGGACCGCACCGCCACTTCCCAGCAAATTAGGGACACTGTTGCTCCTAGGGTATCGGCGAGGACCATTCGCAACCGTCTCCATGAAGCTGGGCTACGGTCCCGCACACCGTTAGGCCGTCTTCCGCTCACGCCCCAACATCGTGCAGCCCGCCTCCAGTGGTGTCGCGACAGGCGTGAATGGAGGGACGAATGGAGACGTGTCGTCTTCAGCGATGAGAGTCGCTTCTGCCTTGGTGCCAATGATGGTCGTATGCGTGTTTGGCGCCGTGCAGGTGAGCGCCACAATCAGGACTGCATACGACCGAGGCACACAGGGCCAACACCCGGCATCATGGTGTGGGGAGCGATCTCCTACACTGGCCGTACACCACTGGTGATCGTCGAGGGGACACTGAATAGTGCACGGTACATCCAAACCGTCATCGAACCCATCGTTCTACCATTCCTAGACCGGCAAGGGAACTTGCTGTTCCAACAGGACAATGCACGTCCGCATGTATCCCGTGCCACCCAACGTGCTCTAGAAGGTGTAAGTCAACTACCCTGGCCAGCAAGATCTCCGGATCTGTCCCCCATTGAGCATGTTTGGGACTGGATGAAGCGTCGTCTCACGCGGTCTGCACGTCCAGCACGAACGCTGGTCCAACTGAGGCGCCAGGTGGAAATGGCATGGCAAGCCGTTCCACAGGACTACATCCAGCATCTCTACGATCGTCTCCATGGGAGAATAGCAGCCTGCATTGCTGCGAAAGGTGGATATACACTGTACTAGTGCCGACATTGTGCATGCTCTGTTGCCTGTGTCTATGTGCCTGTGGTTCTGTCAGTGTGATCATGTGATGTATCTGACCCCAGGAATGTGTCAATAAAGTTTCCCCTTCCTGGGACAATGAATTCACGGTGTTCTTATTTCAATTTCCAGGAGTGTATTATGTTCTGCCTTCTTTCAGAGTGTCTATGAAGCTGCAGGGACCAAATAGTCCTATAATTGACAGCAACTTCCAGCACAGCCTTCTGCCAAGTGCCCAACTTTCATTTGTATGGATGACTTGCTCATTGAGTGTGTGTGGTGTCCAAGAGCATAAGTCAGTGTTGGGTAAGGTGTTGTAGTTAATTGGAAAGAGAGGTTGGCTGCATCGTTAACGCTTCCACCACCTTTGTATCCATGCTGATTTTTTCTGATTTTATTAAGATGCAATGTAAGTTCCAATTTCTCAGGCTTTTTGATATATGAATGACACACTATCCTAACATTAAGTGAGCCAATCACTATAAGACAAAATCTTTTGTGAGTGAGGGGCTGTGAAAGACGCCAAGTTCCCATGGCATGTTCCCTTCCCTTTTTTTGGCTTTGATTCAACTTTTTCTTGTTAAGTTCCTAAGTGGTGATGGCCAATTAAGGTCACTGGAGTAATGAAATTTAGGATGAGGGCTTTGATTTTCCTTAGATAGTAACTGGGTGATGGGGCTGGTGCACTTTATTAGGTGTGGGACAACGAGTGATGGCATGGTTACCTGAACGACAAGAGCAGAGTATGGCCCCACTCATCGCACTACAGGAGGCTGCCTGGCGTTTTCGCCTTTTGTAGTGAGACGAGCAGGATGGCTTCGAGATGGGCAGCAACGTGGCCGGCGCCTTGCAAATCGTTTTACGAGGTGCATTCAAGTTCTAAGGCCTCCGTTTTTTTTTTCCTAATTAACTACTCACCCGAAATCGATGAAACTGGCGTTACTACTGTAAGTAGGCTTTTTAGGTTTTCTTAGCGCTCTGTATGAATATCACTGGCTGTGCTGTGTGCAGTCTGTGGCTGGTTTGCATTGTTGTTGGCTACTGTAGCGTTGGGCAGCTGGATGTTAACAGCGCGTAGCGTTGCACAGTTGGAGGTGAGCCGCCAGCAGTGGTGGATGTGGGGAGAGAGATGGCGGAATTTTGAAATTTGTAATACTGGATATCATGAACTGCTATATACATTATGACTTTTGAACACTATTGAGGTAAATACATTGTTTGTTCTCTATCAAAATCTTTCATTTGCTAACTATGCCTATCAGTAGTTAGTGGCTTCCGTAGTTTGAATCTTTTATTTAGCTGGCAGTAGTGGCGCTCGCTGTATTGCAGTAGTTCGAGTAACGAAAATTTTTGTGTGATAAGTGATTTGTGAAAGGTATAGGTTAATGTTAGTCAGGTCCATTCTTTTGTAGGGATTTTTGAAACTCAGATTGTGTTGCGCTAAAAAAATATTGTGTGTCAGTTTAAGCACAGTCTTGTATAATTTTTCTAAGGGGACGTTTCATATGGCGACCCTGCCAGGATACCTCACTGAAATCTTCTGATTTTTTCTTGTACTTTGTGTAATTAGTGTAGATTTTGTTTATTGCTAGTGTGTAATTGTAGAGAGAATCTCCTTTGTAGTTGCAGTCTTTCATTGTTGTACAGTAAAACAGGTGTGGCATGCATGTAGATTTGCACCAAGTATTTCGCAGCTGCTCTTGCAATTAACTAGATATTATTTTCAGCGCTATGTTAATGTGTTCTCTTATTTTTGCTCTTCAAATTGTGCTTTTCTGTGTTATCGTGTGAAATATTGTGACAATAATGGCGTGTGAAAAACGTAACACTAGGCTCCAAAGTAAACTGAGAAATAATAGTGACGACGAGCGTAGCTTACCAGCACCACTGTGTAATGAATTAACAGACATTCAAAGTAGTAATTTCGTAACTGTGCATAGGGAAATGGAGCGGGCGTCAAATAATGTTGTAGACAGTGAAACAGGTAGTGAACAGGGAAGCATTATCGATCGATCGGTCGGCAACAGCTCGCCTCAGGAATCGGGAATGACAGAACACAATATTGCAAATACTGTAGACTCAGGTTTTGGGTTCTCACCGTTTTCTCAAATGAGTCAAGACACATTTTCCGCTTGTCAAAATGTGAATGTTGCTGGTGCAAATTCACTGCCGAAAAGCATAGAGGAAGAGATTACAGACACAAATACATTATTACTGCAATTAATGCAACAAATGAAACAAAATCAGAGACAAACACAGCAAAAGTTAGACACAGTGGAACAAACTCTTAAAAATTTAGACACAATGGAACAAAATCTTCAAAAGTTAGACACCACGCTTGAACAAACACGTGAAGATTTAACTACTGAGTTACATAACATCGAATCGAAATGTCAAAAAGTCTGTAATGACGTAAAAACATAAATTTGTGAGCATTTCCAACCTATTTTTTCGTGTCATGAAAATGCATTACAGAATCACGAAGCAGCCATAAAAGAATTGCAAACTATTGTTCATGAAAATCACGACACCTTGGAAGCTAAAATTGACTCAGTTCCATCTACCGATTTGGATACGCAACTTGCAAAAACTCAGGAAAACTTAAAGGACACAGTAGATACGATTTCAACACAAAATGACACTCTGAAACTTGGTTCAGAAAAACACACAGAGGAAATAATTTCACTATCGGATAAAGTAGCCGAACTTTCAGATCAGTTCACTAACTTATCTACAAAGGTAGATGATGATCTGAATGACACATGACCTGTAGCCTTCACGGACACTGAAGAGTATGAACAAATTAGAAAATTCAAACAAAATCAAAATCTAACCAATACACAGTACAAAAGAGAAATCCGGGAAGTACAAGATCAGTTGGCATAAGTAATACAAGAATTACATATTTCAGAGGACACTCGCGCTCCAGTACGGGAAGAGGGACATAGAAATACGGAACAACCACAAAATAATAACACAGGACATTTCGGAAATTATGAAAGAAATTGGCAAGGTGCACCGAATTTTGAAATGGAACTGCCGAAACGACGTAACAATGACCGACATGCGACTCGCCGACATGATGAATTTGACTATAAGCTGTTCATTACTACACGCAAATTCAAAACATTTAGGAATTCTGGCAACGACATTCATCCACAAGCGTGGCTTCATAAATTCTCTCATTCTTTTCCCCCAACTGGTCATTGCAGCACAGATTGGAATTTATGTGTGGCTACTTAGAGAATGAACCAGCTGTAAGAATGCAATCGGTCATTCACGATTGTCACAGTGAAGGAGAATTTTATCATGCCTTCCTCTCAGCATGTTTGTCTCAAGCTACACAAGACCGAGTAAAACATAGCATCATAATGATGAAACATTTCAAACAGTCTGAATTTTCCAGTCTTGTGAAATATTTTGAAGACGTGCTGCACAAGAATCAGTACCTGTCAAACCCATACAGCCCCTCAGAACTCATCCGCATTTGCTTAATCAAATTACCTGAACATTTACGACATATTATTTTGGCAGGGCGTTGCAAAGACGACATTGAAGCTTTTCAGGGACTGTTACAAGAACTGGAAATTGACACTGACAATCGCGGAACGCGAAAACAGGACCCCAACAATTACAGGTCACATCCGTCGCAATTCCGCAATGACAGAAATAATACACGATATGGCTATTCTTACAACGTAAATCGTGACCAAAACAGACACCACCCGTATGACAGCCGTTGGCAGAGTAGTAATAATTATAGGGAAAGATCACCTCTCCGCGGTAGTAACTATCACAGAGACAATCAGAGAAACAGACAATTTGGGAACCAAAATAACTATCAAGGGAGACAGAATAAGTTTAGACGCAACGGTCCAGCGCGCAGTTACGATTCAGGAAGAAATTCTCCACCACGTGACCGACAAGAAAGAAACTATGGAAACTACTGACAAAACGACAGACCTGAATTCCATCAGAACTGGCGGGATTCAAACAGAGCAGGGCACTCTTGACAAGGTGAATTTGTATAAGTTAGGTCTCCTAATCCCAATAACGACGCGTGCCAACAAAAAGACAGACAATGACTCGCACCGCAGGCAGCCACGTGCGGCGGCTGGGTCAGCGAAAAATAGCATAGACGCTAACCTTGAGAAAAATTCCAGTATTCTTTACCGACTTATACCGCATGATAATTGCATTCATGTTCAAACTCTGAGTACTATGAAGAGTAAAGGATTGCACCACCGCTTACTGAGAGATTATCTGCTTTTTAACTTTGTCTTTGCCATAAAACTTTTCACTTCACATTTCTAGAATGCAATGTCAGACTTAGAAACTGTTACCATGCAACAATGTTTCAAGTTAAATATCCAATCAAGAACCAAGAGAACTTATTTAAACAGTAATTACAAATGCATTGTTATAGTGAACAGACGACACAGTGTTATTGTGTGTGTACATTCTTGCTTGTTAGTTGCATGATTAGGTAACGAATATAAGGCTCACATACTTAGAACATATACTGGTACTGCTAATGAGATTTTAATGCAACATTTTGGTTTACTTGAAAATACATTCTGGATTTAAAGTACTTTCTGTGAGATACCAGATGACATAGTGGTTAGTTTATGTGACAGCTACACGATTTTATCACGACACTACTAATGAGTGACGATTTACAATGTTGCTTTTGCGGTGTTTCTGTTTTACATCTGCACAGTTTTTCTGAATTATTCTGGAAAGTAAAACATGATTTAGTAGTAACTTTGTGGTACAGCTACAATGAGACAGCCTTTTCCGTAGCACAACAATACGTTACAGCACAGTACTTTCTTCATCACAGCAATAAGCGTAATAACTAAGATATCTATACGCAAAGCATTTCACTTTTGTTTATCATGATGTAAGTACATTGGCTTCTGCAGAACTTAGCTTTCGGAGGACAATAACTACGACACTTCCACAGAGATTATCTTACAGCAAGACGCACATTTAGCGCTACAGGACACGTATTTGAGTGATTAATTTTTTACTTAAAACATTTATTTTTAAAGATATTTGGAGTACAACGATACAAAGGTTTTCCGTGATACATTTCATTCCATTGCTGTAATCTGTAACACCTGAGGGTATAATTACATTAATCCTCAGGGGGGTACATGCTTACTTTGTGTACCATGTGTTTGGCAAGCACAAGGAGCCCTAGCTAATATGGTACTTGCTTATACAACTTTACACATCGGTACCATATTTCTCTAACACATAAATTACACAGCTATCTGATTATTAAACAGAGAAACAAACATTTTTTTTACTACATCAGTGACATATGTTTACGCAATTACACAGTTGTGTAACTTCACACTTATGAAATTGTATTTTGTCTGTACTTTGTGAACTGTTCATATTTTTTCGGAACCATTGTGATACTATGAGAGCTTTGAATGATGTATTTGGTATGGGATCATGATTTTTAAAGTACGTTTGAGGTAGATGACACTTTTGACATGAGCAGAGAATTTTTTTTAGGTTTTGAAATTATTGGAGGAAGCTACGACGATTTTGAGATTTGGCTGAGGTTTTATGATTTATGATGATGATGTGTATTACGCTGCTGCGGTATGTTTATGATCAATAAGCTGATGCTATATGAGGAATTTGATTATGCTACGTATTTATTATGATGAAATATTGAAGAAGTGCCTACGAATATGTATATGTGTAATAAAGCAAGGAATAATGAGTAGTGGTTAGGGACTCTGGTTTGTGAAAAAGGTTGTTGGAAACCAAGAATCGTACTTTAAGAGTTATGAAATATATGTAAATGCGTGAATGTATTACAATGCCGACGAAAATTTTCTGGACACTGTTATATCAATAGGATTTTGTTTCTACACATTTGCAACGCAGATTCTCGACCCGTGAAATTTTGTATATGAGACTGCCACTGTAGTGCAAATGGTGTTGTAAATATTTCGGTAAGAAAGTTAAGTGACCTTCACGTAATGCGTCGTGGGCACCCAGCAGCGTGACAGATGCCTGGAAAAAGCCATTAGTGTGTGCCTTTCAGAGGCACAGGTGGAAAAAAAATGAGGCCATTATCCTCGCTATTGACATTTCTTTGTAGAAAGCATCACAAATACAACACACTCAAACTTGAAAATATATGATTACACTGTGGAGCTCTTAATTTATGATATTTACTAAAATGCCTAATGAAATGATGAGAAACATTTTACATCTATTGTCCTTCTAGTTGAAAGATTGCTCACTTTGTTTTTGATCTCTAGTTTCTAGCTGCACTGCAGCATTGGTTAAAATAAAATTTAATAGATGTACTAATATAGATATTTTATGCCTACAGATCCAGTAAATAACCATTTTATAATCTACTTCAAAAAAACGAGGGAGCACAAAAAGACATTTACCTTCACAGGAATTGCATACATAATTTTTTTCAATGACTGGGTAACTTATTTAGTAGTGTAAGTTAAGGTGATGCATCACCCTAGTGTTAAGATGTGACATAGATATTAAACATGGCCATTTTTACTGTAATATTTTTTCTGTTTGAGCTTTGTCATGTTCAGGTATAAGTTATTTCATTTGCTGCTGCTGTTTGCCAGGCATAGTGCTGCTAAATTTCACTTTGCATTACTCTGTTAAGCCAGTTTTACTACTGCTTTATTTTTCTTTTTGCTGCACATTGGCTCATATTAGTGATAATGTTGCATTTGCTTTGCTAACTTATATATAACTTATATGCTGTTTGTGTTAATTGTTTTGTGCTGCTGCATTGCCTCGTCCCTTAGTTTATGCATCTGAGCTCAGTAGATTTAAGTTAGCTTAAGAGGGGGTAGACTATATAAGAAACTGACTATGAACAATAGGGAAAGAATGCATTGAGAAGTTATATGAAAACGATTTGGGCCAAAATGAGTGTTGTACACTGAGAAATAATTATTTTGAAAGAAATATGAATAGAATACAGAAAGCATGTATAGATAGGACTTTTTGGGAATAATGATGAATGAAGGGAGATCTCCAAGACGTAAAGAAAGTTTTGTTTGCAAAATACTGCAGTAAAACAAACCCTGTCCTTTCCTTTTGTATTATTCCGCTATATGTTTGTGTACCCTTGTGTATTTGTGTTCATCCTGTATTTATGTGTTTATCTGATACGATTTATGTTGTAGAATTTTTCTAATACTCAGCTACATTCACTATGATGAGGAATACTGTTATCCTCAAATATAACTTGCATTCATAATACGTTATTTACTTTGTAAAGATGTTTAGACATTATTTATTCTGTTCTGTTTTAATGCTCATGTGTGAAGTTGATGTTTCAAAAGTTATTCTGATCTTTTATGTATGTAATTATGTCATAATTCCTGTAACACAGATGTATATGTATATTTCTATTCTTTTGTAAAGCCTGTATTACTACAAATGTTATCTGTATTGTTATGTTCTTTAATGATGTATTTTGTACCTTTGTTATTGTATTCTCATGTTATGATATTGTAATTGACACCAGTTCATCAAATTATGTAACTTGTAAGGATTCATTTCACTGCACACATTTCTGTTGGTCATAGTATATGCACAATATGTGAAAAAAAGAGGACTGTTAGTGTCTGGATGTGTGTTGATAATTCAGCAAGGGACTGGTTAACAGCATTGCTGGTTCTAAGGACAATTCAAAAACTTTGTGAGTGCACAAGTGGAGGTTTATGGACTTGCTGTATTCTCCGCAAGACTCTTTGATGGTGATTGTGCACCTGCACAGTCGCAACAGATGGCTGTTGGCCGTCTCTACAACGACTACAGTGGGTCTGCACCTTTGATGACCCACCAATACAAGGACTGCAGTGGGTCTGCACCTCTGGTGGCCCACCAATACCATAATCTCTACCAGGGCTACAGTGGGTCTGCTCAATGATGACCTACCTACCAATATTCTTCAAAACTTCGACTGACTCTGCTGTGGGTTTGCTCTGTTGTGGCCCATTACCTGCCTGCATGTCAAGAGTCTTTTGTTACGTGTATACAATGACAATGCTGAGGTAGACATATAAGCAGATTTACCAAAGTCTTTATTTGCAAGTTCTGCCATATGGTAGGTACAGTAGGCAATAATGTCTCTATCAACAAAACTTTCAAGTCCACCAACACTAGGTACACCACTACCACCACATACAACAGCTACTGTGAGCCAACCATTGCCATGTGAAAATGTACCATCGAAAATATTGAATTCTCCACATCTACTGCTGACAAAAAGAAGAACGCTGTGAAGAATACTGCCGCCACTGCACTAGTCGACGGCCCTTGTGTTTTCTGCAGTTGCAGACTTAATTTTAGTATTGATCTTAATGATACATTTTCACACAGCAATGGTTGGCTCACAGTAGCTGTTGTATGTGGTGGTAGTGGTGTACCTAGTTTTGGTGGACTTGAAAGTTTTGTTGATAGAGACATTATTGCCTACCGTACCTACCATATGGCAGAACTTGCAAATAAAGACTTTGGTAAATCTGCTTATATGTCTACCTCAGCATTGTCTTTCCGTTAGAAGGACAACACTACTTCTTCAAGACTGCATGGAAATCCACTACTTCTGTGTGCATTTTCTTTTAGTGCTCAGACTTTGAGTAAAACACTGCGATTTTACTGTGATGAATGATCAGGACTGTCTTTATGGACTGTGAGAAAATTTTAGCTTTTGACCAACATTGTATCAATACGTGTGTGCATTTGATTTCTTTGTTATTGTAATTGTGAAAAAATTTTAAGAAATATGTATTGGCCAGTGCCCAAATCAATTTGTAATACTTTTTTTGGGGAGCATGGGGGCTATGTAAGTAGGCTGTTTAGGTTTTCTTACCACTCTGTATGAATATCACTGGCTGTGCTGTGTGCAGTCTGTGGCTGGTTTGCATTGTTGTTGGCTACTGTAGCGTTGGGCAGCTGGATGTTAACAGCGCGTAGCATTGCACAGTTGGAGGTGAGCCGCCAGCAGTGGTGGATGTGGGGAGAGAGATAGCGGAATTTTGAAATTTGTAATACTGGATACCATGAACTGCTATATACATTATGACTTTTGAACACTATTGAGGTAAATACATTGTTTGTTCTCTATCAAAATCTTTCATTTGCTAACTATGCCTATCAGTAGTTAGTGGCTTCCGTAGTTTGAATCTTTTATTTAGCTGGCAGTAGTGGCGCTCGCTGTATTGCAGTAGTTCGAGTAACGAAGATTTTTGTGAGGTAAGTGATTTGTGAAAGGTATAGGTTAATGTTAGTCAGGGCCATCCTTTTGTAGGGATTTTTGAAAGTCAGATTGCGTTGCGCTAAAAACATATTGTGTGTCAGTTTAAGCACAGTCTTGTATAATTTTTCTAAGGGGTCGTTTCACTTCTCGACGTAATCGCCCTGCAGACGTACACATTTTTCACAACGCTGACGCCATGATTCCATGGCAGCAGCGAAGGCTTCTTTAGGGGATCTGTTTTGACCACTGGAAAATCGCTGAGGCAATAGCAGCACGGCTGGTGAATGTGAGGCCACGGGGAGTGTCTTTCATTGTTGGAAAAAGCCAAAAGTCACTAGGAGCCAGGTCAGGTGAGTAGGGAACATGAGGAATCACTTCAAAGTTGTTATCACGAAGAAACTGTTGCGTAATGTTAGCTCGATGTGCGGGTGCGTTGTCTTGGTGAAACAACACACGCGCATCCCTTCACGGACGTTTTTGTTGCAGTGCAGGAAGGGATTTGTTCTTCAAAACATTTTCGTAGGATGCACCTGTTACCTTAGTGCCCTTTTGAACGCAATGGATAAGGATTACGCCCTCGCTGTCCCAGAACATGGACACCATCATTTTTTCAACACTGGCGGTTACCCGAAGTTTTTTTGGTGGCGGTGAATTTGTGTGCTTCCATTGAGCTGACTGGCGCTTTGTTTCTGGATTGAAAAATGGCATCCACGTCTCATCCATTGTCACAACCGACGAAAAGAAAGTCCCATTCATGCTGTCGTTGCACGTCAACATTGCTTGGCAACATGCCACATGGGCAGCCATGTGGTCATCCGTCAGCATTTGTGGCACACACCTGGATGACACTTTTCGCATTTTCAGGTCGTCATGCAGGATTGTGTGCACAGAACCCACAGAAATGGCAACTCTGGAGGCGATCTGTTCAACAGTCATTCGGCGATCCCCCAAAACAATTCTCTCCACTTTCTCGATCATGTCGTCAGACCGGCTTGTGCGAGCCCGAGGTTGTTTCGGTTTGTTGTCACACGATGTTCTGCCTTAATTAAACTGTCGCACCCACGAACGCACTTTCGACACATCCATAACTCCATCACCACATGTCTCCTTCAACAGTCGATGAATTTCAATTGGTTTCACACCACGCAAATTCAGAAAACGAATGATTGCACGCTGTTCAAGTACGGAAAACGTCGCCATTTTAAGTATTTAAACAGTTCTCAATCTCGCCAATGGCGGTAAAATTCCATCTGCCGTACGGTGCTGCCATCTCTGGGATGTATTGACAATGAACGCAGCCTCATTTTAAAACAATGCGCATGTTTCTATCTTTTTCCAGTCCGGAGAAAAAAAATCGGAGGCCTTAGAACTTGAATGCACCTCGTAGTGCACTGGCACCCACAGCTCGCCTACCAGATGGCGCTGGACGGCTGCCTTGTCTGTGCCAGTTCGAAGAATTTAATGTTCGCGTCCATATGGGGGTCGACAGTACGGCGCCCACGTAGACGACGGCCATCCAACGGCCAGAGGCCGTTTCAGGCCTACACTTTCCTGAGCGTAGACTGAAAAAGACCATCTGATTGGTGGACCAGCGTGACATGCGCTGACACAAAAGAAAGCTCTCCAAATTTTCCGGGCGACCCATGATAGGAGGAAAATTTACTGTAATAGTGTGGAAGGGAAGGAGCGGCAGAATCTAAGTGTATGACTGGCAGCTGTTTCTGTGTCCTCTCACGATTAGAGATTTCCTTGTGTGGTGGGAACAAAGCGCTAATCTTTTGGTGTGAAGGCGAAGTGAGGAGTTCAGTGGATTCGTTTCTGGACGGCCAGAGAGATCGGTCATGTTTCGCTTCTCCACTGCCAGAGCTAACATTAGAATTCTTCACTTCTGGTCGGCCAGAGGTAATCGTAAGAGCCAGAAGTATTATTTTCACGGTAGTCAGGGCAGAGCCTGTCTGTTACGTCTTGGTGACAACGGTTGGTTTTGTCTGTCGTTTCGCGTTCGTACTATTTCGGTCAGGTCTTTACCCACGCTGTTGTTTCAAAAAAAAATTAATAAAAATTGTGGATTTATTCAGAAACAACTGGTATTCAAAGGGTTAACATGTGTCAACTCGTTTTGGAAAGCGAGCTCTTCAAAACTGTATATAATAGATAGTATCCCAACATTAAGTGTTATACACTTTTATTCTGTGAACCACTATACCCCTGAGACAAGACAGTAATGACTTGGAGGAGAAAACTAAGGGAGAAATGGTGGGGGGGGGGTGAAAGAACTAATCTGACACTGTGGGGTGGCTCAGTTGCAGACTGTTCAGCGACTTCATTTCGAGTGTCTGACCTACTGAGTGAATTTTCCAGTATGCAGTAAAGAGAGTCTAGTAGGGCACTCAGCCATTTGGACATGCACTCGTTAATCATCCATTAAGAAGAGGTACTCCTACATCCCACTTCCAGAGGATATAGCTGCCAGATAGGGCTGTACTAGTGTCAAAAATATATATGGTGAATTCTGTTTTGCATGGTCTGTGCTGGCTTGTGAGAGAAATTACAAGACACATCCTGAGAATCTGAAAAAAATATGGAATTGATGATGTTTGTGTATTTTATAACTTTGACGGCATTCATTTAGTTGACTGCACCATCAGGTGTCTGCCACACTGTGAGACAAAAATAATAATAATAATTGTATATATATATATATATATATATATATATATATATATATATATATATATATATATATATACTCAACAACAACAACAAAGTGACGTGTCATGAAGAAATTATCTGAATGGGACAGAAATTGGTAGATGTGAAGCATATGTACAGACTGGTCGTTGGCGCTCAGTTTGAAGTGGGACTCATCACTGAGGACAATTCCACTCCAGTCAATGAGATTCCAGGCCAAAGATGCATTTGGAGACCTCCCAGACAACAGTGGGATACAAACCAAGCTGTCGTCTGCCATACAGTGTGACAACTGGAGTGATGATCTGGGGTGTGAGGTGCCATTTCGTTTCATAGCAGGAACCCTCTGGTCCGCATCCATGTCAAACTTACAGCACAGTGGTACGTCGACGATATTCTATGCCCCATTTTGTTGCCCTTCATGGCAAGCCATCCTGGGCTTACATTCCTGCAAGATAATGCATGTCCAAACACAGCAAGACTTTCTACTGCTTGTCTTCATGTTGGCCAGAAATGTCACCTGATCTCTTCCCAATTGAGACAGTTTAGAGGCTTATGGGCACGGCCCTCAAATCAGATTGGGATTTTGATTATCTAACACACCAATCGGGCCGAAATTGGTACCATAATCCTCAGGAGAACATCCAACAACTATTTTTTTTACCAAGAAAAATTGCGAAATAGCTGTATGTTTTCAGAAGTTAATTTATTTAGACAACCATTTTCGGTATCTCAATGATGCCATCTTCAGGCCCCTATTCACTCCATATACAGACAGCTGGATACATCAGTAGTTGTGTGCTAGTGCCATCAACATCTCGATAACGTGAATTTGTCTTTGGAGAGTTTACTTCGACGGCGTGACAATAACTTCGAAGTAAACACTACAAAGAAGAATTCATGGTATCCAGGTATTGATGGCTCCAGAATGCAAGTATCGATATATCTGATTGTACATGGCGTGCATAGGGAGCCAATGGACAGATAATAAATAATAAAATAAATTTATTTATAAATTTATTGGCGCATGTAAAAACCACATACGTTTGTGGAAAGTTGAAAGTACAGAACGCAGAGGCTGGGATAAGAAGACAGCTGCTTATATTTCCTTGATTTTTTTAAAAAAGGACCCTACAGCAGAAAGATTAATGGTAATAAAAAATTGGGGTCTGTTTACCACAAAGTCAAGCACATGAAAGAGATCTCTATTCGATCTGAGATATTTTATTTGCCGTCGCGAGATATTTTTTTCAGAAGTGTGCATAGCTTTGTAACATCATCTCTTGAATAGTGCAGTCAAGAAATTCAAATCCTTATTATTTATACCCGTTGTTGTGAATCGTAACATCACTGTAAAGCTCGTGTCGTATTACGTTAGGAGCTGTGAGCTTCGATGAATAATTATATGTTATTATCTCCATTCTCAAATAATTCCAGCCGTCTTCCCTTTCGCCGTGCAACTAGCTTAATAAATGAAAGGGGGAAAAGCTGCTATCGTTTAACGTGCCGATGTCTTCACCTTTAAGGCCTTTCTTTGCGCCCCTGACGCTTTTCTTCTCTTTTCTTTTTTTTTTTCCTTTTTGCAAAAACGCGTTGCGAACACTGACCACAGAAGAATTTCGTACACTTAGAATTAGCGTCCAAAACTGAAAAAAAAAACAATTATTTGAGAGAGCTTAGCCACTTAGTTATTTGCTAGGCTGGCAGCCAGTAGATTGATAACGCACAGTTTTCTGTGCAGATATTTCTTCAAGTAGTTTTATTGACATTTTAACTGTGCAGTTATGAGCACAGACAACTTGTAGCGTGTTCGCTGGTCGTATATCTTTGCTACAAGCACTCATGTGGTAGGGGCGTGATCCTATTGAATTGTTGTGGGAGGAGAAGTGAGGGGGAGGGAGTCGAGGATACATACGCTACTTACTTTTTTAAGTAGTTGTGTCTTCCGCCCTTGGTTTAACCTGTACTTGTAGGTTAGGTTGCAGACGTTGAGTAATAATGACAACCAAGATGTTGCTGGTAATTGTTATTTAAGATTTTTTTTTTGTATCAATGTGTATATCATAAAACTAAGTATAATATTTCTTATTGCAGCCAGCAGCAAGAATTGCAACGAGAAGGCTATTGTCAACGTCTGCAGCTGCAAGTGCTCAACAAGTAAGTTTCTGTGTTAAAGGTAAAATTACATTTATTAGTTAAGGTCTTGCGTGTATAAAATTAATGCAATTTGTCGACCAAAAATGTTTAAAGTTATGTTCAAGTTTTGCCACTGGAATAGTACTTCAGGTCACATAATGTAAAGGCCGGGCCCCCACGATTTTTTATTATAATTGTCGGAGGGCGCGGTAAGATCCATTGTTAATGACAAGCCTTCAGGTATCACGTTATTACACTGTCTGTAAAGTGTTAATGAAGTTACACTTGGATGGAAGGTACCTGTGAGCAGTAAAATGTTTGGTGTTTGATGTCGTCTTCAGTATTCGCTCACGAAAGATGTGTTAAAACAATAAAAACTTTTTATCCCGGAGGCGAACAGGCGTTGAATACAGATGTTCTTGGTGTACAGCGAACGTGTGTTGGGAATTAGATTTTCCCCACAAAGTGTTGTGGTCTTGGCCTACAGTTGTAAATAGAAGAAATGTTAACACTTGGGTAATTGTTGACGTATCAGTTTTTGCATCTATTACTAATTTGCAGATTTTTTCAGTGTTCTCTACGGACTATTAGAAACGTAGTCTAGATTCGGTGATATGTGAACATTGGAGAATGATACTTGCCACCTTTGTTGGTCTTGGCGACACCTATATATGGAAAACACAGTGAAGTCAGTTATGTACACCACCACAGGAAAAGTCTGACGAAAAGTAAGCAAATGCTACTGTCACAGGGATAGATCACGTTAAAATTGTAGTTAAACTAATTTCATTTGCGCGATACAACTATGAGCATTAGTCATTTGCATAGTGTCTTGTGCATATATTCATTCAATCATTCGGTATGGTACAATTACCCTGGAGTCAAAACATTAGAAAAATTTTGGTAAGTTACGTATTGGATACCCCTTGCTTTCTCAATATGACATGGACGTAAACATTAGGCTGTGTTACCAGTGACTTAGTTACTGCTACATTTATGTGGCTTACACATTTCTTTGCTTCACCAACTCACAACCTTATTGTCACCTTTCAACCTAACTGAAACAGTGGGCTGCACTACAGCTCAGTCTGTCACCACAACCAAAATATCGGGAGGCTCCAATGCCACACTTTAACCAAAATTTTAGTGTTATGATAGGCCTCTCAAAGTAATAATTAAACGTCTACCTTTAATTATTCAAAAAACTATTAATCTTAACTACCCCCTCCCCTCACACAAACTAAATTCCGCACCGTCGAGACGTCACACACCACAACAGCCTTACATCACGGGTCAAAGGTGACAGGTGGAATCGGACGCTTCCATTGACCCGTATACACAAGCTAAACATGACAAAAGACCCAGTAAGTTCTTACACCTGGAAAGTAAACATAAATTACAAACTCAAATTATAGATACCAGGGATTAAAGCTGAAAAATAAATTGTCTGAAGTGATTTGAGAAATATTTCAAATGGACACCTTTTCTCACATATTAGAAAATATTATTGCGTGGCTAGGGAATATTGAACTGAAATACAGTAATGTAATAAAAATAACATATATTGCAGGTGCAAAAGTACTGTTGGATAAACAGTAATAGCCATATGTATACTCTGCAAACCACTATGAAGTGCATGGCAGAGGGGTACATCCCATTGTGTCAGTCATTAGGCTTTTTTTCCACTCCATTCACCCAGAATGACTGACTGCCTGTGTGCTCACTGTACTTAATCTAATCTTGTCTTCACAATCCCTATTTTAGCGATAAGTAGGGGATTGAGATATAGAGGAAAGTTCCATATGAATTGTCGGCTTTGACCACTAACATAGAAAATGTGCGACGAATGCCATAAAGAATAAGGTGACTGTAATGTGATGTTATTGGCAGTTTTATTTCAAACCGGCTAAGCTATAGATCAGTCTGTCATTACTACCAGATTTCTTTAGTATTAAGTTTGTTAACTTCGCCAGCTCACAACCACGTTGCGCTAAGCTATAGATCAATATGTCAGTACACTCAGTTTTTTTCATATATGTTGGCTCCGCCAACTAACAACAAAACTTTGAATATATGCATGAGGAGGTGATGTGGCAGCAGCCATTAATCCCTTAATGTTGGGCATCACAAATTTGCATCACACCAGTGTTGCTCTAATAAGTGTAAGGTTAAATGTTTTTGTGTGGCAATATTGGTAGGTGCAGATTCTATGCGAAGCTACCAACACCTCTGACATGTGCTGCCATGTCCTGGGTGTTTCTGGTACCTCTTCCTTGAAGAAATTTTTTCAGGCATTAAGGGATTGACATTATGCCAGTGGCCAAAGCCGAAGACTCGTATTGAACATTCCTTTTGACCCGGGGCTTGTAGTATATTCCTAGAGTCATCATTTAGAGCTAGTTCATGAAATTTTGTAAGTAGGCTTTCTTGGGATAGTTTGCATCTATTTTCAAGAGTCTCAGAGTTCAGCTCTTTCAACATCTCTGTGTGGGTGAAACAAACAACCTGTGACCATTTGTGCTGCCCCTCTTTGTATACATTCAGTATCACCTATTAGTCCTGTTTGGTACAGGTCCCACACACATGAGCAATATTCTTGAATGGATCACGAGTTATTTGTAAGAAATCTTCTTTGTAGACTGATTGCATTTTCCTAGTATTTTACCAATAAAGTGATGTCGTGCTCACAGTTCAGCCAATGTGATTGTTCCTTTTTATATTCCCACAAATTGTTACACCCAGTTATTTCGATGAACTGACATATTCCAGCTGTTATTTGTTGATATTATAATTACAGGATACTATGTTTTTTCGTTTTGTGAGATGCACAGTTTTACATTTCTGAACACTTAAAGCAAGGTGCCAATATTTGCACCACTTTGAAATCTTATCAAGATCTGATTGAACATTTATACATCTTTTCCAGACAGTGCTTCATTATAGATGGTTGCATCATCTGCAAAAAGTCTAGGGTTACTATTAATTTTGTCCTTAAGATAATTAATAAATGACTTGAACGGCGAGGTTCCAACAGACTTCCCGGGTGCACTCCTGAAGTTACTTTTACATTTTGTGATGACTCTCCATCCAAGATAACATGTTGTGCCCTCCCTGCCAAGAAATTCTCAATCCAGTCACAGATTTCGCTTGATGCGCCATATGACCGCACATTTGATAGTAAGTTGTTGATGTATAAATGTGAATACATAGTTCCATTTTGTGGTGATATATTAACAAGGGAAATTAACTATTGATAGAACTTTAGAGAATTGGTGTGTGTGTGTGTGTGTGTGTGTGTGTGTGTGTGTGTGTGTGTGTAGCTAATTTTCATTGTATTAAGATGACAAATCCTGTATTGTTGAAAGATTACGACTGGACTGGTAAATAAATTACTTTTAATACACTTTGATGTCATAGTTATGATACACCAGTGCAGTGTAACTTGCTGATATCTACTGAAGTCATGGTAAGTGCTTTGCAGACCTAGTCAAAATTAATCGGGATATTAGTGCACAGTTTTAGAACCAGTAGAATACCTCAAAGTGAGGCAAATTTATAATAATTGCTGTGCCCTTACCTCATGTACAGTCGTTGAGGACAGTGATACCCTGCCACATTGTGATGCAGAATGTTGAAAAGTGATTTCGAGATATTTCAAGTTAGATTAAATTCAACAGGACATACTTAGCTGTGGCGTGGAGTGATATTCTGGCTGTGCAGAACCTCATTTTCCAAAAACTGAGCTGTGTGTAAACAAACAGTGTTGTTCAAGTATTGCTGTACAAATATTTAAAGGGGGGAAGTGGAAATAATTTTCCAGTTGCATAACTGTAAATGTCAGAACAAAGTGTTTGAGGTCTTAAATCTGTATATTTGAGCTGTTGACAGATTATGTGGAAATCATACATACAACAGTGCCATCCTGATCATACGTCACCTTGCCAGCACAATGTGCAGGTGTCGGTTTGTTTCATATTCATTGTTCTTACCTGGTCTGTATTCTGATTATCCACATTACCAAAACAGTGCACCCCATTTATGTGCATTGAAGTGAACATTAGTTAGGAGCCAATTTTAAAAACTGAACGAAAGAAGCTGGTGCATCACAGCCATCTTAGATTACACAAAAGTGCGAAAATATCATTTGTCTGCATTCTTTGTAAACTTGGATGTGTTTGGTACAAAAGACTGTCCTATTTCCCTTGTTCGTAGCACCTACATCAGACAGGTAGATCTTACCTCCTTCAGCGCCCAACAACCCTTTCAGTATAGTCAGTGTTTGATTCTTTCCTTCCTCAGAACACTGACCTGATAAAGGGTAAAGAAAAGGTAAGCAGAGTTTAGAAATTGGTACAGAAAAACAATTTAGATTTCTTCCTTGTGAGGTTCAGGAAGGTCATGAATGCATTGTTTCAATGTAGATTACAGAGTTACAAAAGCTCATAGACCGTCTTAGAATGTTAGCCTTTAAGTGAGAGTTTTTTTTCCCTAGGCCATTGTTTACCAAAAATGCTGCTACTTTATGAAAACTGAAAAAATAGGAGTATGTAACCTTGAGGAGGACCCCATTTAACTGCCCCAGGGAGTGCCTCTTTCATGATAAGAGTTCTGCTTCCTGATTCATTGAACATGATGGAAACCAACCATATTATTTCCACCCCATTAAAAAATTCTTCACAGTGGCGCCTTATTGCTTAACTTTGGTTGCGGATTTAGTTGTTGCATTTTATTCATCCACTGACTCTTGCTAAATTAATTTACTTTCACAGATGACTGTTCGTGATGCACTGAATTCTGCACTTGATGAAGAGATGGCGAGAGATGAAAGAGTATTTATTCTTGGTGAAGAAGTTGCACTTTATGATGGAGCATACAAAGTGTCTAGAGGTCTTTGGAAAAAGTATGGTGACAAGAGAGTTATTGATACACCAATCACAGAAATGGGCTTTGCTGGACTCGCCGTGGGAGCAGCAATGGTGTGTTTCTGTGCATAGTCTTTGCGATAGAACTACTGGATAATTAGTTTAGAAATCTGCTATATTTACTCCATGTTTCAGGCGGGTTTGCGGCCTATATGTGAATTCATGACATTTAATTTCTCCATGCAAGCAATTGACCAGGTTATAAACTCTGCTGCTAAGACATTTTATATGTCTGCTGGTTCGGTAAGTGTACGCTAACTATTATCTTATGCTTTTCAGTCACCAGTTCATTTTCTATGGTCTCAGACTGAAAAGTTTCCATTTGATGTAGCAGATGTTTGTGATAAGTAATTCAGTTTTTGAAACTTGCATGTGCAGATTTATAACAATCGTAATTTTTCAGGATGTCTTTCATGAAGCATAATAAAGTTATCTACAATATTCTATCTAGGCTAATGGTAGGTGGTGCACCTATTAACCTCATAAAAAAGGGGAAAATGTCTGAATGTCTGGTGTAAATAATAGCATTAATAATGAAGATTCATTTGCTAATAGCTGAATTTTTGAGAGATTATGTTGTGATGTTTACTATTCGTACATCTAGAAATAAAGAAACGATTTAATTTTTATTGGGTTATCCAAGAGGCCAGAGTAAAATTTGTGGCATCTCAAAATGCCAGACTTAAAGCTTTAAGGTTCACATTAATCAGCATAAAGAAAGAAAATAAAATGCCCGTTGATCAGCAATAAAATTTTGTGTATTTATCACAGGACGGTGAGTCAGGGTCAAATGAACATACAGATACCAGATGTTAGCTTTGTCCTGTAACAGAATGTGGCATGTGACATTGTACTAGTATAAACAGAAAGGCAGCAAAACAGTGACAATATTTATTTGGCATTAGTATTAGTTTTTGAAATGTGGGCTGCGGTGACACAATTCTGTATCGTAGCCCAAGGTGTAGGTTAGATTGAAAGGTGACTGTTTGGTTGTGGGTTTGTGAAGCAGTCAAGTGCTTCAGTTAATCTGTGGAACATGTGCCTAGTTATGGGTCTCAAAATGTAGAAACGTCTACTGCGTTCAGCAGATTTGGTGCCTTCTGCATTTATAAATATACTTCACAGGCCACTTTGAAGAGCACAGTGGAGGGTATGTGATACCAGTATTAACCACTTTTTACTATTCCATTTTCACCTAGAACAAGTAGAAAAGTGACTGTCTTTGGTATGCAACTTACTTTGTCATATATTTTCAGTGTTACTGTATGAGTAATACTATGAGGCAGCAAATCTGTTACACAGTCTTCCTCGAATACCAGTTCTTTAAATTTATGAATAATGTTTTGCAAAATAGATGCTGCCTTTCTTCGGAAGATTTCCACTTAAGTTTATCAATAATCTACAAAACACTTTTGTATGAGCTATACTGACCTGTTGTGATCTTAGTCCTAAACTTCTGTGTGTTTCCTCATACAAAGAAATTTGTGGCTGGATGTGATCTGTATTGTATTAGAGAGGTTGACAGACTTGCAAATAGATATTTTGCAGAACTCCTGGAACCTCATTTCAGTGATGCAGTTTACATTGACTCAAAAGGGAACTAAACTAAATAATATTACTGCAAAGCTGGTAAAATTGATCTTTGCTGTTTTGTAGATACATTGCATTGAAATAAAATAGTTATCGATGTGCAACTGCTGAGGTACCTGTGATACAACAGTTCTATTATGCACAGATGGGCATGCAACTGGTATTAGGATGGACCCTCTAACTTGGGGGGTTTATCCATCTCATTTCCAATTGGCAAGCATACAGTTCCAAAGCATTGAATAGCCATATTCACTCAGTCTGCAGGATCATCTTGGCAGTATTAGTATTTTGTGGGTATAAAGTAAATGTAAAACAAAGAAACTGGATACAACAAATAAGTTATAGTGTGTTTGTAATTGCTGAAAGAAAAGTAGCAACATTTTGGCTGCTATGAGCCATACATAGCTTCACCATTATTGCTCCACTAGCTGTGTCTCATCTAACTATTCCTATCCTTTCTTTTTATTCCAAACTTGGGCATACACTGAGATGGTTAGAAGTATTTATTTACATTCATAATAATGTGGGTGGTAGTTGTATACGTGCTCATGTAGCTTAAAACTAGTTTGAGAGACAGGTAGATGAGACATATCCATATCACAATAGGTCACATTAATGACCATTGGTCTGGTACACTGGCCAGCTGAGTGTAGTTTTCATGTGGGTTTTTACTCTTGTTTAGGCAAATGCTGGACTGGTTCCTAGTATATGCCTTAGAAAATACGATACAATTAAAATATAAAACACAGAATCAAGTTCTCACAATTCACAGCGAAGTGATGCACTAGACTTCAATCACTTAGACGAACTTATCACTGTGGCGATAAGCAGGGCTACTGTTTACCTGTTTACAAAGTTCAGAGAAAAATAAATTTGCTAAATCACAAAAAAGTCTCCCCCCCCCCTCCCCCCAAGTGGCAACACAGTGTGAAGAGTGTCCACGAGAAGTTCTTCAGTCAATACAGGTGTGCAGCTGAGCAATAATGTGTGAATCTCTCACCTTCTACAATGATTGAGTGGCATATTGAGACTGAAACTGTCTATCACAGACAAGTAGCTTTCCTTTCGTAATTTGACTCTATAATTTTATGAATAAAGGATTTAAGTATGCCAGCATAATCAAATCTGACTCAGGAGTTCAGAATTCATGTGATGTGGAAATTGAAGTACATAAGTGATCAGTTGGCATCTACCACCTTTTGTCTGTTTAAAATTCTGTTTTCAGTAGACTATGTAGATCGGTGTTGAATAGACCTCAGAGTTCACCTGAAATATCTGGTGGTGACAATTATTACTAACAAATGAGGACACCATTATACCACAGGTGCTGAGTGAGATGGTGAAGTGGTTAAGGTGTTGAATTTGTTCTCAAGGCAAGTTGGGTCCATACTCATTTCTAGCTATCCCAATTTCTGTTTTCTCCAATTTCCCGGTATTAGTTAAGGCACATTTTAGCCTAGTTTCTTAAACAGGCCATTGCGACTTTCTTCTTCCATCCTCCTCCAACTGAAATGTTGCTCTATCATTGAGGAAAGACTAATTTTGGTTTGCTCTCTGCAGGCTTATTACTTTCTTCATTGGAAACCTTCTAGTTTGGAATCGGTTTCTGATATTACACAAAGGAAAAAAGAGGTTAAAGCTGAAAATGTGGGTGCCTCCCCACTTAAAACTTGGTTGTGAGCACGTACTCTCAAAACAAATGCTCCTGTCAAAATAAGTTTATTTCATATACATTCTTCATTGTCACCATTGAGCAAGGTGTTCTGTCAGATATTGTGACATTAACACCATTTTCCCTCACTAATTGGAGTACAGTTCGTAATGTTCCTGGGCCTCATCTATGAGGTGAACAGTGCCCTGGTTACAGCACCAGAAGGATGTAGAAATAAGCTCTGAAGCTTCTCAGCATTCTTAAATTTATGAGATAGGTAGATCACCTGTGTTTTCATCCCTGGCTATATTTTGTACACGCTAGAGATGGGCACAATTTTTGTTCATGGCGATCGTAGATGCAGTGCACTTTTTATGTATTTGGCTTGCTTGTAGAGCATACACAAAAGCTCTAAACGTGTGTCTAACCTGATGAACTTTCAGTGAGTCTTGAAACTGTAGCTGCTGCTTATAGTGTGGCATGCATAAAAATTACAATCAGTCCCACAGTGAACATGGACATAAGTGTGAAGAGTTAAGAGGGAGACAAGTATGAAATAGTTTTTGGGGTTGGATTGAATTGGTGTGACTTTCAAAGGCTTAGAATATCTTAAGAATTGATTATTCAAATACAGCAGAATTAGAGCCTCCATATTATGTGTTTCAGAACATTATTTCAAATGTGCACAGCATTTTTCAGTTTATATATACTGATATTGTCAAGGAGAATAAGTTGCTATATTTTTAGTTTGTTTTTTCTGGGACACATCTTCAGGATTTTTCTTCATAATAATTACAATTTTTTATTATGAGCTTCATGCAAGCCTGGAG
The DNA here is from genome assembly GCF_023864275.1 of Schistocerca cancellata. Taxonomy (NCBI): domain Eukaryota; kingdom Metazoa; phylum Arthropoda; class Insecta; order Orthoptera; family Acrididae; genus Schistocerca; species Schistocerca cancellata. The sequence continues at coordinate 549,642,498 of NC_064629.1, forward strand.
TTTTCTGTGTAAACGAGACATAAGCAGAATGTGAAAGTCATCTGTCAAGATTTCTATTCTTCCATAAAATACCATATATATGCTAATCGAAAAAACTGTTCTGGACACTCGGAGAACCTGTATAGAACTGCAAAGACAAGGGAAGGTGTAAGTATGAAGGTGTAAGGCACCTAAAAATATTGAAATTTGGGAGGAAATAAGATTATGCTTGTTTTTGACCAAGGGAGTATGTAGTGGAAAGAGTGTGCTATCGTTGAAGTAAAAACTATACATCAGGGGGATATAGCTCTGAGATGGAGTAGTAACTGTATTGAACCAATTGAGCTAACAGTCACTTATGTTGTATAGTTTTACTAATATCTCTGTTATTACGTTGGGAGAACAATGTGTTGCTTTGAACTGGAGTGCATAGATTTATATGCCTTGTGGATTTCCAAGTCTGCTTTTCGATTTGTGGGTCACTTATTTCCATTATTAAAAAATAATTTTCATGAAACAGTGAAATTTTAAAGTCTTACAGATTTATATTTATATAAGAAATTCTGATTATTAGCAAAATTCAAATTTAGGTTTTAAATAACTGTAAAATATTATCAACATGAATTAACAGAACTATAGTATTGTGCAACATTAGCCAAATTTTAGCTTATACATTGGGTTTCTTGAGCATTCCAGTGCAACCACCTGTAAAAATAGTAGAAAAACTAGGATTTTTTGCACAGAGTTCAGAAATACTGATCTTGTTTTTTAGGAAAAGTATATTTCACATTTTGGAAAAGGATATATATAAAATTTGGAAAGCTTGAATCTAAGTGTGTTAAGCAGAGCATAACTCACTTAAAATTCTCTTACCAATCCAACTTTCCAACTGTTTTTTCCTGAGTGATGAAGATCGATGTGAGATTTAGTCCAGATTAGTGACCCACAATACCCACATTCAGTATATCAAATTTTCAGAAAATTAATTTTATCTTTTGACACATTGTTGCTAATGGCCTATCTTGCAATATAGGACTGAAGTATTTCAGAAAATCCTCATTGTGTAAAATATTCTTGATGTCCTTGCTCTGTTTCGTATGAATAACATAGTATAAGCCATCTACATCATACTGTTATCGTAATGGGAAAACTGCATGTTGTAACTGCTCCTCTAAGCTGATATAACATGTAGTGAGAAATATCATTTTGATGTCACACAGATGCAGAGGAATGAATATATTTGTAATCAAAGATTAAGTTATGCAAACATCTGTGCATATTTCTCTTTAACCTCCAGGAATCGTGTACTAATTTGTGGTAACTACTAAGGTCCTGGTTAAATTTGTTTCTGAAATTTATCATTTTTTCTTGACAGTGAGCAGATGCATAGGAGATCAACATCACAATTTTATTTGTATGTGCAAGGCTGTGCTCTCTCCCAGATTGCTACATTGTTCTCCATTTTTGTATTAGTATTTAAAAGTCAAGCATAATTAAGGAAATGAATAAACAGAAAGAGAGACTGTCACCAATCACTAGAAACTGCTGTCAAGATTTCTCAGCAAACAAAAATGGTTGACTTTTGCATAGTGTACCATATGTAGTCTGTTGATGAAATTTACAGTGGAATGTCCCAAATTCAACATTTGGACATTGTTTTAAAGGGTAGAATCCCCAGGTACCACAAAACAGCTCCAGACACAAGACCACCATCTCAGCAGTGTGAAGTTTCTCATGATATGTAATCTCCAGCAACAGCTCAAAGACTTGAGAAATGTTGGTCATCAGATAAAAGTAACCACTCACATCCAGTATTGTATTGATGCACTCCAATGCATATACAATTTTTCGATTGAATACTTTTCTATACTCATTGTTATATCGCTGAGATGGGTCTCTCTCTCTCTCTCTCTCTCTCTCTCTCTCTCTCTCTCTCTCTCTGTGTGTGTGTGTGTGTGTGTGTGTGTGTGTGTGTGTGTGTGTCAGACCACACACGAGCACTGGGACATCTGCAGTTACCAAACACTTTTAGTTCACTGTTGTTCACAATCCTCCATAAAGACTCAACTTTGCCCAATCCTATTTTCATCTATTTCCAAAACTTAAGGAACAGCTTCGAGAACTTCACTTTGATGGTGATGAAACTGTGCAAGTGGACATGCGGTTGTGGCTTTATTGACAAAGTCAAAAATTCTACAATGACAGTATCAACAAACTGGTCTCTCGGTGGTAGAAGTGGGTTTGTTGCCAGAGTGTATACATTGAGAAATAAATGTGTAGGCATGAAGAGTAAAGAAGTAGAATGTAAATAAAGTTTTAACCCTGCAGTAGTTGCACCATGTTTTGTATTGTTAGTAGTCACTGCAGGCAGTCAACATGGAGAAAAATCAATGAAGTAATTGTGAATATGTAATTTGTTATGTTTAAATTGTAGTGGGAGCTTGGGTTTGGTCTGAAACCAGCTGATAAAACAACAGGTATGGAAAATCTCTTTAGGCCATTAGCAGTATGAATTAGTAAAAAATTGATACCTTCAACATTCAGTAGGAATAAAATGTGACCATAGGCCATCTGCGAGTGTTTCGTGAAATTGTAGACAGCACAAAACTTGTCACGCGTCTGCACCTTTCGTCTTGTTGTACATAACTATCATTTCTGATTTGCCCGTCTCATTATCTACACTGTCAGGTTACATTCCATTCGGAAAGCGGTTGCTTTCACCGACTGTTATATTGACTTGTAAATTATAGGTTGCAGCAATCAGTCATCCTTTTAAAATTTTATTATGCACATCTAGATTTCAGCCAGAAGCTAGCCATTTTCAGTGCTAAGAATACAGAAGTACATAGTCAGATGGTGTCATAAAAAGTTAAAAGTAATGGCTTAACTCATATGGTTTGTATATTACATACCATTATTATTTTTGCTCAAAGCATGTAAGTCCCTGTTGATCGGGCTTCACCCACAGTTCATTGAATACTACTGTTTGCAGAAGGCAGGCTGTATGGAGAACACAACTTAGGGTGTATTTTGCAACACTCTGTAGACGTAAAAAACATATTTCATGCTTCTCTGGAGTTCATAAAATTGATTGCTAAGACTGTAGGGCCTGTTACGTTGGCCAAACAGGAAGGAGGCTGGAAATCAGGTTTGGGGAACACGTCGTGTTGAGGAGAAAAGATACCACGGAGAAATAGAGTATGGCTGCACATTTACTTACAACAAAACATAAGGTGCTGACTTTGACATACAGTGTGAGGTTGCTGTACAAGTGCAAGAAGGGCAGGTTCCTCGACCTCCTAGAAGATGTTGAGATCTGCCATCACAAAAATACCGACAGCAACCTGGTTAATGATCAGGTTGTTATGAAAAATTGCACGGTTCTGGGAATTGTTCAAAGATTTGTTGCTGGGAAACAGTTTATGGTTTGACCCAGGGGGAATGAGGTAACACCTGCTGTCTTGCCAATATGTAGCAGCCATTTGCATAATACTGTATGAGTACGATGATTATAATTCTGAACCAACAGAACTTCTTCCATGATACGTTAGCTCAGATGCATATACAGTATTATTAACGGCAATTCAGTATATATTGGTTGTATTGCATTTACAAGGAAAATCGGTTTTAAGGGATGATGTGGTTAAATAGCCAAATTGCACCAACCATGCATCTGACTGACATTTGGTGTCATCTATGAACTATTTAGTAAATATGAAGAACAATATACGTATTATGTTTTAATAAAGGGAGGTATAATATAAAGATAAAAATATTTAAGTCATATCAACTAATAGCTGTATACAGCACGTGTCTTCTTGTGTCTTATAAATTTTTTAAAAAATTTACCCATTGATGTAATTTAGATGTTTTAATAATAATAACGGACTTACAAGGAGTGAATATGGAAATTTTATTACTTACCGGCAAATACAGGGTGTTTCAAAAATGACCAGTATATTTGAAACGGCAATAAAAACTAAACGAGCAGCGATAGAAATACACCGTTTGTTGCAATATGCTTGGGACAACAGTACATTTTCAGGCGGACAAACTTTCGAAATTACAGTAGTTACAATTTTCAACAACAGATGGTGCTGCGGTCTGGGAAACTCTATAGTATGATATTTTCCACATATCCACCATGCGTAGCAATAATATGGCATAGTCTCTGAATGAAATTACCCGAAACCTTTGACAACGTGTCTGGCGGAATGGCTTCACATGCAGATGAGATGTACTGCTTCAGCTGTTCAATTGTTTCTGGATTCTGGCGGTACATCTGGTCTTTCAAGTGTCCCCACAGAAAGAAGTCACAGGGGTTCATGTCTGGCGAATAGGGAAGCCAATCCACGCCGCCTCCTGTATGTTTCAGATAGCCCAAAGCAATCGCACGATCATCGAAATATTCATTCAGGAAATTAAACACGTCGGCCGTGCGATGTGGCCGGGCACCATCTTGCATAAACCACGAGGTGTTCGCAGTGTCGTCTAAGGCAGTTTGTACCGCCACAAATTCACGAAGAATGTCCAGATAGCGTGATGCAGTAATCGTTTCGGATCTGAAAAATGGGCCAGTGATTCCTTTGGAAGAAATGGCAGCCCAGACCAGTACTTTTTGAGGATGCAGGGACGATGGGACTGCAACATGAGGCTTTTCAGTTCCCCATATGCGCCAGTTCTGTTTATTGACGAAGCCGTCCAGGTAAAAATAAGCTTCGTCAGTAAACCAAATGCTGCCCACATGCATATCGCCGTCATCAATCCTGTGCACTATATCGTTAGCGAATGTCTCTCGTGCAGCAATGGTAGCAGCGCTGAGGGGTTGCCGTGTTTGAATTTTGTATGGATAGAGGTGTAAACTCTGGCGCATGAGACGATACGTGGACGTTGGCGTCATTTGGACCGCAGCTGCCACATGGCGAACGGAAACCCGAGGCCGCTGTTGGATCACCTGCTGCACTAGCTGCGCGTTGCCCTCTGTGGTTGCCGTACGCGGTCGCCCTACCTTTCCAGCACGTTCATCCGTCACGTTCCCAGTCCGTTGAAATTTCTCAAACAGATACTTTATTGTATCGCTTTTCGGTCCTTTGGTTACATTAAACCTCCGTTGAAAACTTCGTCTTGTTGCAACAACACTGTGTTCTAGGCGGTGGAATTCCAACACCAGAAAAATCCTCTGTTCTAAGGAATAAACCATGTTGTCTACAGCACACTTGCACGTTGTGAACAGCACACGCTTACAGCAGAAAGACGACGTACAGAACGGCGTACCCACAGACTGCGTTGTCTTCTATATCTTTCACATCACTTGCAGCGCCATCTGTTGTTGAAAATTGTAACTACTGTAATTTCGAAAGTTTGTCCGCCTGAAAATGTACTGTTGTCCCAAGCATATTGCAACAAACTGTGTATTTCTATCGCTGCTCTTTTAGTTTTTATTGCCGTTTCAAATATACCGGTCATTTTTGAAACACCCTGTATGAAATAAGTTGGACTACAATGTAAAGAATTTCACTTATGTTTTATTTTATGTAATTCTCATGCAAATTTGAAGTGGTTTACTTCCCTTGAATTTTATATACGTAGTTCATGTAGATGGCGCCATGTAACCAACCGATGTGTTCTCTATACAGCCTGCCTTCTGCAAACAGTTGTATTCAATGAACTGTGGGTGAAGCGCGATCAACAGGGACTTACATGCTTCGAGTGAAAATAATAGTGATATGTAATATACAAACCATATGAGTTAAGCTATTACTTTTAACTTTTTATGACATCATCTGACTATGTACTTCTTGCATTCTTAGCATTGAGAAGGGCTAACTTCTGGCCGAAGTCTAGATCTGCATAATAAAATTTTAAAAGGACGACTGATTGCTGCAATCTATAATTTACTGATCTACACTGTCGTTATGGTGGAGACTGGATACAAGTAAAACATTTTTGCCTCTGTACAAGAGTACAAGATTTCCTGAACGCCAATGTATTTGAACCCTCTGGATGCATATGTGGCTCCATGAACTGAAATGGGAATTCCATTCTGCAAACATATATAACTGAAACGATGAACAAACCTATAACTAACAAAATGATGCAATTAATAGAAAGTAACACTCCAATCATAAGAAATCATTTGAGAATAAAGTATAAAATGGCTTCTGTTTCACTATTTCTCCTAAAGAAAACAAAACAAATTATACCCATTGCTGCTACTCATGTGGGACTGTCAGTCTGTAGCTGTTAACCATTCCACAACCCATGCTGTAGTCCACATGAAACAAAGGAGCACCACTGGTTGCAGGAAGGTACTCAGATCATTTAATTCATGGCTCCAAAGTGTTTATAGAACAGAAAAATACATTCGCATGGCCTGTCAGTCTATGTGCGACTTCTGCAGGTTTAGAAAGCTTTCAGAGTTTTCACATTAAAAAATTGAAGGCATTACTTTTTGACACTGCCTCATATGCATTTATTTTCTGATAATGTTTGACTTCTGGGCACTACTGTTTATGTAATGTGATAAGAGTTGTCTGTGCAATGAGTGCACATGGTATACACAGACAGTGCAGTATAGCTTCTACAGCATTTACAAGGAATATTATAAAGTCCAGACTTTCTGTGACATTTTTTTATTCTTCCTGAATGGTTAGCTAAGGTGTACACTCTCAAGTGCACATGGAATTGAATCTGTTTTGTTAATTTAAGTGTGGAGAAGGGAAGTGAGTACCGTATTTACTCGAATCTAAGCCGCACTCGAATCTAAGCCGCACCTGAAAAATGAGACTCGAAATAAAGGAAAAAAATATTTCCCGAATCTAAGCCGCACCTAAAATTTGAGACTCGAAATTCAAGGGGAGAGAAAAGTTTTAGGCCGCACCTCCAAATCGAAACAAAGTTGGTCCATTGTAATATGAGACACAATTTAGGTCGAATGAAAGACGATACAGCTATAGTAGTTTGGTTCGAGTCGTAAGCTTAGCAGTTAAGCTTTACCAGGTAGCCATTGCCATGCGTCAGGCGCTCCGTCCGTATTTATAGGGGTACCCTTCCTTTTTCACGTGCTTCGTCTGGTTTGAATCGATTGCTTATTTTGCTTTGATCTGATAAGTGCCGTTTTCATTGTTATAGGTGTTTACGTCACTCGCAGCTGAAAATGCATTACTGTACTGTGTCATACATTGTTTGTCGCATTCTGATAGTGCTTGTTTACGGCCTGTCGCTGCTCGCGGCATGACTTGCTTTTGTGCGCGCTACCGCCGCTTTTAAAAAAAAGAGGAATCGTCTCATTAGCGAAACAATGGCAAGAGACTACAGTTTGTTGTTACTTACACTGCTGCTTTCTTTGATAATGATCAACAAGAACCAAATAATAGACTGCGTATGATAGAACATGTTCTGAACGAGAGTTAGGCGCAAATTTTTCTCCATTTGAAAATCTTTGCGGCCGCTTCTTTAGTACATCAAATTCTGCACAGAAATTAGTCATCTTACATTTAAAATCGAGTCAGTTGCCGTGCTTCATTTCTGACTATATCACTATTAGGCATAAGAATAATACGATTATAAACATGACACGATACGTATATTCTTCCGCGTTTGCTGTTGTTTCACTCTAGTTTCGTAGTTTATTAGGCAGACAGGATTTAAATGAGATAGCAGCAAACACGAAAGAATACATGGCAAAATGTTTATTTTCGTATTATTCTTATGATGAAGAGAATACTGCATGTGATCCACATTTCATCAGGTTCCTATTAGCAACCATCTCTTCTCACAGGTAGGAAAAAACTCGGAACGTAGAGTTGGCCATATTGACAAACATCCCTAACAGTCTTGCCAGTTGGATTTTCGTAGTACATTGAAATTCTGCTACATTTGAAGATGAACAATACGGAATTTGTATTTACTTCGTTGGACAATGTATGAAAATGCAGTGGTCGAAACTCGGGGCGGAGAAAAAAAAAAGGTTTTGGCGCCAGTATTTATCTTTGTGCCCACAAAGCATGCTTGTGTAGCGCTACATATATTCGACGGCAGAAGTTAGTTGTGGCGGCACCTACCAACATTTTTCAGAACTTCCGCTTGCTTTGCACTCGATTCTAAGCCGCAGGCGGTTTTTTGGATTACAAAAACCGGAAAAAAAGTGCGGCTTAGATTCGAGTAAATACGGTATAGTCTCTGGTGTTAGTGTAATTCTACAATTTTTTTGTCTGTTTCAACTTAAGACAACATTTACCATAGACACTGAACTAGGGTATTGTTGTATGATAATAGTGGAGGGCTGGATATTGATAATTTTTAGGTTAATTTAATTTTGAATTATTAGAGATTGACAGAATAGGTGAAGCTCTCAACTATGACCAGCATGTGATGTCCACTTGTTGCTTGGCGTGCTGGAAGGTGTCTTCAGCATCCTGGTTGCAAAGGATCAGACACAGAAAAATCTCTATCACCATAACTGACTCCTACATTCTTGGTGATAGCTTATTATAGACACTGATGACCAGTACAACAATTAAAGATAATCCTGTAATAGCAATTTAATTTTCCCTTGAATGCTCTCCCATTGAATGTTCAGCATATTTAATGAAGTATTTCCTTCAATCAATACAGCTACTACCTATACATAGAGAGAACAATGCAAGTTGTCTCAAACTTGATAATCCCTATACTTGAGAGTACTATTTAAGAACAGGTCTGAAAACTACTAATGCAACAGGCACATCATAACTCAACAATGAATCTAATAAAAAAACTAGTCGTTCAATTTAAAGCTGAAATAATTACTTTTCAACCAAATTTTGAAAAGAATAACTTAACTGCCAGTGATGATTAGATAACCTTAAAAATAACTGAACCTGTCTTGGCAAACTGCTAGTGAAATGTAGCAGAAAGCCCGAGAGAAGCCAGTAAATTAAGCTGCTGTACTAAAATACTATTCCAATATGGGTGCTAGGTCTGTTTAAAATATAATAAAACGTCAAGATGATAATGACAACTTAAGAAGCTGATGACCTTAAAACTGGACAGCACAGAATTACTCAGTTTACACTACACACCATCAGTGGAATGCGGCGACACAACAGACCCACAGGCTGGTTTGGGTAACAGTTTGGCCTTGCTGCCTAGATTAAATACATTGTGCAGCAATAAGTTTTCATGTGTATGGCAAAACTTACTGCAAATAATCAGTTGCAGAAAATGATGAGATAAAGGAAGTCACACGTAAAGCCATTATAGCTTTTAGGTGTTCACAAATGCAGTAACACTTGGCTCCAATGCTAAACAACATGAACTAAGTGATAATTGGCAATCTGCCCCAAGCAAAACCAGTCTGACACCAACTGCCCTGTTGTTACAGCCAGTCATTACTGTAATACACAACAGCAACATAAGGCAAAGTTATCCTTCGTGGTGGTGTACCGCCTGGTGCTTATCTTTGTGTAAATGGATGTGCAAGGTGATGGAGTTATAACTCGGTAAATTAAAACATCACTAACAACTTCACAGACAACAGTGTAATTATCTGCAGTCGCACCAGCAAACACTCGGAACCAACAGCACCATTCAACAACGGATTACACTGCTCTACACCTCCACTGTACTATGAACTATGGAATCAAACCAAATACCAGGACTATAGCAATTGCCACCATAGAGTCCCTTGTCGATGCTGTTATCATAATCACTGACAGCATGCCACTGAGAGCCTCCCAGAAAGCACTCCATGCCTCATGACCAGTCTGGACATCAGCAGCGCCACTCTGTAGCAGCACGCAGATCACCGCTGATGAATGGTCAGGAAGACAGGCTGAGGAACTATTCGATTGGTGGCTTGGAGTGAATTCGAAAGTGCCAGAGAGAAACAAACCGGCACCAGGGTTCTGGATGGTCCTTCAAAGAAATTGCTTCCACTCTGTGTATCAGAGCATTTAGAATGACATTTTTTTTGGAGTCAGGTGATAGATCTGCATGATGAAGTTAAAGTATGAATGTGTAACTTGCAACATACAAAATGACCCAGACATGCATCTGATCTGCATACAACCAAAACATTTGCAAATGTAATTTTTCTCTACTATCAACAAATGTAATCTTGTACATATTTTCAATGAACTGCCAAAGAGACAAACTGATGGATAAATCTGTGATGCTTCCATAATGGAGTCACATTGTATCTTGATTGATTATAAACTTACTGCTTTTTATAACCAGCAGTCATCCTGTCAATTGCTACTGACGATGGTTGTGATTGTTGAATGCTCGAGATAATTACTCAAATTTTACATGACAAGAATGCTGAGAAAATCTCCCAAACTTACCTTGATTTTAGCTGCCAATATCTGCACCTCATTCCCAAACTGATGAAAGGTGGTTTACAGGCCACATAAATCTGGTGAGTAGATTCCGGATTTTGGCAACCTGCTGTCCCAGTCTGCATCTGTACCCTGCAAACAAGCGTGAAGTGCATGGCAGAAGGTACTTCCATTGTACCACATATCTCACACAAATGTGATTTTTTGATCAGTGATATTTGAAAATGAAATGGAATGATGTGAAGGTTGAGGGGGAAAAGGTGATATGTTGCAGAAGAGGCTCAGTGCATAGATGTGAAGCATAAAGAAGTGAACTATTTTCAGTTGAAATTCATTTGAGAGAGAGAAAATGTTAATGAGCCCTAGTTTGATTCACACGTGGAGTGTGACACTAACACTGCTTTAGTCTGGTTGGAGTGCAGGCAGCAAGTGCATATAAAAACACAGCTCTCAGGATGATAAGCAGGTGTGTTATTAAAATATTGTGCATAAAATGGAATAGACAACTCAGCTGTACCCTGAAAGGAATATCATCAATTAATGATTGAAATGTGGGAACAGGAAGATCTGAAGATTCTGAAAAATTGTTGCATTTCCAGTGGGATATTTGATTCTTCTGTGACATTATAATAAATGTTGTACTTATGTCCTGTAGAAGATGATGATTTAATAGATGCTAGTGACATATGTATTCTCTACTGATACTGCAAAAATTGGCAAATATTTAACAGACGTTAACTCGTAGGGGTCAATAATAATTAGATGCAGCTATTAAGATATCAGTCCAAGATTATGGCAGGAGGCTGAGAGAGGGAGCAGTAAGAGTGAGTGAGTGACATTTTTAGAGAAAATATTTGGCTATGATGTAGAATTATTTGGTAAAATGTTAGGACATACTGCTTCTAAACTACTTTGTAAGATATAGGGCATTCACTGCCATAATACAGTTAGTAATAGTAGCAGCAGCAGTTGTGTGTTGCAGAAAATAAAACAAGTGTTAATTGCAGACTAAATAAATATCAAGGTATCTTCATATATTCAGTGTTCAAGAATGAATGGTCTCAGCAGTATGAGCATGTCATCTTCAATACTGTGAAACAAATCTCTTCTACAGCAAGCTCTTTGCTTTCCATGTTTTGAGACATGGTAGTACGGACCAAAACACGAAACAAGTCCAGTAAATGTGGGCTCTAAACGGCATACCTTAAGAGCTATGAGCACTTGGTCATCTTCTCTACTTTTGAAGACATATCTTTTAATGCACAAGTGCTCATAGCTCTTAAGGTGTGATTGTTAGAGCTCATGTTTGCTAGGCGTTTTTGCTTTGAATGACCTTTCCTGTCACATCACAAAATATTGACCATTTCTACTGGGACACACTGAATAATTGCATTTTTAACTGTAGTTAGATGAACAATGCTACTTTTGGCTGTACAAATTGGTACATTATTGATGTGACCTGTGTTTGGGTGTATTTATGTGGAAACAATTTATGTGCAGGTGAATGTACCAATAGTTTTCCGAGGACCTAATGGTGCTGCAGCTGGAGTAGCAGCTCAACATTCCCAATGTTTTGGCGCGTGGTACAGCCACTGTCCAGGACTGAAGGTATTTCTCGAAATTATAATTTACACTGATTTTCTGAAGTAATGTAATGAATAAACAAGATAGGAAAGAAGTGATACAACACCGTGTGGTTGAGTTCAGTAGTTTATTGTCTAGTGGGTGTGAAATGTTTTTCACATTTATATGAGAAGATGCCTGCGTGAGCTCACTTTGCTTCAACTATTTACTAGTATCTCTGAACACAAGCTCGGACATCTCACACTGCACTACTCCCGTGTGTATATTAAGTTATGTTATGCCAAAGGGTAACATTGGGCATTTTGTGTTGTATATAGTTTATTATTCATATATTAGGTACAAGCAATTTGTAAATAATTTAAGAGGAAAGGTAACCAATATTCTAATCCCCCCCCCCCCCCCCCAAACACACACACACACACTCACACTCACACACACTCACACACTCTCTCTCTCTCTCTCTCTCTCTCTCTCTCTCTCTCTGTGTGTGTGTGTGTGTGTGTGTGTGTGTGTGTGTGTGTGTGTGTGTGTGTGTGGACCAAAAAATGTTGACTAGGGGAAAAATTTGTGTAGTTGCAAATTTTTGTACAGTTGCGGGATGTTTCACAACAACATACTAAATATTCTGACTGGTGGGGTGTTAGTGCATGGGGCATGTAAAGGTCACTTTTTCTTGAATATTTAGAAAACTGCACCTTATCACAAAAATGTTTCCCAATATAAAACTAAATTAAGTTATATTTCGTACAAAAAAGATCCTATTCATTTTTTCTCTAGGGCAGTGGTTCTCAACCTTTCTGAGACCATTACCCCTGAGTGTAACCAAAAATTAGCTGGTAATTAGCCAGTACCACCTCCCCCCTCTCCCCCTGCACCATCAACAACATCAGTGCCTAACTAAAAATTAGAATCAAAAACAATATTCTTTAAGTACTTTCACTCCTAAACTTCAAGATAAATTTTGTATATTTGTTGTAGATTATTAGCCCACAAACAAATAAGTCAATGAGACAATTAGTACTGTGTGTTTCTAACAACCTTGCTACAAAACATGCTTCCCCTGCAATACTCCTCGCCCTAATGACACCTGCTTCACCCATAATCTGCACCCACATTTAAAATCCACCAAGTTAAGATATATGCACTATACATATTACTTGCAATTTTGTTGATGGCTGGACTCCTTACCTCTTAAATGACAGAAACAGGAAGACTGTCACTGTGAATGCATAATCAGGGTGTATACGACACGAGACAACCGGGAGATCAGGGAAAAACCCGGGAATTTTTACATCCGGGAGAAAACCGGGAAAAACCAGGGAATTTTTTAGAATTCCAGGAATTTTTCATTGTTTTAGTTTTCAGGTATATTTTTGTAACTTTGACTGGTAAGAACCAATACTCTAACAAAGAATATTACTGTATCTTCCTACTGCAGAATAATGCTACAACAATAAAACACGAATGAAAGGAAAAAATGAAAATAAAACTTAAGTTACATAGGAAATGCACCATATACGACAACAAAACACAGTGGTCATAAAAGCGTCTGCCAACAGCAAAATGTGTCAAACGCTTTAGGAAGACTATGCAATGTTTCATAACAATAAATTGCCTCCAATGAGCTTGACGTCACAACTGTTTATATTAGATTTGTTTGAGTGGTTGCGAGAAAGCTCGTGCACAGTTGAGTCGCGTATGAGTAGTACCTTCTCTCGCTTCTGGCTACAGAAGTGTGGCAGTTAGCTGTATACAACAGCAAGTAGCCAGATGCTATCCGGAAAAATTTTATTGGTGCTACTAATCAGCCAGATTCACGAATGTGCAACAGGCTCAGAGCTATGATTTTGAATGCATCCCTGTTGATTTTTGAGCATTTTTGAACAAATTCTAAGTTGATTTCTGAATTTATCATAAGTTGATTTTTGAATGTGCACATAGTGTTATGTGATACCTCTGCCAGGGGAATCCCCATCGCATCCAGAAATAAACTTTCCTGCAGGCAAAAGGGGACAGGGCTATATGAGCTGATCAGAATAAAGCTGAACGGGTGAATGCCAATCGCTGTTTATGTGGTTGACTGGGTTTGCAAATGATCAGTGTTATAATTACTAGCGAAATCCATAGATTCAGACTACCAGAGTGGAAATAAAGGAATAACAGGCAACAAAGATTATGTATTGTCTTCTCCGTGTATCCAAGAAAATGAAATTTTGACAGAAAATTTTGGCCAGACCGCTGCACTATTAAGGGCCAGTTATACAGTCCCTAGCTAACAGCCGCTAAAGTCCTATTCTGGGAGTAGTGTGGAAAACACGTTGTACGAACAAGTAATAATGCCTAACCGGGGAATAAATGCGATAACTAAACCGGTGATTGTGGCAGGGTTAGTGAAGTTAACCAGAGGATAAGTATTGACACTGTCAGGAATAGTTACAGAATTAGTGACGACAAGATTGTTTGTTAGAACGAAGAAGGAGAATAAACGTGGCCTCACACAAATTACGGAAGAATATGACAATTCCAAATTTATATAAAAATTTGGTACTACTGTTTTTCGATCTCTTGCTTCAGAAACTAGAGAGTATGAATGAAATGTGAAACTATTTCCTAACATAAAACTTTTTGCTTGTAGTTGGCCTAATAGGCATTTGATATTGGTACTTCGTGAATTATATTCTATTGTGTTATGAGAATGACCATTTGTGCCCAAACAGTCTCGTGTATTTGGTGTGTGTAACAATTGCTGCAATATTAGGCAGGCCTATTTTGTTTTATCTAGCAGACAGTGACAAAATACACGTAATCTGATCAAGAAACCACACTAGTCTTGGGTACTATTTTAATAACAGTTTTTCTAGTATTAGACAATGACATTTCGTTTTTCCGTGTAGCAAAATCTTGATGAACTTTGGTGAGGTAATAGATTCTTTCCCAGAAAGGAAAGTATGCCATATAAAGCTGTGGCAAGATTAGAGAGGGGAAAGAAAGCTAGGGCTTAAGGATTGAAGAAATGTGTACTGTCCTGCTTGTCTCTTGTCTTTACTCGTTTTATGTATCCTATGTTTAATTTTATGTCACACAAAACAGCAAGTTATTTGCTAATAGGCAGTAAAGACTGCAAATTTTCTGAAGAGTTCTTGTTCTGTCAGTTACAAATAATCCCATCCAGTATTAATTGCGAGATTTTTTTCCATTTTTTTTTAAGAGGGGCAGGGTGTCAAACTGGCAGACTGCGAGCAGGAGAGGCACCACAGGACATTTTAATTTCCACTGGCCTGAATATAGTTTGATGGCACCCATTACAAAATATTACATGTTTGAATTCCACGGAGCGAAATACAGCGACGTGCGATGGAAAAATGCTGTGTGAAGAGGTGTGCCACTGCACTTTGTCACAGTTAAGACCAAATAACATGCCTTACATTCCCTCGAACATATATGTTTTATGTAGCAGACTCTTCAGTAAGATGTGCGCTGCAAAATGAAGATATTTTTGAAAAGTCGATTTTTTAAATTTTTGTCGTCCTACCTTAAACGCTCGAGGGAGGGGGAGTGCCGCTATCTAATATTGCACAGGTTTGGAAATATCGTAGATCTGGACCTGATGCACAGAGCAATCTGAGGTGGTAGTCTCCACGTGACCCGTGTTACCGGTAAGTGTTTTTGCTGTTTCCTCTTCGTTTATTGCTCTCACGTCAAATGAAAACAAAACAGATTTCTGTGCTTGGAAGCTATCAAGTGAATTAAAATACATTCACATAATTATGGAAGGCTAAAATATGTTATTAGTTTCAGATTTTATTTTGTTTCCACCTTTCTGTAAGTCAAGCGTTAATCACCTTGCAGAACAATGAAGTTATTTTTGTCGGTTTGCTAAAAAAGTTTTGCTTTTATTAATCTTTTCTGCTGAGGCAGTCAATTTATTTGAAACGAAGTGTTAATTCCACACTATTGGCTAGTTTCAACTGTTCACTTCATTTGAAGTTCATGTTTTCATATTCTAGCACGTATGGCATTATGCCATAATAAAGAACCAAACATGAGATAATACAGTACTGCTACTGCAAGAAAATTTACATCTGAATTTGGACATACGAATGTGCACTTTAAGCCGAATTATGCATTTTAGTATGGTTCACAAAATTCTCATGCTCTTGGAATATCCTCTAATGTCTTGTTTCTTTTATGACAGAATGTAAGATCTTTTAATGTTTTACACTTACGAATGTACCAGCTTCCTGCGTCATCGTAGCTGCATAAGCACTCGCAAATATTCCGAATGGTTGTTTGAAAAGTGTTACTTTCAAAGTAAATTTCCTTTTAAGCAAAAAGAACTCTGTTCACAAATGTCTGATGAATTTCTTAAATCACAGAGCGGTTTGACTCTTATTCAAAAATCAGATCTTTGAGGACGACCATTTACAATATTTTTGAGCCCAGAAGACAGACATTTACGCCGTTGTTAAAAATTTTAGAGGCATATTTGTGTGATGTGTCTTAAAGTGTAACATGCGCAAAAAGATAAACATTATGTGTGAAAGCTTAGCTTCTCTTGCAGCCTATTAACCTTAAAGACAAATATTATACGTGAAAGCTTTTCTTTTCTTGCAGCAACACTGTGTATATTAATTTAAACCATTACCTTTACCTATTTGTGTGTTCACACTGCTTAACAGTGATGTTGGTATTGGCTGATTGTCACATGTCCTATACTGTGAATATCCGCAGTCATCGGCTGGCGCGATCGCTTGACATGAGCTATGACTTGCTTACAAAACCGCATCGCAAATTCAATTTCAATCCTTCAGAAAGTAACATGTGGTGTTTGGTGGAGTTTAAATTTATACTTCTGTAGTAAAAAATATGCAGTATACATGTTGCTGCGCATCAGACATCTTTCCAAAACGTGTTTTTTTCCCCTGAGCTTCGTTTTCTAAAGTGCCAGGAAATTCTGTGCCGGTGTATAAAACCACAACCATCAAAAGGATTGATAAGTTTTATGGTTCTGAGGAAGTATACTGTTACTTAACACGGAAAAAGTGTATTTTCATCCGGGAGAAAGCGTATTTCTAACCGGGAAATCGGGGAATTTTTTTTCCTCGTCTACGTATACACCCTGATAATGTCTGATGACAACCAGTAGTAGTAGTAGTAGTAGTAGTAGTAGTAGTAGTAATAATAATGGAGTAACACAGACCTAGAAGCACTCGATACACTTACACGATCACAATGCCACAAATATGGAATACATCACATACATTCAGCAACAGAAAGATTCACATTAAGCAGAAAGGAAGGAGGAAGGGGATTTATCGACATAAAAAACCTACATTATGGACAGGTAGACAATTTAAGAAAATTCTTTATAGAATGAGCAGAAACTAGCAAAAATACATAAAGCAATCACTCATATAAATACGTTGGATACACCATTGCAATTTCATAACCACTTCTACAACCCTATAGATCACATAACATCAACAGATACAAAGAAAGTAAATTGGAAAAAGAAAACACTACATGGCAAGCACCCGTATCATCTAACACAGCCACACATCGATCAAGACGCATCCAACACATGGCTAAGAAAAGGCAATATATTCAGTGAGACGGAAGGATTCATGATTACAATACAGGATCAAACAATAAACACCAGATATTACAGCAAGCATATTATTAAAGATCCCAATACCACAACAGATAAATGCAGACTATGCAAACAACAAATAGAAACAGTAGATCACATCACAAGCAGATTTACAATACTAGCAAATACAGAATACACCAGAAGACATGACAATGTAGCAAAAATAATACATCAACAACTTGCCATACAACATAAACTAATAAAACAACATGTTCCCACATACAAGTATGCACCACAAAATGTACTGGAAAATGATGAATACAAATTATACTGGAACAGAACCATTATAACAGATAAAACAACACCACATAACAAACCTTACATCATACTAACCAGTAAAAAGAAGAAATTAACACAACTAATAGAAATATCCATACCGAATACAACAAATATACAGAAGATAACAGGAGAAAAAATTGAAAAATACATCCAACTGGCTGAGGAAGTCGAGGACATGTGGCATCAGGATAAAGTTGACATTATACCAATTATACTGTCAACTACAGGAGTCATACCACACAATATTCACCAGTACATCAACACAATATAGCTACATCCAAACGTATATATAAAACTACAGAAATCTGTAATTATTGATACATGTTCAATTACCTGAAAGTTCCTAAATGCAATGTAACATATACCGTACAGTTAAAAGGAAGTCACACTTGATCAAGGTCTGTGTCACTTTCCATTTTTAACCAGACATAACGTCTGAGGAAGGAAAGAAATAATAATAATATTATGTAGGCCCTACCATACTACAGTAACCATTACACAGTTACAGTTGTGTTGTGCTATCAATTAGTTAGTTTATCTGTTGCAGAGTGAATAATGAAGCAATTTCTTGCCCATTGCGGGAACTACCTAAAATTTGGAGAAGGCATTTGCAAGAGATATGTAAGCATATGTGATCAACAAGTCTCAATTTTACCGTTGTTGGTGCGTGGTACAAAGTTCAAAATATGCATACAGTGGGTGGATTATGTGAGGAAGATGTCTGTATCTTTGTTTCATAATCTGTAATCACCACCACATAGTGACACATGCTAATGGTAGTATTTGAGAAAATACAGTTACTGGTAAGTTGTTGTAATCAGTATTACAATATACAGAAGATAACAGGAGAAAAATTGAAAAATACATCCAACTGGCTGAGGAACTCAGGGACAAGTGGCATCAGGATAAAGTTGACATTATACCAATTATACTATCAACTACAATAATGATGATAACTTTTTAAAAATAATTTGCTTTCATGACCAAAATACAGTAGAACCTTTTTATGTTTACCCCTCAGAAAATTTCGTTGTACTCTTCAGAGGTTAATTACCCCAGGTTGGGAACCACTGCTGTAGGGCTAATACTTTCCACATTGCACATTTGCATTCTTAAAAATATTGTTATGATGGTATAAAATTTATGTTTATTGTTAAATCAAGTGGCTTAAGAATAAACATTAAATTTATGTACCACATCTAAGCACAGTAGAACTGCATTAAAGAAAAAATTGTGTTCTGGGGGTGTAACAGGGTAGAAGCGTAGGGTGGAGGGTAGAAGCACAAGGGAGGGTGTGTCTCCAGATTGTGGTTATGTGGGGAATTGCCTGCTCACTCTATTCCTTGATATGCTTCTACTGCACTTAGATGTGATACAAACATTTAATATTTGTACATAACCCACATTATTTACAATATGCATTGATTTTTATTCCATTGAAACTCTGTTTTTAGTAATCTGGGAGTTTTCTCTCCCCTGCATTGTGGAAACTATTAGTCCTAGAGAAAACATGAATAGGATGTTTTTTGTAAGAAATTTGATGTAGTTTATTGTTGTTTCTTGTTAGATTGTGCAGTTTTCGACATATTCAATAAAAAGCTAAAAAAGTAACTTATACATGCCCCCTACACTCAAACCCTACCAGGTAGAATTTTTAGCATGCTGTTCGTGACACACACACCTACCGATGTACAAAAATTTATGGCTACATTAATTTTACCCCTAATTTTTCTTCATTCACTAGACTATAATGTAGCCATACAGTGGTGAGGGGGAGGGGGGGGGGGTCACCAGCAGGTGGGTGCGCACACACAAATGCTAGCTCGAAAAAGGATTCGTCTGCAAACTGGTGAATTGTGTGCTTGTAGACAACTTGATGCGTCCACTATCTGGTGAATTGTTACCTGTACTCTTAAATTATTTATACTCTGCCAAGACTTTCCACACCATGTTAACAGTTCATTATTTTGTGTATGTGTCTTTAAAAGGGTAAATTTAGTTAAGCTGTTAAACTTTCCTGTCATTGCTAACAGAACTCCCTCAGCATGTTTTTGTGTTGTAGACCCATAGTGTTCATGTTTCCTGACTGTTTTCGTAACTAAAGTCACTGGATTTATTGATATTGTATAGACCAAGCCTCCTGAGTATTTTGTAATGTTTAATGTGTGGAATGGTCGGTACATAGTCGATGAAGTAAGGATATTTTAATGTGCGTTCATTGTGTAAATACAGAATAGTTAATACACATTTTAATACAGTGTTTTGGATTCTTAAATGGGTCAAAACACTTTAGGATTCTTGTAGATAAAATGCCATATTTTTAGATACTCAGACTTATTTACTGCTAAACGTAGCTGAACAGGAGAGTTTGTTTGTAAGACTTTGGTGGTTATATTTGACACGTAATAACTGACAGCAAAATTGGAACCTGTTAAGTTTCATAATGAACTGAGAGTTCTCACATGCAGTGCTTTAGAAGACACAGTCAACATGAACTGAAATTAGTCAGTGACTAACAGGAAAAGCCAGCAGTAATATGAAGTTGTACTGCTGAACTGAAAATAGTCTGTTTTACAGTTCTGGTTGACTAATGAGAGATTCTCTTTACTATGTATACAATGCTGAAATACTTACCTGAAAGTGGTAATCTTAATTTTATATTTGAGTTTAAAGAAATTACCTAAAACACCATTTTAATTGAATTACAAATAAACTATACTGCTAAACTTGTAAGGTATGTAGTAGAGTTCTGTGAATTTGTAGTTTCTCAGTGTAATGAGGTTTTGTGCTTGTTTCATGTCAATTATTTGGTGGCTTGGGGAAGAAGTAGATTAATAATCCAACAAAACAATAACATGTGTAGTCATTTTTTGGTCCAGTAATGTCAGTCGATGTGCTAAAAGTTTTTTGCCACAGCATGGACTGGCATATGTGGAAACTTAATATAATAAGTCCCAATTGTTGAATGCAGTAGTAATTTGGAAACAGGTACAGAAAAGTTTAATGTTGTGACTGTACCTGAAAGGTTTATCTAATACAAAATTTGCCAGTCATGTTATGTGAAAATTATTTTTGTAGTAGTGCTTAGGTATTTCAGTACTGATCCCCTAGGTTTTCAGGCATGGCTTGAGAATCTTGCAAACAAAATACGACTGCTATAAAGAAGTTAGTTTCATTCTAACATAGCTTCATTTTAATTTAATTTTTCTCCCGTTTTCCTTGGAAAGGAGGAGTGTCTCATGTATTTTGACTTCATATTACATTAAAATGATGTCTACCTTCACTTTTACAACACACTACAGAAAGAACTGTCCTCATTTAGAAGGAAGTTAATTAGTCAGAATTATTTCTTTCCTTATGGCACTGTATTTTATAATTAAATTAAACACACAGCCACTAAATTGTATAGAAATAAAGGGTATAACCCCCAACACTCCAGTGACTGCATTGCACAATTCATTTCTAGTTGGAAGGGGGGGGGGGGGGGTATTGCTATTGGGACCCTCAAATAAAACAAGTAATTACTTTGAACTATTAAAATTTTTTCACTGATATTTTTAATCATAGTTCTGACATCATTTTAACATCAGCTTTGAAATGGCAACATATACGGAAAAATCATAAGATATTACCATCATTTACACCTGTATCAAAAAGCAGTGATCTTATTTTTTATACATGTGTAAATGGGGGTAATATCTTATGATTTTTCCACATATGTTGCCATTTCAAATTGCTGATGTTCTTCCAGTGAAACATTGATAGTGGTAGGTGGAGCATTATGGTTGAGGATTACCTTGGTGGAGACACCTGTTGAGGACTGTAATGCAGTGCACTGTGAACTTCACACTGTAAACATAGCATAAACTGTAGGTTTTGAAGCTGGACTCTCATGGGTAGTGTGTCTTACTGATAACAGACACTCAGTTACATAACTGGATAACTGTACATACAGTCATTACTCACAAATTTCAAAATGGTTTTAAAAACTAAATTTGCTACTGAGAAAGTCAAATATTGAGTAGTTCATAATGTGTTTTCTGTTCAAAAATGGAAACCACTTTCCTTATCACGGCAAATGTTGCAGCCACTTTGTATGCTGAACATCCCTCTTCTTCCCCCTCCTCCAAAATTTTTCAGACTGTGGAATTTTTATTCTGGTATGTGATATTTTAGGTAAAATACTGACACACTTTCTGGATAGATATTCAAAGTGACTCATTTAAATTATATGAACACAAATCTACATGTCACAGCGTAATGTGTTGCAGTTGGTGCAATGTTATCAATTTAAAAAATTATTTTTATGCTTTTGGTAGGTTAATGGAATTTCTTACAATATTGACATTTTGAAGTGCTGTTCCCAAAAAAATACAGTATATAATAGTCAGTTATTAGAAGAATTAATGGCAAGGAAAATACCTCCTACTGATTAATGCACAGTTTTACTTCAAGTCCAAAAGCATCTTATTAGTGAAATTGCCTGACTAATGTGGTTGCCCATTTCTTAAATATTTTCTTTTGAACATTATTCAGCAGCTACATGATTTTCATGTTTAGTTAAATAAATTTTTTCTCATAAACTACATTTTTATCTTGTTCAATGTTCACTATTTATTTACATCCATGTGGAAGGTGAGTATTGATTGTAGGGCCTGGTTTCTGCTTTTCTGGCACCTGTCACTTTTTCAGCCATACTGTTGAAAGAATATGTGGTTCGTTGAAGCCGAAAGAATCCAAACTGCCATATTTTGTGTGTGTGTGTGTGTGTGTGTGTGTGTGTGTGTGTGTGTGTGTGTGTTTGTTTGTTTTGGGGGGTGGGGTGGGCAGAAAGTGCAGCAGAATTTGTTGACTACATCTTCTCATCTTATTGTCCTATTTCTCATGGAGACCCTAGTTCAGCTAATAAATGTCGTAGACAGGTGGAGGTATGTTAACCCGAAAAATACTAATTGGCGACTGATGGAGCTCCTTAGGGAAACAGCGAGCAAGGAAGGGAAGTCAGTGCCCACCTGTCTACTTGCCAGGGATCACGTCAGATACGTGGCGCAGGCTCTACTGGCAGTAACTGAGTGCACTGGGTGCACATGGTTGCAGATTCTCTCTCATGTCAGCACATATGATGCCTGTTGCATGGGTTCAGAAGCAATCCTCAGTTCCTACAGGCAGTTGGCTGCTTAGGTGAAGACAGACAGCTTCAGGCATGAGGTGGAAGCAGAGCTAACATTTTGTAGCATCATTACCTAAACTGATCATGGTCCCCTGGTTTGAAGCAGAGAGTGGAAGGCTGGAACCAGAGGTTCAGACAATTCTGTGATCATCTTGGATGTCTATTTCTCAGCCTCCGCTGTTGGGTAGATAATTGTGGCAAACCTTTAATAGGTTAGGTATGAAACACACACACACACCTGCATGTGCTACTAGGGTAGTGGAGTGTGTGAACATTTGGATGTTTTAGGATAGAGAAATCCTGTTGTGTCCCAAGCGTTGGTTTTGCAAGGGATTGAGTGACATGGTTCGTGAAAGGGGTTTAGCCGGTTGACCTTAGTGAGAGGGAGACTTTGATCTGGCAGAGATGTTGCAATCCCTGGTGTGAAAGTACAAGGCTAGGAAGTGGGTGGAATTAAACTCTTGCGAACATTACACAAGTTCTAGTTTATTAAGAAAGAAATACAGATCACCGTAACTGCTTAGTGATTGTACCTGCGGAATGGCCAAGTCTATTACAGAGTCGGTGACTAACTTCACCGTTCCGACTGCCTGACAGATGCTCTGCAGTAACTGCTGCCCCCCACTACCACCCTACGTCAGAGTACCACGGCTACTGCCTAGACACTCATCGGCAACTATCTCCGGCTGCCTGCCTACAGCCCACTTCTCAGCTCAAGTCGGCTGTTGCTATCCACACTGACTACTGTCGCTACCGGGAGCCTAACCTCTAGAGTGTGAAAAGACCGCGGAGCGGCATACTCCTGAGTTTTGTTAACGTTCCTCTTCGACCCCACCAGTGCTTGACATGACGTAGTGTCGAAGGCAACTTGTCCTTATTTGGTATTGGTAAGTATTAATTTCATTATTTTTCTTCAGAAGCTGGGTGGAGGGACAGAGGTGCCTCTCCCTATATGGTCACACACTGTGTCCTGAGCCCTTCATTGGCTCCTCATGACGTAGTGCTGTCCCCACCAAGGGCCCTCTTTCTTTCTCCGCTCCCAGACTTCTCTCTCTAACCAGTAGTGTTTTCTGTTGATACTCTTAATTGGCTGCTTATCGCGGGTCCCTGCACAGAGCTTCTTTTGTATCTTTATAACTTGGTGGCTGTTTGCTTTCTTATCAAGCGCAGCTGCCCGAAAGTTTGAACTTCCAACCTGACTGACCCCTCTGCCACGCCTGGCATCCAGCACTACAATTTTAACTCTTTCCTACGTACTATTCTTGGCGTACTGCTTGAAAATGAAAATGATTGTAATTAGACTTGGCTTTTCCTGGAGTTACAACAATTCCTCCACATATCTGATAAGATAAATTCTGATTTAGGACAAGGAAGAATAGTGTACCAGTAAAGAGTAATGTTACTCAATTGCAGGAGTGTCTATGGATAGGTATCAGAACTGGTGTCACTTATAAATGGTAACAATGCCCACTTAGTATAAGGGACAGAAATCTTGCAGAAATTGGATGTTAATAGCAGTTAATTTCTAAATTCCTATTTGAATTTACAGTGCAAAGATAGATTGAATGCTGGCAGTGGATGTGTGTTTATAGCTGAAAAAGAAGAAAGAAATCTAGTGAGGTTAGTGCAGATTCCGAAAGTGAAATATTTGGATGAAGATAAAGTGTTAAAAGATGGATTCCTCCCTGCGGGTCCAGGGGTTAGAACAGGTCAGAGGTATTCCTGCCTGTTGTACGAGGCGACTAAAAGCAGTCGCACACATTTTGGCTTTCATGTAATGGTCCCCTGTAGGCTTTGACCTCCGTATTTCCAAATTTTCCTGGGGAGTGAGCCAGTTGGGGAAGAGTGCCTTACATCGTGCATCGTGTCCATAGTGCGTTGAGATCTCTAGCCCCCTTTCTTGTC
This sequence comes from Schistocerca cancellata, assembly GCF_023864275.1. NCBI lineage: Eukaryota > Metazoa > Arthropoda > Insecta > Orthoptera > Acrididae > Schistocerca > Schistocerca cancellata. The sequence goes on from NC_064629.1 coordinate 549,667,384, forward strand.
GTCCCATTGCAGTCCCACTCATTCTCTCTCTCTTGGGTGAGGATACATTCCTGGGTGCGGTTTCCCCCATGCACTTTGCAGATTCACTTTCTGCACCGACAGCGACCATGGACTTATTTGCACCTGATATCCAGCACAGTAGCCAGTCCGTTGTGGTGGGGCCGCCGTGTACCCTGTTGGTTGTAGCCCCCTGACAACACAGGGATTGTTCAGCTGATGCCTGCGCCGTTAACTGCCCACGTATGCCAAGGGGTAAATACCTATCTCTCTGGGGCATCGGAACTCCCGGCAATGGCCATCCTGCCAGGTGGCCCTTGCTGCAGCTGGGTGGCAGCCATGGGGAGGGCCCTGGGTCGGAGTGGGTGGCATCAGGGCGGATGACTTGCAATGAAGCGTGGTACATAATCTCTTGCTGGTGGCCAGCCACCAGCAGTCTCTAAGCATTCCAGGACTCAATTCAACACACAGAATTATGACCCCAAGTCGTTCCCCTCCCTGGCCACATCATGGGAGGAGTGCAAGGGTAAGGATGGGAGCAGTCTTATTCTCCCTGCTACCTAGTTTGTGCGTGAGCTGATAGGGAATCCTTTGTGTCCATGAAGCCTCAGTTCTTTGTAGCGCATTTAGAGGACAAGTTTGGGGAGGTGGCGGGCTTGTCCAAAATGCGATCTGGGTCAGTCTTGATCAAAACAGCATCCTCTGCCCAGTCACGGGCATCACTCGCTTGTGACAAGCTGGGGAATGTTTTTGTTACTATCATGCCCCATAAGACCTTAAATATGGTCCAGGGTATTATCTTCCACAGGGATCTTCTTTTACAGTCCGATGACGAGCTGTGCACCAATTAGAGTGACGACATGTCCATTTCGTCCAGCACGTCCACCAGTGTTAGAGGGATTATCAGGTTGCCACCGGTGCCTTCATCTTGGCCTTTGAGGGTGATAAATTACCTGAGAAGGTCAAGGTGATGGTCTACTGCTGTGATGTCAGGCCGTATATCCCTCCCCCGATGCAGTGCTTTAAGTGCTGGAAGTTCGGCCATATGTCTTCCCGCTGTACTTCCAGCCTCATATGTCAAGATTGTGGTCGTCCATCCCATCCCAATAGCCCATGTGCCCCACCTCCCATGTGTGTCAACTGCGGGGAGCACCATTCCCCTTGCTCGCCGGATTGTAGGATTCTGCAGAAGAAGAGGAAAATAATGGAGTAAAAGACCCTGGACTGACTGTCGTACACCAAGGCAAAAAGAAAGTTTGAAAGGCCCCATCCAATGCGCATGATAACCTCTTACTCTGCGGCTATAACTGCAGTTCCAGCCCCATCCGTTTCACCAATTCCAGTCAGCCCTCAGAGCCGTAAGACTACACCTGCCCCCTTGAGGGGGGGGGGGGGGGCGGGCGTTTCCCTCCTTGTTGCTCCTGCACCACCTCCTTTGGGAGCAACACCCCCCACCAAACCATCGGGGACGTCCATCCCCACTTCTGAGCTGGAGAAACGTACCACTTCTTAGGCTCCTCTCAATCGGAAGGGGTCCCTTGGGTCCCTTCCTCCCCAGGTTTCTCCTAGTGGGAAGGATGACTCCTGCCAGTGACTGAAGTGTCCAGAAACAGCTGGTCGTAGGGCTTCACTATCCTCCTCAGTCCTGGAGACTGAATCCGTGAAGCCCTCTCAGCCAGAGAAACCAAAGGAGCAGTGAGACAAGTCAAAAATGATGGCCCCTAAGACCAGGAAAATTGTGGTGGCATCCCCACCGTCACCGCTTCCTACCAGCTCTGCAACTGAGGATGAGGTGGAGATTCCGGCGTCCCCCGACGAACTCGATCACGCCTCTACCTCAGACGCAATGGTCTTCTTTGGTGGTGGTAGATGACCCAGCAGTGTAATCTGCCTCCTAGGTCCCTTCACACCTTTTTCGGCTGCGGACAATGTCATTCTCCAGTGGAATTGCAGCGGTTTTTTTCCGCCACCTTGCTGAGCTCAAACAACTTCTCAACCTTCACCTTTTCTTCTGCATTGCTCTCCAGGAAACTTGATTTCCAGGGATGCAAACCCCCGAACCCCCGCCCTCCGTGGCTATCGGGGTTATTATAAGAATTGAGCAGCTTATGAGAGGGTATCTGGTGGAGTCTGCGTCTACGTCCTTAACTCTCTTTACAGCGAGTGTGTCCCTCTTCAAACATCTTTAGAGGCTGTCACTGTTTGGGTGTGGACCCCTCAGGCTGTTACTGTGTGCAGTATCTATCTTCCACTGGATGGTGATGTCCCACAGCATGTATTGACTGCGCTGATAGCCCAAATGCTGCCACCATTTCTTTTACTGGGTGACTTTAATGCCTATAACCCTTTGTGGGGTGGATTGGTGGCAACAGGCCGAGGCACTGTCGTTGAGCAAGTGTTGCCAGAGCTCGACCTTTCTCTCTTAAATAATGGTGCCTCCACACATTTCAGTGTGGCACATGGCACATACTCACCCATCGACCTTTCGTTGGTCTGCAGCCGTGGCCTTCTACCATCCATTCTCTGGGATGTGCATGACGACTTGTGCGGTAATGACCACTTTCTGATCTTTTTGTCACTGTCACAGCATCACTCTTCTAGGCGTCTCCCCAGATGGGCTTTGAATAAGGCTGATTGAGACTCGTTCACCTCCATTGCCACTATTGAGCCTCTTTCTCATGACACCATTGATGTGGTGGTTCACACAATCGCCATCTGCATCATTTCTGCAGTGGAATCTGCAATTCCGTGTTCTTCTGGGTCCCCTCGGTGGAGGACTGTGCTTTGGTGATTACCAGAGATCACTGAGGCAATTTATGATCGCAGGTGGGCCCTCCAACGTCATAAGTGGCACCCGTCACTGGACCACCTTATTGTCTTTAAGTGGCTCCATGCCTGAACTCGATGCCTTATTCGCCACTGGAAGCAGGAGTGCTGGGAAAGGTATGTCTCCACCATTGGCACTCGTACCTCTCCATTGCAGGTTTGGGCCAATATTAGGCACCTATGGATATCGGACCCCTGTCAGCATACCTGGGCTTTCCCTGAATGGATGCATCTGTACTGACTCGGATGTGATTGCAGAACTCTTAGCAGAGCATTATGCTCTGAGTTCCACTTCTACGAATTACCCACTGGCCTTCTGCTCCTTAAAAGAGTGGTTGGAACATCGGAGCCTTTCATTCCATACGCGCCACCCCAAATCGTACAATGCTCCATTCAGTGAGTGGGAATTCCAAAGTGCCCTTGCCGCTTGCCCTAATATGGCTCCTGGGCCGGATCACATCCACTATCAGATGCTCAAACGCCTCCCAGTGAACTGCCAGCAATGCCTCCTAGACCTTTTCAACCGTATCTGGGTTGAGGGTGAGTTCCCATCACAGTGGCGGGAAAGTATTGTCATCCCAGTGTTGAAACCTGGCAAGAACCCACTGGAGGTGGACAGCTATTGCCCCATTAGCCTCACCAACATTGCGTGCAAGTTGCTCGAACGTGTGGTGAACTGGAGGGCGAGTTGGCTACTTGAGTCTTGGGGCCTTCTGGTTCCATCCCAGGGTGGGTTCCCTAATCCATTAATCTGGTCTGCCTGGAGTCTGCCATCCGCATGGCATTTGCCCACCATAAGCATTTGGTTGCTGTCTTTTTTTGACTTGCGGAAGGCTTATGATACAACATGGCGACATCACATCCTCACCACGCTTCGTGGGTCGGGTCTTAGCGGCCCGTTCCTTCCGCGTGCAAGTTGGTCCCTCCCCCAGTTCAGGAGAATGGGGTCCCACAAGGCTCTGTCTTGAATGTCTTCCTCTTTTTAGTTGCTATCAGTGGGCTAGCTACAGCTGTGGGAACGTCTGTAACGGCTTCTTTGTATCCTGATGACTTTTGCCTGTTCTATAGCTCCACTGGCATTGTGGTTGCTGAACGGCAGCTACAGGGTGCTATCCGCAGGGCGCAGTCTTGGGCTGTCGTGCACAGCTTCCAGTTCTCGGCCACCAAGCCTGCATCATGCATTTCTGCCAGCATCACACTGTTCACCCTGAGCCACGGCTTTATCTTGATGGCAAACCCCTGGCCGTGGTGGTGATGCATTGGTTTTTGGGCTTGCTTTTTGATGCCCGGTTGACTTTTTTTCCTCGTATTCGGCAGCTTAAACAAATGTGCTGGCGCCATCTTAACGCTCTTCGTTGCTTGAGTCACACCTGCTGGGGTGCCATTGGTCTACCCTTCTCAGACTGTATCACGCATTAATTGAGTCCCGTCTCGATTATGGGAGCCTGGTTTATGGTTCGGCATTGCCTTCAGCCTTGCGGTTGCTTGACCCCATCCTTCACTCCGGGATCTGGCTCGCAACTGGAGCTTACCGCACGAGCCCTGTCGACAACCTACTTGTGGAGGCTGGTGTCCCTCTGTTGCGGATCTGGTGCCAATGACTGCTGGCCACTTATGAAATGCATGTTTTTAGCTTACCCGGGCATCCCAATTACCGTCTCCTGTTCCCCAACTCGGTCGTCCATCTTCCCGAACGGCGGTCCCAGTCAGGGTGTCCGATAGCGGTTTGCATCTGGTCTCTTCTCTCTGGGCTTGAGTTTTTCCCTCTCCCACCTCTTTTCCAAGCCCATATGCATATACCCCTGTGGTGTGTGCCCTACCCATGCCTTCAGCTGGATTTAGCTCAAGGCCCGAAAGACTCAGTCCCTCCTGAGGGCCTCTGCTGATGCTTTCTTTCCATCCTCACCGCATTTCCCAGCTCTGCCATAGTCTATACCGACGGTTCGATGGATGCTGGTCAAGTTGGTTATGCCTTTACTCTTGGGGAACAATCTGAGCAATGCTCATTGCTGGATGGCTGCAGTGTTTTCACTGCAGAGTTTGTAGCCATCTCTCATGCCATAGAGTATATCTGCTCCTGCTCAGGTGAGTCCTTCGTTACCTGTAGTGACTCCCTGAGCGACTTAAGAACTATCGACCAGTGTTTTCCTCGCTCTTGTCTGGTAATGACTATCCAGGAGTCCATCCACACTTTTGCCCGTTGCGGCCGCTCCGTGGTTTTTGTGTGGACCTCGGTTCATGTCGGCATCCCGGGTAACAAATGTTTTGACAGGGTGGCCAAATGGGCTATCAGTGAACCAGCCCTGGAGATTGGCTTTTCGGAATGTGATCTCCAGGCTGTGTTGTGGCAGAAAGTCCTTGATACCTGGAGTGATGAATGGTACACCCGGCCTTCACCCAACAAACTTTGGGTCATCAAGGAGACACACAGGTGTGTGTGGCACTCCTCCATGCGAGCCTCCTGCCAGGACTCTGTTGTTCTCTGCCAGCCACGCATTGGCAACACCTGGCTGACACACGGTCATTTATTGCGCCGTGAGAACCCACCTCTGTCGCTGCTGGTCAGTATTGACAGTGGTCCACATCTTGTTGGACTGTCTGCTTTTAACTGCGCTCAGACAGACATTTGCGCTGCCTGATACGCTCCCTGCTCTTTTAACGGATGACGCTGCAATGGCAGGCTTAGTTTAGAGTTTTATTCGAGCAGGGGGCTTTTATCGCTCAATCTGAGGGTTTGTCCCTTTTGTGTGTTGCGTCTGGTCTTTGGCCTGCAGTTTTAGATTGGGGTTTTTAGTGTCTCTCTTGATGGTTGGCTTTTCCTCCTTTGTTTACATGGTCGGCCAACCACTGTACAACTCTGTGTGCTTTTAATTCCTTGTTTTCTGGTCTTTGTGTCTTTCTTGTTCTGTGTCGTCCCTTGTTACCTCCGTTGCTTGTTTTTATTCCTTGTGGGTTTTCATGATTGTGGAAAAAGGGACAGGTGGCCTTTGTAGTCTTGTCCCTTCAACTCCCACAAACCAACAAACCAAAAGATGGATTAAACATGATCATTTGTTGCTTTTACAGATCCTCTGCCTCGGGAGTAGTAGAGCCAGAACATTAGAGGTGAAACTTAGAAAAGATTACACATGTATTTCCTTGCTGTGTTATTGTATTAAATAGAGATTTCAACTTACCACCTATAGACTTGAAGACTCAAGTGATTAAGCCAGGTAGTAGAGATGGGGAATCACATGAAATTGTCCTAAATGCCTTATCAGAAAATTATATCGCATAGCTAATCAAAGAACAGACTCATGAAAATAATGTATTAGATCTCCTGGCCAACAAGAAGCCAAAAATGTTTGACTCTGTGTCGAACAGGAAATTGGCAATCATGAGGGTGTTTCAGATTAATAGGGTAAGCCTTAGTGAGAGTGATAAGAAATAGATTTCAGTTTACCTGAGCAGTTAACATGAAAAATTCGTCCTAAGGACCAGAAATGTTGAGCATCAATTAACATAGTATTGTACAATATGCCTCATACAGGTATTTGCTGGGCAAAGTTGTGGGGGGTGGAACAGATCTGATGTGGCTAGACAACTGTGATAGCAAGCTGCTTCAAAAGCAAATAGAGCTTCACTGTAAATTTCAATGTAGCCCAAGCCTCACAAACAAAAACTGAAGTGAATATTAGTGTAAGGGTAGCCATGGGTGAAGGGTCAATGGATTTAAAGTAAAATTCTGTCTACGAACTTGACAGAAAATCCAAAGAAACTTTAGTGTTACATTAAATCAGTAGATAGATCGAAGCCCTCTATCCAGATACTGTGACCCCAATAGTATCAAAGCCGAAGATGATGGAGAGAAGGCCGAAAAACTAAACGTCTTTTACCGAAACTGGTTCATTCTAAATGATGACTGGATTCACAAGGAATTGAAATCACTTAACAGAGGAAAGGTCACTGGACACCAAAGGATACCAGCACAGTTCTACACAGAGTATGTAAAAGAACTTGCTCCTCTTCTAGCGGTAGTGTACCATAGGTTTTTGGAGGAGTGAAGCATTCGATACAGATACTATTGCAGCATTTGATACAGATACTATTGCAGCATTCGATACAGATATTATTATTTACATTGAATAGTTGCAGTTGTGATTGGGCTTGTCTACCTTAATTCCACAGTGTCTTAAGTAGTGGGAATAAGTCTACAAAAGTACTTTAAAGTGTCGCTTGTTGTTTACATTCAGATTTAATTAAGAGGAAGCTCTTCTGTATGTAATTTTAATCAGAGATAGGAGTCAGTGACGACCCTGACAACTAACAAGTGGGACTGGTCAAGGACTCTCAGATTAAGTTTAAAGAGGAAGAGACCCAACTGAAAGAGGAAGGAAGAAACGATTTGAGACATGACAAGAGTGTGCACGTTTTATCACAGTGTTGATGTAGCTGGGTGGGGGAGGATAGATGGGTGAGGTATCGTTAGAACTTTTAACGTGGTTATTTGAGATTAGCTTTAGCCCTTCTGGCACAAACAGTTATAAAACCATTAAACAGAATACATTAAATAAGTTGACTGACTTATCATTAATGTTTGTAAATTTGCCTTTCAACTGTCAAAAATTCCTCCAGTTCCTAGCTAAAGGGAGTGACTTCTATTGGTATAATAATTTGGCACTCGTGAACAACTTGAAGACCACACAGAACACTGAATGACTAAAGCTATAATCATCCCACAGGAAGAAACTGAAAGAACCGATCACTTTCCGAAGACAATTAGTTGCAAAACAGTGGCAGGTAACGTGATACTGCACAAGTAGTTTGGGTATGTCATTCAAACCCCAACACCTTGAAACTTTCTAGTGGGGAACCTATTATTGATCATATGCCTCTTTTCTCAATTTTTTTTACCATTTAAATGTTTTCCCATGTTCCATTTTTTGTTATACTAATTTCTATTATTCTAGTTTGGAGCACCTATTGTCTTTTATTACACTCTCAGCTTTTCACAACATGTTTATACCTCTTTTTCTGATTAGGAACTTAGGGACAATCTAGGATGGCAGGGTGTTAACTTTGTTCGACGTGTTCAGAAGGGCCTGAAGGACAATTGCATTGATACTGGTGCCTTTATCCTGGCTTTTGAAGGGGGATACCCTCCATGAGAAGGTCAAGATTATGGTTTATCAATGTGACATGAAGCCGTACATCCCACCACCTATGAGATGTTTTAAATGTTTGCGTTTTGGACACATCTTCCCACTGTTCGCAGACCCCTCTCTGTGGTGGCTGTGGACATCCACTCCTTGAGGGGAGTTCCTGTGTTCCCCCTCCTGTGTGTGTTAATTGTTATGGTAATCATTCTTCACGGTCACTGGAATGCCTGGCTTACAAGAAGGAAAAGAAGATAGAGAAGTATAAGTCCCTTGATCGTATAACCTACGCTGAGGCTCGTAAGAAGTATGCAAGTCTTCATCCTGTGTCAGTGACGTCTAGCTATGCTTCAGTTACATCTTCACCCCTTCCTCCCCTTACTTACCCCAGTCCCGAACGCCTCTCCTCCCCCCCTCCCCTGCAGTTCCCACCCCCTCCGGGTGCCATTCCCAACTCCCCAGGCGGAGAAGTGTCCCACTTCTTCGGTGTCTGCCGGTCAAGGGCACCCCTCCCGGGACCCCCCCCCCCCCCTTCTCGGCACCTTCCAGGCCAAAGGTCTGTTGCCACACCACGACCACAAGAACCACGGTCTGTGGGCCCCCAGGTTGCCCGCTTTCCTTCTGATCCAGATCTTGCTTCAGCGGGCTCCCTTTTGCAACACAGCCCTCCTCGATCTCAAACAGAAAAGAAGAAGAAACATAAGTCCCAGGACAAGGAGCCTCTGGTGTCGCCAGAGGTCCCGTCCCCACCTTCGCAACCTGACTCTGACCTGCTGTTCACGGACGTTGCCCCCTCCTTGTCAGTGATGGATGGTGACACGGCGGCATGACTGGCTTTAGCCTGTGCACCCCACATTTGAATCATCGTTCTGTGATTATCCAATGGAATTGTAATGGATATTACCGTCACCTTCCGGAGTTGAAATCCCTCATTTAGTTTTACTGTGCAGGAATCTCATTTTACTGATGATCACTCACCGACCCTCTGTGGGTTCCGTGCTTTCTGCCAAAATCGGGTCGGCCCCCTGCGGGCCTCTGGTAGTGTTTGTACGTTGGTCCGCACAGACGTTACTAGCGTGTGGATTCCTCTTCAAACTGCATTGGAAGTGATTGCTGTTAGGGTCCACCTGGACTATGGGGTCACAGTTTGCAATCTTTATCTCCCTCCTGACAGGACTCTTACATCTGCTGCCTTAACTGCCCTTCTTCAGCAACTTCCTCCTCCCTTCCTCTTTCTCGGGGATTTTAATTCTCATCATCCCTTGTGGGGCAGTGCATTTCCATCTAGTCAGGGTCTTCTCATAGACCAGTTTCTTGCAGACCACGATTTATGCCTTCTTAATGATGGCTTCCCTACCTATTTCAGTGCCAGTCATGGTACCTTTTCTGCCATTGATCTTTCTCTTTCTCCTCCCTCCCTCCTCCCTTCATTACATTGGTCGCCACATGACAACCTTTGCGATAGTGACTATTTCCTGTTGATTGTCTTGCTACCTTTACACTCCCCGATGGACAGGTTACCTAGTTGGTCTTTCCAACACTGTATTTGACTCCAGGATGACTTCCCTTCACAATGGAGGGATAGCATCATGGTTCCCATCCTTAAGCCTGGTAAGAACCCCCTGTTTGTCGAAAGCTGTTGGCCAATTAGTCTGACAAATGTTGGTTGCAAGTTACTTGATGGGATGGTAGCCCGTTGGCTCAATTGGGTCCTCGAATCTCGGGATCTGTTGTCCCCTTATCAATGTGGCTTCCGAGAGGGACGGTCTCCGATCGATCATTTACTTCCCGATTTTTATCTGCCAGTTTCTGTTCCATCGGTTGTTCAGGGTTTGTATTGGTACTGTTTCTAATACTCCACAGACCCAAGTGATTGCCATCCCACAGGGTTTCATACCGAGTGTACTTCTTTTCCTCATTGCTATAGATGGACTTGTGAGATGGACTTGTGGCCTCTGTCAGTCCTTTGGTCACCCCTGCTCTGTATGTGGATGATTTCTGCATTTGGGTTAGTTTCTCTTCAATGGCCTCTGCAGAGCGGTAGCTCGAGGGTTCTATATGACGTGCCTCTGCATGGACACTCTCACACGGGTTTCAGTCCTCTCCTTTAAAATCATGGATGGTCCACTTTTGTTGCCGTACTACGGTCCACCCCAATCCGGAGCTCTACCATGATGCACAAAGATTACCTGTGGCCTCACAGTTTCATTTCCTGGGTCTTCTTTTTGACAAAAAGCTCACTTGGCTGCCTCATATCAGACTTCTGAAGATAGGATGTTTCCATAAATTCAGTGTCCTTCCCTTTCTTGCCCATACCTCTTGGGGTGTGGATCATTCCACTTTTCTTCACCTTTATCGGGCTTTAGTGCTGTCTCGCTTGGACTATGGTTGTCAAGTTTATGGTTCAGCTGTCCCTTCCACACCGCACCTCCTGGATCTGGTCCACCATTGTGGTATCCGTTTGGCCACCTGTGCCTTCCCTACTAACCCTGTTGATAGTCTCCTGATGGAAGCTGGGATCCCCCCACCCCCTTCTGTTGGGCAGTCCCAGCTTCTGGTTTCTTATGCAATCGCTGTCCATTTCTCTCCCACTCATCCTTCCTATTCTATCATGTTCCCAGTCCAAGGACGTCGCCCGAGGGCAGGTTTACCAGTTGGGCTCCACCTTGTGTCTCTTTGCCGTGATTTTCAGCTCCCTTGTTTGTCCTGTCTCCCACATTCCCTCCCCAATAACCTCCCCTTGGTTAGTTCCTCAGCTCCAGATTCGGATGTATCTCTGCCGAGGTCCAAAAGATTTTGTTCCCCCAATGGTGTTCCATTGTTTTTTTTTTTTTTTTTTTTTTTTTTTTTTTTTTTTTTTTTTTTTTTTTTTTTCCTGCCAATTTTATGGGCATTTCGGGATGCTGTTGTTTTTTACACCAATGGCTCTAAATCTGCTGATCATGTGGGATATGCCTTCACATTCTCTGTTGGTATGGAAAATCATCTCCTGCCAACTGCTTCTGGGATATTTATAGCGGAATTAATGGCAATTTCCCAGGCCCTTACGTTTATTAAACAGTCCCAACTCAACCGTGTTTTGTTATGTATGGACTCAATGAGTGGCCTTAAGACTATTGATGGGTGTTTTTCCCACCATCTCATGGTCTTGGCCATCCATGACTGCCTCGCTGATCTTCACCATGCTGCTTGTTCCGTTGACTTCCTTTGGGTCCGTGGCCATGTGGATATCCCAGGTAATGAGCTTGCTGATCGTTTAGCTGGGGGAGCAGTCACTTATCCCCCCCTTCTCTGTAACCCCTCCTGTGGTGGATTTATGGCTTCATATCAAATCCCACTTCGCACAATCATGGGCCATCTCGTGGTAGGCTACCTCCCTGTCTAATAAACTTCGTGCGATTAAGGTGACACCTGTCCCGTGGCGTTCTTCTTTCCGCCTCTCCCGGGAGGGCTCTGCCACACTGTGTCATCTCCGCATCGGCCATACCAGGCTGACCCATGGTTTTCTTTTGCGTGATGAGCCACTCCCACTTTGTGGTTGTGGAGGCTTCCAGTCGGTAGCCCACGTTTTGGTGGAATGCCCCCTTCTTTTGGCTCTGCGTACTAAGTACAGACTTCCCCGCACTGTACCTTTAATATTGGCCGACGTTTCCTAGGTGGTTGAACTGGTTCTCTGTTTCCTCTGTGAAAGTGGTTATTTTTTCAGTTCTAAGGTTTTTAATCTCCCTCTGGAGTAGGGTCAGGGAAGTGAGGGTTGGGGTGTCTCCCATTGTAAGATGTGTTTGGAGATTCCTGACTCCCCTCCTGGCCAAGATCCTCTTCTCTCTCCCTATTACTCTGTTTCTATCGCTTTTTAGATTTGGTTAGTCTCCTTATACAATACGCACTTTTACATTCTGGTGGTTGAATGCTTTTGAATAGCAGGTGGTCTTGCGTGTACTACATCAGAGGTGGGATATTTCCTGCCTCTAGCATAGCCTTGCTGACTTCCGTCCTTTTGTTTTTACTATTGACAACATGACTGCACTTTTATGTTTTTTAGCCTTTTACCTTTTATCATTATGACTCTTCTGAGATGTACATCCATCCGAATGGACCATCTTTGAAACAAGGGACTGCTGACCTTACTATTTGGTCTCTTCAACCCCAGTCAACCAACAACCCTTTTTTCTGTAGTTGTTCATTTTTGCATTACATATTTTGAGCCTGTCCTCCACTTATCTTTCTTCCTATCATACCGCCCCTGCCCTAGTCATTTTAATGTACTCTTAACAAACATGATTTCTCTCACAATACTTATCATTGAGTGAAATAATGAAAATAAGGTTTCCATATTACATTAGGAAGTTATATCTTACCTGTATAACTTCTAGATGTAAAATGAGATTTTATCTCCCCCCATTTCCCCTTGGCTTTAACATTTATATCATTCATTCAGCCATCCATTTCATGTCTTACATACAGTTGAAATAGTGGCACTGTAAATTTGTGTTCTACCTAGATGCAATTTTAAAAAATAGTTAAAATAATTATTCCTTCCACCGTATAACAGCATAAGTTGTTGGTTTTTTTCTTTTACTCCATCAGTAAAACCTCAGTCTAAGGCTCTCTCTTCTGTAATATGAATTTTATATTTTGCTTCTGATAGTTGTCTTTCATGTAGTCATCTCTTGTGACTTGGGACTGGAAAATACTTTATAGCAAACAAATTCCTTCTTGCAAAATAGTTAGCTGTAGTGAAATAAAGTGCACTTCATTTATGGATACCTTATATTTCCACTCCCTAATATGCCTGTGTCTTCATACAGATTTTACTCACTGGCTTATTGTTCTCTAATGGTAATGTCCTCCCCAAATACAAAGAGAATATGCAATTCTAAATTTTCATTGTTGGCCATATATTAGAGCTGTTTTGTGATTCATACTACTGTTAATATAGTTTCATCTGATCCTTTCACTTGAATAAACAGAAAAGGAATGGGCTGTATTGTTGAAAAGGGGAAAGTGAACAACTATGGTCATATAAAATATTGCACCAGTGGGATGAAAAGTAGAAAAAGTGTATCATATTTACCAAACTATGAGGTTTTCTCCTCAAATTTGCCATTCAAAGAATACTTAGTTATCTTACATTCGCAAATTAAATTATTGCTGTTGTGGTAAACAGTTTTACATTGTATAATAGATTAATATAGGGCCATCTCTTATTTACTGATGATGCTTTGGCAATTAAGGCCACATCCAAATATAATTTGAAGAATTGTGAGAAGTTAGAGGAAGAACAGTGACAGCAGTTTGCTTGAGCCAACTAGTACAAATTTTGGGAGGAAGTGGAAAGTAGGCAGCAAATTTCACTGCACTGCCAACCAGAGGCACATCTTATGCACTTCGGCTTTTTATGAACATTTGCCACACTTAAACTGCAGTTCACATGAATCCACTATTGGCTGGAATTGAATTGACTTCAGAATTGGACAAATATTTTACAATAGTATATATTTCTACAGTAGACAAATTAATGATACCCAAAAGCTTCAACAATGCTGTACTGCTCTGCATAACTGTTGATTTTTGGGGTTGGCTACAGTTAATCTGAAGTGCTAAAATTTCTGCTGATTCAACTGTAGGGAGCCAAGAGGACAAAGTTTGTTGTTATTCAGTTTGCTTATATTGACAGTAAGAACTGTATCCTGTAGCAATTGATAATGGATGCAGAGTAAAGCCATGACTATGTTGACAAAAATGGATCTAGGAGAGTGCAGTTCACCATTGGTTCTGGCAGACATTAGAGTGCTAATTTTAAGTTAATTTGTGATTCATGAAGCAGAGGCTACAAACAAAGGAGCAGCAGGAACAAAATTTTGTCACACACAAGCACATGTTCTTAAGTGGCAGTAGACAAAGAGTAAATTAAAAAATGTGAATTCTAAATGCCGAACTATCAGGGGAATGAAGCAGAATTGTTGCAGCAGGTTGTTCAGTACGTGCAGGACAAATACAGTGAAGACATCCCAATTACTCAAGAAATTATCCAAATTAAGACACTGGAGGTAGAGGAATTTTCCAGTGCACACATCACAGATTTCAAAGCAAGTACTGGCTGTCGCATGATAAGAGGGTGGAGCTTACAAATGTGAAACAGTGTTAGCTCAGTGAATTCCCGCAGTGTTTGACAAAAAAATTCTTGCATGTCAGCATCATATAACCAAGAAAATATTTCTAGACAATATGCGCAACATCGGTCAGACATCTGTTTACTTTGATATCCTGTGGTGGTGGTTGTGGTGGTACTACCACCAAAGATGGCTGCTTTGATAGTAAGCAGAGAAAGTTAGTGAAGATAAAAATTAATGTAAACCATTTCTTTTTGTTTTATTTCCCCTTGTATTATGAAATTGTAGACAATAAATGTCATAAGTCTTCTATAACATTAACTCTTTAGGCAGATACTTTATATCAATAAAACAATTGATAATATGATTAGTCAAAATATGTTAAATGATAATAATCTCTCAAAGAGCCTGTTAAGAAATAGGTGAGGAGGGGGGGAGTGGTGGTTGTCTGATATTCAGAGTTGTCTTATAGTCTGGTAAATATGCTATTTTACTGCTTTTGTGAAGTTGATACACAACTCTTTGAAATTAATGCACTAAATCTAAAAAAAAGTTGTATCACTTGTAAAAAACAAATATTTTAGTATTTTAAGTATCCTCACCAGCTGTTGGAGGCAGATGAGCTGGCCTGGATAGCACTGTGAAATAATGTGGAAACCTGCCATAGAGAGCTCACATGGTGCATAGTACGGGCATACCCGCCGACAGAGATGTGGCTGCAGGGCGAGCAGGCTGGTGCTTATGCTAAGTTCTACTACCACAGATCTCACCTTGCACATTCTGCCAAGTATTGTTGCCTAGTGCTAAGTCAGCAGACACCTGCACCAGCCACGGGCAGAGCTATCCCCGTACACATATCTATGAGGGCACAGACTTTCTGCTTCTCCTAGATTGGGTCGGATGGCGAGTATTTGTTTACTCTTGTGGGGTTCTGTTCCCCAGTCATTATTGAGCCACTGTCTGCACATGAAGTGCCTGCACAGACAGTGTAGTTTAGCCGTATTGTCATGCCATTGCAGGTACTAAAGTGGCAATGAAGGACATTCTTACACGTGCAACACCCCTGTTTTTTGTGTCCCGTTCCCTAGAGGTAATTTTGTGCCACTGTGGACCTGACATTTCTACAGTGTTGGCAGGAAGAGTTGGGTCTACAAAAGGAACAGCAGGAGCAGGAGCAGATGCCGGCGCAGATGGACAGAATGCTGAGTTACTTTGCACCCTTGCCCTGCTGGCAATGGATCAGATGCCCATTGTGCTGTTTCTTTCTCCACTCCTGATGCCGTTTGGTGGTTTCAGTGACTCTACGGAAAGGTAGAAGAGTTACCTGTTCTAGTTTTTGCTGCTCTGCCGGTAAGGTGTGTCGTCAATCCCATTGACAGTGGTGCCGTATTGTTGTTCGGCAGTGTGGCTTTATACCCAGTTGCCAAAAACTGTAAGTCCTCCACTGAACTCCTTCTTGGCACACAATACGAATCTGGAATAGCAACTTATATTTTCATGGTCAAATTTTTGGGCTAGGTGCCCTTTCTGCATTCAGCTTCCAGATAGTTAATGAATTACATTTGGTGTCTCAATCTGTTCTTTTTCATGTGGGCTTCTTTCTCTGGTCATATAGCTTGCTGTTTGAGAATACATAGGGCCGGGCTGCAAATTTCGAGGCATATGTCTCTCTTAAGCTGTTGGCAGTAACTAAATTTGTCCATCCCCCCCCCCCCCCCCCCCAACTTTCACCATGTGCATCTGTCATCCTCTCAACTGACTCCACCAGAAGAGTGATAAGTTTGTGTAGTCTTTGGATTGTCAGTGGGCTTTCCAATCCCTCAAGCTCTGTTTGTGGTCTGCTCCTTGACTAGTTTCTTTTATGCTGGGTAAACCTTAAAACTCTGGCCTGTGGCACATCCCAGTATGATGTTGGCGAATTCGTGTCCTATCCGAACTCAGATGGCACTGGAAAGCCCTACACGACGAAGACACTTTTGCCGTGCTTCTATCCAGCTGATAAAGTGTTGCCTAGTGCTCAGTTGAAAGCCGCCCGTACCGGCCACGTGCTGAGTTATACCCATGCTCTTCTCTATGAGGATTCAGACTTTTGGTACCATAGGTTGACTCGTACGACGAGTATTAGTTTCCTCTGATGGTGTTCTGTTTCTCAGTTATTATTGAGCTACTGTCGGCAAGTGAAGAGCCCACACTGACAGTTTAGTGTAGCGGTGTTACCCAGTGCAGATGCTTAAATATTAATTTGTGAAGTGGTGAGTAAGGAAATTATCTACATGTGTACATATACCAGAAAGATAGATCAGACTCTCCAGGAGGAGGAGGAGGAGGAGGAGGAGCCTCCTAATTATTTGTGGGTGTCACCAGTGAGAGGGGGATTAGTGACCATGATGCTGATACAGGAACAAGGATCACTAAACAGAAAATGTCATCAAGAAATAAGTGAGAATATTTGTGCTTGGACAAACTGATAATCATTGACTCATTTATGGGGCCAAATGAGAACATTTAGTTAAGATCTGACAAACACAACAGTTAGTTATAACTAAAAGACATTATAAACTGTGGACTGGAGAAATATGCTTCAAGTAAAGTAATAAAATACAGCAAAGACCCATACTGTTTAATAATGTGACTCAAAAAATTTTGCAAGAAAGACTGCTGCACTCTGTCTACAAAATGACATTTTGGGGAATCAGACAGAATAAAGTTCATAGCAGCTGTACATACATAAAAAGTGCTATGCGTAAAGTCAACACTAAATTTCACATTCAGATCCTGGCTGTCAGAAAATCTTAATAAGTTCTTGTAATGTGTATAAAGTCAATGAGTGAGTGGATCTAAACCTTTCATATAATCTCTCATGGATCTGCCCGATGTTGAAACTGAATACAGCAGATGGAAAACATATATTTTAAATACCACATTTAAAACTGTATTCACACAAGAGGGGATACTATCTTACCATTATTAGACTGCTGCACAGACTCACAAATGAGATGTATTAATAATAGCACACATTGTATTGAGGAAGAGTGAAGACTACGTAAATCAGGGACTGATTTTATAGTGAATACACCGTGGAATTAGTTCATTTCCTACCTCATATTTTTTGAGGATCAACTGTTACATGTAGCTGAAAATATGTAGAAAATTGGATGCACAGAATTAAAGATCAATATTGTTAATTTCTGTCTGTCTGCAGGATCCTAGAGCATATTCCAAGCTCAGACATTAATACATTCTTGGAGAGAAAGAAGCTTCTTTCAAAGAATCGGGATAGATTAAGGAAAATCCACTCGTGCGAAACATATTACTTTATTCAGCACCAATTCCTAACCAAGATATCCTGTGGAGTCTCTTTCCAAATATGTGTTTAGCTCAAGGAGTATTTTTCTAATTGAGCCTAGCATATAACACTGGATGGTGAGTGTATGCTTGAGTGTTTCTCGGTATAATCTGCTTCATTTGAGCAGCATTTCAACTGAAGAGTCCGATACCTTTTTTTACATGTTGATGACGTTATGGCTAAAAGCAGACAGATGGTATCCCATGCTTCAGTTATAAGTAATTTTCGCTGCATTATATCCAATGTCAGAGTACCCTCAAACTTTTTTTTTTTTTTTAGAAAAAAAGCACTGGTTATTTGTATATTTTCCTTTATTTTGTGCAATTGCTTTTGGCACTGACTGTCTTTGATATAATGATTTTCACCCTCACCCCACGTTTCCACTCTCTTCTTAAAAAATCTTTTTCCTCTAAAAGTGATATTGTCATAGTAGTAATGCAAAAATTATGTCCTCCATGTGTAGAGAAAGATCACAAAGAGTGAATGATGAGAGAGCTTGAAGAGGACTGCCACAGAAATGGAACATATACTGTATTCAATATTCAAAAAAGAAATGCAAGATAATGCACGCCAAACTTTAGACTTTTGAAATTAACTTTTGCTTTTAATATTTTGTGTTGTAACTAGTCAAGACACGCCAACTGTAAGTCAAGTGTTTGTTTAGGTATTCAGGGATTTATTTTATTTTATTTTTATTTCTTTTTGTCCATCCTGAAATACTTTCTTTATGCTCCTACCAAGTTACTGCAGATTATGTTGGGTGCAATTGCTATAGACACAATCGACAGTGTGATAGCCAGTGCTTGGAGAGTACCTTACAAAAGTCAGTCAACCTATGACACAGTCAATAACTAAGAATATTTATTGTAACAGTACTTTAAAAATGCCCACAGTTAAGCGGGACATTGGTATGTGGTCTCCTTTTAAATTATATGTGAAGTGAGTAATGGAATGTGGGAAAATCAGAAAAGAATGGAATTAAAGCATTTCAGATGTAGTGTCACAGGAGAATGCTGAAAATTAAGTGGACAGACAAGAAATTTGGAAATCCTCTGCAGAATTGACAAGACAAGGAATATGTGGAAAAGACTGACTAGAAGAGGGACTGAGTGATAGAACATGTATTAAAACGTCAAGGAATAACTTCTATGATACTATAGGGAACTGCAGAAAGCAAAAGCTGTAGAGATTGGAATATATGCAATAAACAAGAGATTGTTGGGTGTAGGTGTTGCAGCAATATGAAGTGATTGTGTCAGGACAGAATGTAATGGATGGGCTGTGTAAGACCAGTCAGAAGGCTGATGAGCTTTCACAACCCCAACCTAAAAAAAAAAAAGTGTGTGTGTGTGTGTGTGTGTGTGTGTGTGTGTGTGTGTGTGTGCGAGAGAGAGAGAGAGAGAGAGAGAGAGAGAGAGTGAGTGAGTGAGTGAGTGAGTGTTTTTGATTCATCAGGGTCAAGGAATTTTGTATGCTATTCCTCGATCTCCCCCCACCCTTTTTCTTTTCACTGCCTATATGCATCTCAACTGTACTGTTTAATCCCCAGGCTTTTTCACTTCCCTGACTTGTCAACTGCACTAAATCATTTTTAATTTTTTTCAAAGCTGATCTCCTGCTGCCTTTCACTGATGATTTCTGTCTAAAGCTGCCCTGCTGTGGTCAGTATTGCAGTTTCCTTACCAGTGAATTTTTTATTTTGTCTCCTATAATTTCCTCTGTCTTAGCAGAAAAACTCCTGGTTCCAGAAACTAATTTCATTAACTTTGCTTGTGTTACTTTGCCTGTGCTTCAGAAGTTTTTAATTCTGTGCAGTATAATTGTGGAGATTATTTTCTCTGTAGATGTTGTTCCAGTGATAGCATAACATGATTTGTATCTGTTGCAACAGGTGGTCTCGCCCTACTCGTCAGAAGATGCAAAAGGACTCCTTAAGGCTGCAATCAGGGATCCAGATCCTGTAGTTTGTTTAGAAAATGAAATATTATATGGTGTTCAGTTTCCTATGAGTGATGAAGCTCTTTCAAATGACTTCCTTATTCCAATTGGCAAAGCAAAAATAGAGCGACAAGGTGAGCAATTTTTGTGTTTAAAAAATTAAAATTGTCAATGCACACTTTTGTTACCTGTTCTATGACAATATTTATTATACATGCAACATGAAACAAATATGGGGTACAAGATCCCTCCCCTCTTGAATCGGTACATGGGGCTGAAACTGTCCAGGCAGGGTGACAAGGTGGCAGTGGACTGTTACTTAAGGAAGTCCTTGCAGTCAGTACAGAGTTGACACTGATCCCTGTACAGTAGTGTTGGAATCAAAGTTAAAGGCTCCAGTGGTGTGGGAATTTCAGAAGCAGGTTGTACTGGTGCTGGTACCTGCAGCCCTGGCAGTTCTGCAATTGCAGTAGCACTCCAGACAGTGGAGATGTCTGGCTGGGGTGCTGTAAATGAAGCTGGTTGTGATTTCCGTACAGTTGCAGGTGGTAGTTTCCTATGAACAAGAAATTCTTCAAAGCTTTTACAAGCTGGATAAAAAGGTAAGGTCATTAAATGCTTCATGCCATAGCAAGTGCAGAATTACTAGAACTCGGATGCTGTGAACTGAAGTCAATTTTCCATAAAGAAGGTGCAGAGAAGATGCCAAAAAATTTTGAGTGCCCTCACTATCACAAATGTTGTCTGCTGCAACCTGAGAACATAAGGAAAATGAGAAAAGGACTGCAGTACAAGATAAACTGCATCTTTCCAGGGGCCAGCAAAAACAGGATCGACATGGTTGCTTGGGTGTGTTGATCTTGGCCATGGAGAATAAGATTTGGGGGGAGAGGGGGGGGGGGGGGGAGAGACTTATGTGCTTGGCGGGCTGTATAGTGATGGACTACCTGTGTGTTGCTATCCCATTATCCATTCGTGGCCAGCAGCTTCATCTGGGGGTAGTTCCCAATGTGATTGACCGAATAGCTGCAACACTTATTGCTGCAGGTGTGTTGCCACCCCAAACCACCACTTGTCAGTTATCGTTTACTTGTGTTAGTAGCAATAAGCTTCCATAAGATCAATTTTTGAAAAATGTTAACCCCACAATTTAGAAAAGAGCTCCTTGGCAGTATGGTTAGAGGTATATACAACTGCTTTTGCATTGTACATAAGTTTAGAATCGCCACGCAGTTGGAGGGAGCCCCCGTGGCTTTCGTACTACCACCAGAGGGGAGGCCCATTGGCTAAGAGAGATGGTGGAAAAGCACTTGTTACTGTTCCAAACAGTCCAGTTCAATGTTAACTTCATCTTGGAGTGCTAGCTGAATTTGATATGCCTTAAAGAACTGCGGCCCCACTGTACTCGTCATAGTATGTGGGCATGAAAATTTAAAGACTAAGCTAAATTTAGCTCAAATAACTACAAAGCAGATAGTTTTTCTTGGTTCATATGGCACTGAAGGTTGAATAAAAAGCACAGAATGTTGAATAGAAAACCAAAATGTGGAATAAGCAGCCAGTACAAATTTGTTTCCTACAGATTGGTGAGTAAGGAAAGCACTGTCAAAGTAACTTGGTTGTATTTGACTGAAACTTGCACTTGGTCTATCTGTGGACTCTCATAATGTCTTTATGCCCATAATTTTGATTGCCATAGTGTTGGAGCACAATACTGAAATATGTGGACTGAGTGATCATAGAGAATGACACACCAGTATTTAAGAGAAACTTCACTGGCACTTCTTATAATTCTGCATGTAACAGTATCTTTCTAGATGCTACTACATGATAATTGTCGTAATGCCATGCACTTTGATGCATCTCTGCAATATGGTGGCATTTTGCTTTGTAAAGAGGACACTTAGACCATGGCATGCATGCTATATAAAATGGTCTAAATAGCTAGAGAACAACTGAAACCACAGGTATAGGTGCCTCAGAACAAGACGACGTAGAATGGAGCGGGTGGGCTGCCACCGGATGCGACATATATATCACATTAGGATCTGACATTGAAGTTCGATGAACAGAGTCCGTCCTTACCAGAGTTATGGGAGAGATTTTGAAACCAGAAGAAAACATCTACAGTGAGATTCCAGAAGCAGGGCAGGTGCAGTGCATAACACTCCTGCTAGAGAGGAGCCTGTGTGCACACATCTTTATCATGGGCCAGACAGATTACATCATCTCGAATTAACCTTTCAAAATACGGTTGTCCACATATAAATGTAAATTTGCACATTCCTCTTAAACCTTTAAGGTGAGCAATCAACGAAGCATAGCCCCAGGAATCAGATTTGCAATGTTATGAAAACTCTAAATGGGCTGCTAATATGTGCATCTAGGTAGAAAAATGTTCCAAATGCAAGAGAGAAATATCTGATGGGTCACGCTGACAGGTCCGATAGTGGTGCCGATGTTTGTACTAACTGATGTGACAGATGTGGGTGACGACCAAAATGTCTCCTCATGACAGACACTTACTATCACTTACCTCTAAATTCAGTGCAGACTGTTTGTTTGTTTACCAGTCTTTCTGTACATCAGGAGACAGTCAAGAGGTTGAAATAGCTGGCAATGCTTGTGACTGTTGAAGCATTGAGCTCATCAAAAGCTTTACCAGTTCCTTATGCTGAATGAGCTCTTCAAAAAAACTTTGCATCTTGGCAGTTGTGCCTTAATACTGGTATGGTAGGAGCTATGAAGGAGTGGTAAGGGGCTTGGCTAAGATTAATTCAGACATCCTTTAAAACAAATTTCATGACACACAGTTATTAAAAAAACGTATCGTCCTAACCCTTTTAATTTTTTCCTCATTTAAAGAGTAACCATTTCAAGGCTTACTCTTAATTGATGATATTGACACTAATTCAATATCAGGAATAAAATACTGGCAATACAGTAGTGTCAAATTTGAGCCCACAGCAATTGTAACATCAATTAAAATTTTCAACTCAAGCTTGATAACTACTTGCGATAAAAAATTTAAAATCCCCAATGGTATCATAAAAATGCATGTAGTAACCCTTAAACAAATTTATAACAACAAACTGACAGCAATTCTTACCTAAAAACAAAATTCACATCAATCGAATTTGGCAAAAGCACTTGAAATACACAACAACAAATTACAGTGGGACCACCTTATCACAAGTTTTGCTCACACTAGTTTTTCTCATGCCACAATATAAAATTTGCTCATTTGATGTACAGGAGTACCGAACACTTTCAAAACAAGTTTAGGTTCAAAACTCCTTCAGATGAGCACCAAATTGATACACATGAACTATTCAATTACAAAAGGTAATTACTTAACTCAGGAACAGATTTGGCATTATAATTCATACACTGCTACCACAGTGAGTTTACAGAGCTGCAATATTATTTTGTTTCACATGTCAGTATTGGGCACACTTCCTGGCAATACATTACACACATTATTAAATTGGCATAATAAGACCTGAAAAATAAATCAGTTACCACACATGTATACAAAATAATGGCCCCCACCAGGGCACACTTAATGAGAACCTTGTAACATGAACAGTTAACACAAACAAATGACCAGTCACAAAATATTGGATCTAATGGCGCCCCACAAGAAGAGACTCAATTACAAATTTGCAAGATGAGCAACTAAAACACACAGATGGGCAAGTACTCAATAATAAAGTTACTCAGCTTCATGTGGAGTTATCCAGTACTCATGTGTAAATGCGACCAGGGCACAGTGACAGTATAGTGATGACCTTGCAGACCTCTAACCATTGTTTTAACTGCCGATCTCCTTCAGGCAACACCAGTATTGTGCAACTGAAGCGCTCTTGCATGTAAAAGGGAGTTCCTTTCCAAATTACAGTTTTCCAAACAACGGCTCTCAACAACAACTAGGCCACACTATCACTCCAGGTGCGGCCACATCGTTTTCCAGCACATACGTGGGCTGCTCCCAGCACAGAGGCCTGCTCGCTACCTGCTAACTCAAGACTCCCATCACTGCCAATCACACACCACCTTGCAGATCACATTCGCACCACAAGCCTCTCTGGCAAAGAGATTCCACCAAAGAGGCAAAAGTTGAAAAATACCAAAACTTTACGGAAGTTTTCGACATGCAGCACAAAT